>NC_139827.1:23122837-23505337 GCF_963691815.1 Echiichthys vipera
CCCCCGACATGCTCTCCTTTTGTTTTCTGCTGCACGGTTGATTTGGTGACCTCGCGAACCCTGCAGTGATTGTCTTGTGCGGTTAAGTGCCTCCTGATTGTGGGCAAAGCTGAGTGGTGATAATGTTTACCAGATTCTCCTCCTGTCACACACGCTGTGCATACATGCTGCAGCACGCATTTCAGGACACACGCAAATGTACACAGCAACTCTTTGCTCTCAATTTCAACAGTAAACAGTTTAGTGATTCACTGACGCTTCAGAATGTTTTCAGATGGCGGAGGAAGCCTCGTCAACACGCAGCGGACATGTTGACAAGCAGATGTTGAAACATGTCAAGTGTTTTCCGGTGTGTTTATTTTGGAGGCTGCATGGAGCAAACTCATCCCCCAATTAGCCTGAATTTCTGTAAATGTTTGTGCTACTGACCTGAACCTCCACTTTGCCTTAGTATCCCTGCAATTCACTGTGCTAATATCCTGCTCTCAATACTATAAGATTTTAATCCATTTTTTATAGTGCTGTTAGGACTTGATGAAGGATCACACACACACACACACACACACACACACACACACACACACACACACACACACACACACACACACACACACAGACACACACACAATCTCACATGCACCTCAATTTCACATTAGCTCTTCACCCTTCTTCCTCCTCTCACCCTTGTAACCTCAGCCTCCACTATGGTGACTCAAGCTGTCAACAGATGGCCGATCCCACACGGTGAGTGTTGATTTGCTCAAAGATGTGTAAACAAACGAGATGTCCTCCTCTCCCCTCCTCTTCCCTTCTCTCCTGTTGCTTCTCCAACCTTTCTTTCCTTTGGTGACAAATCTAATTAATAATTTATTTCCACTGCATTACTTTTGGTTCCAAGTCCTTTTCTCTTTTCATTTCCACTGCGGATAGTACCCCCTCAATGAAGGCGGGATTTCTCAGCTAATCACCATAGCCACATCGCATGAAACTGTAATGACATCATCTTCAACAAGACTCCCTGAATCCTTCCATCCTTCTACGCAAATTTGTGTGCGGCCATTTTCTAACATATAGGGAAAGTGAATGAAAAATTTTAATTGCTATTGTGGCTTGGCTATTTAAAAATTGTAGATTTGCGCAGCATGTCCCGTGTTGGAATTCTCTCTTAGCAATCAGTGGCCTGCAGTCTGTTAACCCCAGCATCTAATATCAGTTCAGCTCGCTTGGAACCTCAACTGAGGTGGTACCAAAAAAGCAGTGAGCATGAGTAGTGTCAAGGTTGTTAAAGGTAAAGGAGCCTCAAAGGTAGATGAACAATGCCTTCCTTCCTTGTTTTTATTTGAGCAGGCAGATACCTTTCAAATCTCAGTTGGTCTTTTTTAGACACATCACTAAATAACAATCAGCCAAACAGCATTACTCAAGTGCATGCTTTTAGCTGAATTATCTGGGAACATTAGATTTCCCCCGAGTATCGCCAAAGCCATGGAAACTTTGTACCAATAGGCAGATTCAAGGTCAGTGATGGCCACTATTTAAGGCACATTTTATCATCTGAGGCTCTGCACTCTGGGGCTTAACATTTGCAAATCTAATGGAAACTAGGTTTGGGGATCTGTTTATAGAAGCTGCTGAGTACAGAAGCAAAGATTGGGCAGGGGAATGGTCATCATGTCTTTTTTGACATGAAACATCATTACAGAAATAATTGAGAGGGTTTGAAAATACTTCTCCTTTGGCCTGCAAACAGCTGCTAAAACGTTTTCCATCTTTTGCAGGGAAGAAAGTGCAGTGCTCATACAGACTCATTAAGGTGGCATTTGTCAAGTGACACAGCACATACTTAATCAGCAATGCCAGCTACTAAATCTCAAACTAAATCTCAAATCTATTCACCAATAGACAGAATCTAATGCTGAACATGGCCAATATTTAGAAGAAAAACCCTGCACAATTTAGTGGAGCAGCAGCTGCAGATAATCAATAAAAAATACACAGTATTCCCCGATAGGGAGTTGAGTGACACACACACAGATCTGGTTGAGGTTTGTGTGTGGCCTGTATTAGGCATATCTCTGGGAATTCAAGCATGCTGCATAAACACTGATGTATTAAGTTTCATTTGTGAAGCTTTATTCGCCTGCTGTGGGATGGAAAGTATTGATACCGACTATTGAAAGCAGACACATTCAAAATACAAAAACTTGAAACAAACCTGCACACACTCACATTCACACACACCTCTCTTTAGGCATCTTGTGTTCCTTACACTCTTTCTTTTCTTTCTCAGTTTCCATTGAAGCCACCTCTCAACCATCTGCTCTTCTATTCAGCAGGGTCTTCGGCCCCGGGCCTGGCACCGAAGGTCAGAGCATGTGTGTGTCAGTGGACAATGATCCAGCCGGACAACACCCCCACACACACATCAAACACTGAGACCTTACTCCGCGACCAGTCCGTCGGCGTCTTTCAAGACGGGTGTTAGGTGCATGGAGAGGTGAGAGAGAGGAGGATGGGATGTGTATGTGTGTGTGTGTGTGTGTGTGTGTGTGTGTGTGTGTGTGTGTGTATGTGTGTGTGTGTGTGTGTGTGTGTCTGTGAAAGCCTTGTCTGTTCACATCCACATATCTGTCCATCATTATTTCACACACAAGAGCATCAGATCCTTAAAAGCAGCACAGATGAGCATTGGATCAATACATACAGTCCAGAAGTGTTAACGTCTGCTCGTCTCCCAGGAGTAATACTAGCCTTTACTCTCATTGATTTCCAAAGGAGAGATCATTATGGGTGGCTGAGCTGTAAAACACTTAAGTTTTTTTCTTCTTTTCTTGTGTTCCTTCATAGCTCAGCAGTGGACCAATCTAGTGTTTCCAGAGATAAAGCTTTGAACGACCAAACACTCCCACAGCTTTTGCCATGCTTCATTTCATGAACCTCATTTCACTTTGCATCTGTGTGCACCGAAGGTGAGGGATATAAAGATTCAACATTCTCTGGCCATATTGGGTATATAGACCATCCTGCTGCCATTAATACTATTTAGAGTGTCAAATATGTATCCATCCTCAGCTGAAAATAGTCCATAAAGATGCTGTTTACTAATGCTAAAATTAGCTTTTCTTCCCAATGAAGCTACATTATATATTTATTACCCATTTTCAAGATTGCAGTAACAATGGAAACAAGCTGGAAAACATCACAGTTATTTACACATCCAGTCATAGAGCATTATCATTTATTTGGAGTTGTGGATCAAATATTCACTCTCTTTTAGTTTCTGGTGTCTTACAACTTCTGATGTGAATATCTGACCCTTCCACTTCTAAATGCTTCACTTAGTTCACAAACTAATAAAACTGACTGTCTGCTGTTTGGTGCTGAGCAGCCATGTACATCTGGCTTTTTTGTTGAACAACTTTTGATACTTTCACAGTATTCATATAGCACCTTAACCTAAGTTATAATGGAAATTTCACTTTTTTACAATGTGGGACCTTTAACACCTGTTGATAAGCTGGTAGTCTACATAAACAGTACATCAGGATTCTCCTAATGTCTATTTTAGATGATGAAACACTGAAAACTGACACTTCTACTACATTACTTGCTTGATTCCTTGCCAAAACTGCATGCACTCAGTCTATGATGCACTTGACAAATTATTTCACATGGTTCTTTTAATGTTATTTCTGTAGAACGCCCAGAGAGATCCATACTATAATACTAATATCTGTCTCATTAACGCGGGGAACTTTGAATAGTGTCAGCACAAAGACAGATATCAAATGTTAAACCTCCACCTGCTCAATGACTCACAGGGAATACCCACTTCCCTCCTCAGCTGACATATTTGACAAAGTGACAATTTGTGATAGTGATGGCATACATTGAGAGTTGTCAGTCTGTGTTTAAGATATAGACATAAATCTCTGCGGCGGTGTCCACTGGTAAAATATAAAATCAATGTCTACATCTATAATAATACCCTCTCTAATGCCCGTCATGTTTTACTTTCACAGAGTATAAGTGAATAGTTGTTATTCAGCACAGGGATTAAGAAGAAACCTACGACCAACCTGTGCCACTGTTTCAGAGTAGAGCGACATGTGGACTTTGATCTGTCACGTCACATTTAGTTTGAAGATTTATAACTCTTTCCCATCTGGGAACCATCACACAGAGACTTCAATGGGCGAGTACAGCTCGACTCTTGTTATCCCTCCATCTAGAGACAAGGAGGAGGAGAGAGAAAGTCCTGTCATGTTTTCACAGACGGCTTATAAATTGGTGACACTGAGAGGAGAGGACTCATAATACCAGTTAATGGGTCTCTATAAAAAAAGAAGCTGAGTGGATCCAAAAATGGTTTGAGTAGGCGCCAGTTTTTAGTTTTAAAAGGAAATTTCACTCAATTCCCAACATGAAAATATTTATGATAGCAGATAATGTGATTAATATCAACTGTAGGATTAAAGGGGGGATGTTAACATTAAAACAGAGCGTGATTAACAGTCAAAGGTCTTTTTATTTCTCACTGAAGGCTTGTTTTGAAGTTCAGGACCTCTTAGCTATAATGGAACCAGTTTTGTCACATTATTCTTTCTCCTTTCTACAGTCTAAATATACATGGCTTGCATGTGAACATGTATAGTTGGTCATTTCAGTGATATGGTATTCTATTACTACTACAGTTAATCATAAAAGAGCATCGCGGAGGTGCATATCTCATGAGAAGCACTGCTTGTTTGAAATGAGCAATCAGCAGAAATCAGCACGACTTTGTTTTGTCCTCACCTCAAAAACTGAATATTTGTTCTTAGTATGTTCAGTTAGTCATGTAATGCAGATGCAGGTAATGAAAAATGGAAACCTCCCTTAAACATCTATCATTTAAGAAACCAAATTATCAATGGAGCAAGGTGCATGAGATAACAGTAAGAGTGATGTTATGACGCATGGGGTCATTTTTTTACCTTTCCAAAACCAAAATCACAAAAGCAAAAGTACAGGGAATGGATTAAACAGTGTTTGTCGTGTTTGTTTATTCGTAACCAAACTCCAAGACCAAATTCTTCCTTCCAAGGAAGATTGTGTGATGTGATCGAAAGCTCCAGAACAACTACTAATTGGACCATGTTGTCAGATTATTTAGTCATTATTTTTTAAAAGAACAAGAATGAATTTACTGTACAATCTCATTATGTCTCTAGTTTCTAAAACAACATTTGGAAGCATATGAAGTTTGGAGACAAAAATTAATTACTACTCATATACTTTATGTTTGATAAAAGTCTTACCAATCATTTTATGCGCTCCAAATAAAATTATTTGCAGAGCTTCCTGCCCATCACTCGTCGCAGCGTCCCTTCCAGTTGCCTACCGCTGTCACTGCGTGCAAGTCGCTCGCCACTCTGCTGAGAGAGAGGTCTGTGAGAGATAGCATGGAATCGGCGGAGAACTGACGCGTCGAGAGGCAGGACGTGAGTCGACATCGTCTCTGCTTTCCAGCGATGGCGGAGACTAGTGCAGCTTTATCTGGAGCTAAAAAGGGGTGAGATGGTCACAGAGTTTCAGTTATTAGTAACTATAGTTCTGTAAAACTATGTTATTTGTGCAAGTAAGATTAGTGTTAGCGTCAGCGTCAGCGCTAACGTCAGTGCTAACATCACCGGAAGTGTAAACAAACCAGCGGTTTCACCAGAACTGCTCACTTTCTCAAAAGCATGCGTTGGGAGAGGACGGAGTGTCAGAGGTCAGGCAGGGGGAAGAGGGTGGGACTTTGGAGGGAGGTGAAGTTGTTAATGTTCAAATTTGTTCTAAGTGCTAAGCAACATACAAGAAAGGTAAGAATAGCTTTAAATCAAGAAATTGACCATTTATTGCAAAAAGTTATAATGTATATTGAGATGCAGTGGAAAGTGGTGCTCTTTGAGGCAGGTCTTAAGGAATTCAAGCAGCAACAAGGATTTTGGTGGAAGAACTGTGTGTGTTTGTGTGTGTGTGTGTGTGTACTGATAACCAGTCTGGGTGCACTTTAAACTTCTCTCTCCTGAATTTGTTGGCAGGACGGCTGCTGAGTTCCACTAGATCCTATCGACCCGTCCTGCTGGGTTTTCTCTGCTGGCGGGGAGAACAGATTCTAATGCTCTGAAAACAAGCCTACTGCGTTTTTAGATGGACTGAATAATTCACTGGTAACATTAGAAGAGGCAAAGATTAGCGTAGGGAGAAGAAACATTCAAAGAAAAGATGGGTGAGAGTGAAGAAAAGGAAAAAGACTAAATTGGTGGAAACTGAGAAGTGAAGCAGTTTGTCAGAAACAGGAAAAATAAGACGAGACCATTCAGAACGTCTCATGTAATAATCTGTCTCAAGCTAGCAGCCTGACATTTATCTGAGTGACATGTCTGACACAAATGGACTCAAGATGGTTTTGGTGATACACCACAAAATTCCCACCATCATATCTTGACAAATGTGCCAAGACACCTGTTTGTTGATGGTTTAGGTTAAGAAATGCATCTTATGATAAAACATTTATGTCACAAGTAGTGAAGGGGTACTGATGAAGAGCATTGTCAGATGTTAACGACAACGCTGCTTACATGTTTTACATGTACATGTTTATCATGTGATTACTCTTAAAGTCATAAACCGTAAGATTTGAGATACCTTGTTACTAGCAGTATCTTGTCACGTTCACGGTCACTATGTGTGTTAAACTTTTTTTTTCTCTTTTGTAAACTTTATTGAACACATTCCTCTCTCTTCTTCAGGTGTGTCCCCTATATGTTACCCTCTTAAATCCACACACACTTGTTCCTATTACACTTATTACAAGTCTGACTCAGAAGTTGAAAGTTCCTGATTTCCGATTGCAAGTGATGCAGCATAACCGTTGGTGCCGAGCTACATCTGACAGACCAACCGCTGTCAGCAGCGTCACTAACATGGCAGCCTATTGACATCTAGCCCGGGAGTGTCACCACAGACACTAAGATATAGAAATACTCAGCAAAAAACAAGTAGAAGTGCATGGTCAGTCACCATTGTTTTAACTCACTCTTTGATAGATAGTAACTTAAAAGACAATTAAATAGATGAAAAACTTAAGGATTACAACTTTAACAGTAACAAGGAAGCACAATTTGTAATCCAGTTATTACATTAAAGTCATCTGAGTAATACTACATTACATTTAGGAAGGTCAGCTTGTTTGTTGTCAGTGTAAAATGGGAGGGTTGATCTTTTGAATCCCTGTGTGTTCAGTAGAGAGACTGGTGGGGACATATTATCTTACCAAAGGGTCTGGAGGTTTGGTAGCTAGCTGTTACCTTCCACATGTTGTATATTTATGGCTCGCTTGCTAATCTTTTCTTAAACTAGCATTCACCATCATCAGCATCACCAAGTTTTGTTCAGTCCAGGACAAATTTTTCTAGAGGGACAATAAAGTATACCGTATCGTATCTCACAGTACGGGAGAGCCGTGAATTATCATGTAAGGGCGTCAAACCGTTCAAATTATCCCTGCAAACCTGTTTTTGAATGAGGTAAGTAAAATCTTTCGTGCAGTGTTTTTTTTGTAATAAACAGTTGTGATATTCGTTCCATGCTTTAATAATATGGTCATGCAACAGATGCATTAGTACTTAAACATGTCCTAAAGTGTGCAGTGTCAGAGTTTTGAAGTTTAAAGATAAGAAAGGTTTAAATGTCAGTTGTTAAACATCCTGGCATTGCAGTCACATTGCGTGATAAAACCTGCAAAAGTTACAGAATTAATAAATTAATTAATAAACAAATTCATAAATGTTTTGCAATGAATGACAACTGCTTTGAATAACATATTTTTAATGAACAAAACATGTTTATAACATGCATCCGGAGGCGGATTAATGCACCGGCTGGCCTAGGCTGCAGCCTAGGGCCCCCACTTTTTTTAATTTACCTCACTGGGGAAAAAAAACTTGCCTCCTAATTAAGTCACTAATTGGATAGATATGGGACACATTTACCCAATCAGCTGCCATCATGTGGTCTGGTTCATAAGGTCAGTTTTGTTGTCAAATGATGCGTAACTCACTGTTACTAGACAGTACAGCTGAAAAATGTCAGAAAGGAAATGTGATAGTGGAGCACGAAAAAGAAAAGCACAACGACTGAAAGAACAACGGGACCAAGATCTACTAAAGAAAATGTCAAAATTGACAGGATTTTTCAAGGTTGCAGACTCTTCTTCTGTTTAAGTGGGGTTTTCTTCTGATAAAGCAGGATTAATAATGAAGGGGCCCAAACAAACAGTAGCCTAGGGGCCAATGACCACCTTAATCCGCCACTGCATGCATCAACAGATTAATCACCAAAGAGAAAAAAAAGTATGTACAACTGTGTATCATAAAACATGACTTGGGAGAGGGAAAAGAGTAAATTAAATAAAAACGTAGTCGTCAAACTGGTATAAAAGAAGAAAGTTGAGTTTAATCAAAATGCGCATCTTGACAGGACAAAAATTATTATGAGAAATTATGTGAAATTTTAGAAATAACGAGTACACCAGTGAGAGTAAGAGTAAGGTAAAATTTTTTGTTTTTCTTTGAAAAAAATACTGTTTCATTCGTACCGCATATCTGTTTCAAATGTCCGGACTAGGTGGGGTGATTGAAACAAATGACAACTTACGTTTAAAGTTAAAAACAGCACGATCATCCGACTTGTGTATTAAATTACATTTGTAACTAAGGGCGCACTCACACTGTCCATTCGTACTGTGCCCCCTGCTTTAGAGTAACTGCCCCCCACCTCCTCTTCCCCATGGCCCAGGTCCGTTTGTACTTACATAACTTGAACTGATCTGGACCGCGGCCCGAATGCATCACATGATAAAATTATTTATATAAATTATATATATTCCACAGCAAAAGTGAAGTGTGGTTGTAGAGGTTTTAGAGTTGTTCGAAGGTACTCAAAGGACTCTGAGAAAAACTGGGCTGAGTAACAAGTTACTGTAGCATGTAATAGCAATTTAAGAAATTACTTATTTTACTGTAAGTTTTCAACATACATATTGAATAATTGATAACATTTTTCAAGTAACTTGCCCAACACTGATTATGAGATCATTTCGATTATTCAGTATTTAAATGTTCCACTTTAGTGCTGACAGAATAAATGGTCCAGTCTCTTATGCTGCAAAAATACATTCATATCGAACTATTCTGCAATACACAGGTATAGATCCAGTAGGAACTATGACGTTGATTTAGCATCTCAGCTTTAATAACACAGTCAGTGTTGGCTTTTGTTAATATTCTACCATGGCAACAGTCTAATTTTAGCCACATTCTGATTGGCAAGTGGACTGTAATGAAACACCTATCCAGGAACAGGCTTCTACTGTTTGACACTAGATTATATTGGCTGTCAAAGCACAAACACTCTACTATTGCAACTTCAATAGTTTAAAAAGAGAAAGTACTGCTTGCCTCCCACTTGCCAGAGTGTGACTTCTGGCCAAACTGGGAGCAGTGAGGAGGACTCACACTTACTGATACTGGCTGTCCAATCTGCCGGGGTCATGACCTTAGCTCCGTCCCAGTACTCTGAGGATCACATCCCAGTCTGGCCTCAGCTCTGGCCTCGTTCCACAGTGCTTTTCTGCTTGTTGGTCCGTCGATCACACAGGTTGCTGAGAAGCCAGTGGTGTCTGTGTGTGGCGCTCAAATAAAAGGTATGTGTGTGCCAAAGCCAACAGATTTGTTCCTGATGTGCCAGATATGCATCCTATTAAGCCTTCAGAACCCATAAGTAATTTACATCACAAAGACAGCATCCTTTCTCGTTTGACTGCAGGTTTTACACAGTGAATTGCCTCAGAGCAGAACAAACTACAGATTTAGCAACGAGTGAACTCAACAAAACGCTGCTGTTTGCAGAGTTGTTACTACCAAAGCTGGAGCTTGAAGATGTGTGCGAGCCAAATCGACTTTAATGTGCCAAGGCTGAACAGCTCAGCCGAGGAATATGTTCTTTAAAACTCTGCCATGTAACCTGGTGTTTTCAATTTATCTCCCTTTCTCTCCGAGTCCTCTTGGCCTCCGTCAAATTTGGCAAACTCTGGGAAATTAAACTTGTCAATTTGAAACGGACCCCTCAATCACGCATCACCATGGGACTGTTGAAGCAGCAACAGCTGCCATTAGTGTGTCTTTTCTACCAAGAATCTTAGAGGTGATGTCATGAAAACTGTCACATGCTGTATGCAGTGGCACAAAATGAGAACACCCAAAATGTTTGTATGTGCTAACACACTCAGTTCACACTCATGCATCTGCACACACTTGTAGAAAATATGATTGATCTGTGAAATAACACAAATGCCCTGCAAACCAGCAACTGACTATTCCATTTATATTAGTAACATATCCTTGATATTGAATAATGTACCACATTTCATGCTTCTCCTGCATTACTGGAAACTGTGTTCTGCTTTTTCTTCTTTTTATATTGTTGTAATATTTTTCTGTTGATGTCTGAGGTCAATATTTTCTCATACAGCTGGCCAAATTTTTCTGCAGTTTTATGCTGTTTACTTAACTACTTCCAGAGTAAAAACCCCTGTCCTCGGTCATGGGCTCCCACAAATGCAACCTTTATTGTAAAAAAATGCTACATTTAATTAAGAAGATATCAGTAGGATGGATACCACAATCATCAAGGGCATCCTTTGCCTCAATATTAAAGTAATTGTGGGTATTTGATGAATTTGTAAGTGTTTTTTTTGTCCCAAGCCCCTGTTCTCATCCAGCTGCCTTTGCATACAACAGACACACAGTCATTTACAGAAATACTTGTGGGGCTGGACCGCACGCCGGTGGTCACTGAGCGCTCATGGTACATCCCATCCAATTAGAGTTGGAGCTTGGATGGCCATCCCTTCATATGGCCTCCTGCTCTAAGCATTTCCCTGAGAAATGAAGCAGACAACTGCCTATAGCATTAAAACACACACAAAGTCTCACACATTTGAATGCGGCACCAAAGGGCACCAGCACTCCAGTCCGCCCTCTCTGTTCTCAGCATCCCATAATATATACAGTAAACACATGTCCTGCCCCATACAGGGGCTGAAACCATGGCAACAGGGTCAGACAGAAACCACGCTCTTGACAAATATATGAAAGACGAGAGGGATTCAATGTGCTTGTCAAGCAGGAAACGAGGAGGAGGAGAGCAGAGGAAGGGTTACCATTTTTTTTTTCATTTATTTTTTTTGCTTTTGTTAGGAGAAGCATCTATTGAGTGGCATTTGGTATCATGCCAGATGCTCTCCTCCACAGACATGCCCAAAGTAAACTGGATTAGTCACCGAGAGGCCTTTCTTCCTTAAATGACAGCCAAGGAGAGCTGAAAACTTCAAACGCATTCAGGAAGTTTCTACCTAAAGACCAGACGCTTATTCAAATGGAAATGCCTTTATCATCACTCTCTGCCGGCCTCCATAGCTTTCTGACTGTATGTGCTGTACATGTGAATGGGGAATGCAGGATTAAAATGGTCAGCAGGCCAACTGAATGAGGAGCTCTCTCAGGGCTTTGTTCAGTCAAGACCTCTTTGGTGTTCAATCATTGTTCCTATTGGACTTCTACCCTCTGAGTGCTCATATAACGCTATTATTATACTTTACTCTGTTTAAACTGTGTGTGTGTGTGTGTGTGTGTGTGTTTGTGTGTATGTGGGCGGGTGGGTGTTTGGGTGTTGGTGTCTGCCAATGTCTCTGTTAGTGTTTCTTACTTTCAGTGGTGCAAGTGGTCAATGTCTTTTAATGCTATTAAAGCTGCGTCATCAATACAGACTGAACGTTGTTGCAGTCAAAATACGTACCAGCACTTACTTACAATTCAATGTGGTCCTGGGGACACCTACTGTAGTGGGAACTACCACAGAGGCCGTTTTGTGTATTTTGTAGGTATATATTTACACATATTTATTAGTGGCCCGATTTTATCACGGTTACAGTTGCAACCATGGAGATAGAGTAGAGTAGAGTAGATGATGGAGATGTTTAGTTGAGATCAAAATGAAGAGTTCGAAGATCTGAAAGACTAAGTACTTGCCCAAGAAAAACCAGATGACCATTGATAAAAAATAAATGCCTTTGCCCACCAAGTCCATATTTTTTGTATGTGTTTTTAAATTTGTCATATCTCCTAAAAATCGTTACACACAGTCAGTGCCGGATTAAGGTGATCATGGGCCCCTAGGCTACTGTATGTTTGGGCCCTCAGCATTATCAATCATGCTTTATCAGAAAAAAACCCTACTTGAATAGAAGACTAGTCCCGTCAATTTAGAAATTTTCTTCAGTAGATCTTGGTCCCTCCTGTTCTTTCAATCGTTTTGCTTTTCTTTTTCATGCTCCGTGACAGCAGCCTGCCACTATACAGTGACACCGATGCACCCTGCGGCACACTAAGTGGGAAGGAGGACAGCGGTGCGCATACCTGTGGTGCAACGAGAGGAAATGTGCGCCAAGATGATCCGCTACGCCAAACTGGGCTCAAACACCTGCACCAGCTCTGCCACGCCGGGCCACAGCCACCACAGAGGATGAACAGAGCCGGAAAGGAGGAAGGGATCACAGGTGTGGCCAGGTCAGTATAAATAAAGCGTGCAGCGCCGCCCATAAATCAGTGCGTCAATCCACACCTAATGTGTATGGAGCAGGGGGGGGGGGGGGGGCATGTGGGAAAAGATGAGACCGTCCTGCCACAGTAAGAAACGGCTACTACTACGTTCAGAACCCAGCCTCTTAATGACACACGTAGTGGAGAGACAGCTACGACAATCCAAACCAAACTTTTTTGAGCAGGGAGATAAGGCAGGGAGACTCCTGGCGCAGCAGGCCTGAACAGCAGGTGCTTCCAGACTAAAATTTGACTACCAGACAGTAGCCACACTTCTGATCCAGTGATGATCAACAAGTCTTTTTCTGATTTTTACACCGCATTATACACTTCTGAATACAGCCCAATTACTGCAGCGACCCCCAACCCCTTAGACTGCTTAACGTACCCTCAGATTGATATAAACATCTCTGGGGAACTCGGTAGACCCATCTCTCTACTAGAGGTGCCCGAAGCGTCCAAGTCTATGCAGAACAGGAAATCTCCTGGTCCCAACGGTTTTACAGTCGAGTTCTTTAAGGCGTATTCGATGCTATTAGCTCCCATCCTTGTGAGAATGTTCAATGACTCCTTTACTGAGGGCAGACTGCCAACAACCTTGTATGAGGCATCTATTTCATTGCTCCCGAAGAAACAGAGGGATCCTACTTCATGTGGCAGCTACAGACCGGTCTCACTTTTAAACATAGATTGTAAGATCTTTGCTAAGGTCCTCACCCTCCGCCTCCAAAGTGTGAGGTCATCGATAATGTCACAAGACCAGACAGGCTTCATATTAGGGAGACATCCATTCTTCAACACTAGAAGGCTGCTCAACATCATATTCTCACATGGATCAAACACTCCTGAGGTCGTAGTGGCACTAGATGCAGAGAAAGCCCTTGACTGGGTAGAGTGGGGCTTCCTATTTTTTATTTTGGAGAAATTTGGCTTTGATTCTAATTTTATTTCTTGGGTTAAGCTTCAGTATGTAACCCCCTCTGCATCTGTAAAAACTAACGGCGTCTGTTCAACATGTTTCCCTCTTAGATGTGGGACCCAGCAGGGCTGTCCGCTCTCACCCTTGTTGTTCAACATAGCCATTGAGCCGTTAGCCTTCTGGCTTAGAACACAGAATGAGTTTGAAGGCATCACTCGTTTTGGCCTGGTCCACAAACTCTCCTTATATACCGATGACCTTCTCTTATTTATTTCAAACCCCACAAGCTCCTTCCCCCCAGTTTTATCAATCCTGAATCAGTTTGGACACCTATCGGGGTATACACTGAATATTCAGAAAAGTGAGTTATTCTTTGTCAACAATTTGGCGAGATCACTCCCACAATCCATATTCCCCTTTACAAAAAAGCTGACAAGGGGTTCAAGTATTTGGGGGTGTTTATCACCAGCTCCTTTAGGGACCTATTTCAAAAGAACTTCCAGCCGCTTTTGGATAAATTCAAGTCAGACTTGTCTAATCTTATTAAGATGGTCATTTTACCAAAGTATCTGTACCTTTTTCAACACCTCCCAATTTGTCTTAACAAATCGTTCTTCACTAACCTGGACCAACAACTCAATGCCTTTATCTGGCAAAATAAACCAGCCCGTATAAAAAAGCATATTCTTCCCCTCCCTATGGCTGCCATGGGCTCATACTGAGATAACATCTTCCTCCTGCTCTTTGCACCCTATAATTTGCTCACAGCTCCCCATAACTGCCCACAAGGTCTCATCCCATCCGGTTGTCATTAATGCCATTAAAATTTTGATCCAGTTCAGGAAGCAGTACAGCTTGCAAAGGGCTTTGGTCCTTGCCCCAGTTTTGAATAATCATGCATTTCTCCCTTCCTGCACCAACCCTGCATTCCGCATATGGTCGAATAAGGGCCTCAAAACTTTTAATGACCTGTATGAGGAAGGGTTTTTTTCCTCCTTTGCATCTATGTCGGACAAAAAGAACCTGCCTAATAGCCACTTTCTTCGTTACCTTCAAATGAGACATTTTATCCAAAGCAATTCCCACATTTTCCGAACCGCCCCCCCTGAAGCTGAGATGGACCAATTCCTGTCTCTCAACGTACAACACAAATGACTGATATCTGTCATTTATAATAAGATTGCTCTTCTGAGCCCAGTCACCACTACCTCACCTAAAAATGCATAGGAAAAGGATTTGGGGGTAGACGTTACTGATGACCAGTGGAGGGATATTCTGAAACTGGTCCACTCATCTTTGATTTGTGCCAGGCACGGCCTATTACAGTGGAAGGTGCTCCATAGAGCCCATTTCACCTACGCTAAATTGGCTAAGATGGTCACACATGATCTCGACGTGCCCGAAGCTTGCTTTTGGTCCGATATAATTTAAACCCTCAAACAGGCTCCTAAAACAAATTTGGAACCAAATCCTCTGACTCTGGATCTTTCTGGGCTTCCACCATCTAAAAATCTGCCCATTACTACACAATGTGCCATTGCCTTTACCACCCTGCTCGCCAGATGTAACATTCTCCACCGACTCATAATAGTTGGATAATTTTACAATGTCTCCGGTTGGAGAGGTCAAGGTTTTCACAGAGGGGATCCTTGGAACCAGTCCACAAAACCTGGGACCCACTGCTGTTTCTCTCTTTTCTTTTCCTTTTTTACATTTTTTTTTAACTTTATCTTACGTTATCTACTTTCGTTACGTGTTATTCAGTTACTTGTTGTTGTTTTTTTTATTGTGACCATGTCTGACGTGGGTTGATGAGAGGGATAGCAGGATTCATGTTGGGGTTTTTCTGTTTTTGTCTTTGGTTTTCCTTTTTTTTCACCTAAAAGCAGATGTACTGTACATGTGTTTTACCTGTTTCTGTGTTCTGTTCTGCAAAAATCAATAAAAAAAATTTGGAAAGAAAAAAAAATAGTCTGGCCAATCCGGGGCTCCTGCACATGTGGGGCCGCTAAGCTGCAGCCTAGGCCAGCCTGTGCATTAATCCACCTCTGCACACTGAGTCTCCATTCTCAGTATGGGACAAAAGGAAGTCATGATCTTTTTTGAATTATTTAAATGGGTGAAATGTATAGCACTAGTCACAAACATGGCTAATAAATAAAATACATCAGCATGAAGTTTAGCTGCTTAGAGCACAATCACTGCTGTTTAATCCTTTGTTTTGCGATACCATCCCTAATTCCAAGCTAAAACATTAGCTGTGCATGGAGCTTAGTTTTGGTGCCTTCTCTTATTTAAGATTGTCCTCATTTGAACAGCATCCTGCTGAGTCAAACGGCCCTGCTTCTTCACCTCTTAACGTATTCAAATACACTTTGAATGCATTCCAAAATCAGTAATACTACATTAATTTAAAGATAGTGCATATGAGCCTGCAGTTATAATGTTGTGGCCCATACCGGAAAATATTGCTTTATTTTTCTGTCACAAGGAAATCTTTGGAAAGCTTTGTGATGGACGCATCACTGATTTACTTGAATACACTTAAATACCCACAGTGAAGTAGTGAGGATGGTCTGTAACTTAGTATGTTAATCATAATTTAATCTGATTGTTAAAAGGGCTACACTGAATATTTAAATCATTATATTTGATCACTAATCTAATCCTCACAAAGAAGTTTGTGTGTTCCCGTTGAGAGGCCAGCTGCTGAGGCTCAGTGAAAAACGTGTTAACTGATAACATGGACCCCCCAAAAAACACATCACACACACATGTCCCCCTTTCTAACAGCCACACAAACCTTAAACCCCTAAAACCTCCTGTTTATCCTGTTTACAGAACCCTGCTTCAAATCACCACCATAAACACACACACTTTCTTCCCCCACTTATTCTTAAATCCAGACTCCTTAGACTGTAAATCCTTTATAAACCATAACTTAGCTCAGTCTAAAGTAGAATTAGAAGGCATAGTTTTAACTCAACACTTTCCCTTTTTATGATCTAGCAGCTGATACATTTGGTGCACTTGAGAATTTTTCCACATGTTGATTAATATGTGTTTACATGGCACATTTTGAGCCTCTCATACAGCCCCAGCTGTGATTGTGAACTACTGTTTATCTAAGCCCAGTGGATGGAAGCCTTTCATCTGCCCTGCCACCATAAAATAAAACTCAGCACCAGACTCAAACTGCTGGACAAACACAATAAACTCTGGACCACAAAGCAATCTGCACGCAGAGATCCCTACAGGAAAGTCAGGATCTGCCATCGCATGGGAAGTTATAAGATCAGACTGTGTTTATTTGGGTTCAATTTTATGTGGAGGGGTGTTGAAGACATTAAAAATGTGTTTGTGTGGGTTTGGTTTAAGTGCTCTGACAAACATGCTGATGACAGATGATTACTGAAGTGGACAAAGTGCGTGCATTCTCTTTCATTGAGACGGCAGTAAACATGAGTGTGTATGTATATTATTTCAGAGATATTTTGGACTTCTGTGTTTCTTTTCTTCTAAGTAAGACTATTTGTGCAAATTCACTACAAACTATGATTGGAAAAATGGCAGGTGTTTGTCAGAGATTAAAAAAAAGAAGAAGAAAATTTGATGTTTTTCTACTCTCATTAAAAAAAACAATCCATTTCTATTTGACCACAATCTTGTACGTCCTGTTGCGATCAGGGTTTTATTTGACAATCACATTTACAGTAGAATTAAGTTTATTGCTCATAATATACTTTATTTGGGCAATTACATAATTCAGATAAAATGCAGATGCAGACCATCTAACCAGACCAACTACTCGTCTGCTCTCCATCATGTCCCTCACCATTGCAGCCATTTGCGCAAGCTCGTCTATCAGGACTGGTCAAGAACAAAGAACCTGTAACTCTATACAAGGACATGAAACAAAAACCTTTGACCCCATGTGTGATACAAGTGGCAGTGTTGTCCCACAGGTCAGTGGTAAACGTGCCATTCACATTCCCGGGCCTCCGTCGCAGCCGTGCTGCTGTGGCGTGTTAGCGCTGGAGCGGCTAAAACACTTGTGACATTTGTTTTTGTGTCTCGGTAAATACAACTCTCAGTGCTGTGATGATTAGATTGACAGCGTTTAGGTAGTTTGGGAATTTGGGGTTTATTTGAGCTAACTTGTAAATGTTAGTGTTTGCGTTTGCATGAAACATAATGCAGACTCATTTCACGCTGCCAAACACCTCGTCATACAAACGAAATCCAAACATTGTACGTTGAAGGCGTCGAGGCAAAAAAAGCAAGTTTAAGCTTCATTGTGAGGCACTGTGTTAGATCAAATCAAACCTTATGAGACCACATCTGTTTCACATCTGCCTTTAAAAACTAGTAGGCTACTGTGGTCCTTTTTAAACCCTATAATCTTTGATACAAATGATTACGTTAAAGGGTCAGTTCATCCAAAACACTTTTAAATTGGAACCTACAATGAGATAGTTTTGGTTTTATTTGTCCAGGTTTTGAGATTTCTGTTTCACCCCCAACGTTATCTCTATGAACAGATCTGAATGAATGCAGAATCCCTAGGCATAGGGAAACGATTTTAGTATAATCCGTTTGAAGTCTGAGTAGTGATGACCAATCACATTAGAACCGGCAATGATAACATGCAGGTAAACAGACGAGGAGGAAACAAAAGAGGCGGAACAAGTCTATAGGTTTGACAAAATATTAAGCTTTTTTATTATTTTTATCTGCATTCATATGCAGATAACTCTCTATAGGAATGAGTCAAAATCGTCTGGACCTCGAACACTTACAAAAAGTATCGACTCGTACTGTAAACAGTGACCTCCGCACAGAAGAGAAAGCCGTGGCCTGGATATCCACCGGCTACACCGGAACCCCAAAAGTTTTGACTTGTAGGCCTTTGTCATCAGACCAGTATGAGGTTATGGGTTCAGAGATTGACCTCAACTTAATGGAAGTTTAATGGCATTTGGTCTGTGGTCCTCAGTTTAAAAAAATTACATTTGAAAAATGTATTTGCAAACAGCATCCTGCTTACTGTGGATAACAGATTTTTTGTGAGTATGTGGGTAATTCTTGTAGGAAATGGGAATGCTGATTTTGGCTGCACGGACACTACAGTAGCTTTTGACAAGCCTGGGTTCAGGAAACTCTCACAGTTCTTTTACTCAGGATCATCCACAGAACACACAGTTGGCGCTTTTTAATAGGGACTATTTCTGTGTAGTTTTGACAAAAACTGTACACAGGGTTGTCTGTGGATTATCCATAATAACTGTCTCTGAAAAGCAATGTCGCTGATGAATCTGGACAAATAAGAAAAACCAACTACCTGTATGGATAGATACCACTTATAAGTATAAAATATGTATTTTATAATTGACATAATTAAAATAGCACACCCACATGAAAGTAACAAAATCTGCCGTCTGTCTTTATGACAGTAGTTTTTACTTACTCTGAGGTAATTGGATGTTTGTCTCCTTACGGGCCAGTTTCATCTCCCCACTGTTAATGGCTTTTCTTTAAGATGACTGTCTGAGAGTAAACACTCTCAGGTTTACAGCTTACATCAGGACTCAGACCTGCAAGTACTCTCTCAGCACGCCCCCATGGTTAGGGCCAGTAAACTGCAGGGGAGGAGTTTGAGTGTATGAATTGACAGGCAGTCTTTAGCAGTGTATGTTTTTATGTTGATGGTGTTGGTAGGGGGCTGCAGATGAGGTGGATGGAGGGGGGGGGGTGAATCACCTCCAACAGCTCTGACAGGGAAGGCGTCAAGTTCTGGCATGAAGACCAGTTTCAGTTCAGCAGCTGCTGGATTCAATGCAGCAGAACGGAGGGAAAGGAGACAAAAAAACGTGCATAATTGTATGCATGTTTAGCGACACACACACAAACACACACACGTACAGACATGTACACACATGCATACGAGACTAACGGCACAACACATCTGTGTCCCGTTACATTGTTGCTCACTGTTTCAGTCCATTTTCTCCCCGAAGTTGGAGGTTCTCCATCAGATATTCAGTGAGAATAAATGCTTCAGAAACACTTGAGGACTTTGTTTTTTAACATCGGAAGTTTTAAAGGAATAGGTCAATATTTCAAGGAATGTGTTTATTATTCATACCGCACTTCTTTTGCAAGTTAAATATGAACATGTATTACCGAAAATGCCAAAACGTTTTCTTTAATTCATTCACTCACTCACTTGATCGTTTTTTTGGATATGTGGAAGTTTGGCTGCATGTTTTAAAAAAAAACACTTCACTTGTTGGGTTATTTAGAAAAGATGTTCACAAGCAGAAGGGAAATATTAATCAGAGGAATTCATGTTGTATCCCAGGCCTTTATAATTTCTTATGTTTTTATTTTTTTTTTAATTGTCCAGCCATAATATGCTGCTGCTTAATGGTGTTGAACTTTGTGCTTATTTTGCTAGTAAGAATATGCTTGTAAACAGAAAAAACAATAACATGTTAGCATTCAAAGCCTTTCTTTACTGTATATAAAGATATAATTGTTTGGCTGTCCATTAAGATTCATTGTCACAGGGTCAAGAAACCACAAGCTGTCCTTTCTGCTGAACGTCAGGTCTTATTGTACAGAAATGTTTAGGTACAAAAAAGGAAAAATCGACTTGAAACACTGTCTCAGTGGCTAGAAAAACTTTAGTTTTAGTTGCAAACCTGAGGAAATCAAATATACACCATCTTTAAAGAGATCCTCACATCTGGTGAAATACACAGGTTTAAAAAATGTATCATTTATTTCATAAAGAAATGACTAAAACTGGAGGACTGTTTGTCATATTCATCCTTTTTAATCTGATTTGATATTATATAAATTAATTTATCATCACAGCTTCTCCCAGTCTCATTTTAATAACACGATTGAAAAGACTTAACCGTATTTAATAATTTCATCAAAGAGCAGACAGTGAAACGGACGTGAAAACCAGAGGAGCCCAATAAAGACATGAACAAGGCGCCATGGATGGGAGCAGAGCCACATAACAGAGAGTCAACAAGTGGAAAAAAGAGAAAGAGAGACACAGTTAGAAAGTCCAGAGAGAGGGGAGGAGGGGGGGGGGGGTCCCTGCAAAAAAAACACAACAGTCAGCTAAAATATACAAGAATATAGTGCAACAGCTGGGAGCCTGAAAATAGTGTGTGTATGTCTGTGTGTGTGTGTGTGTGTGTGTGTGTGTGTGTGTGTGTGTGTGTGTTTGTGTGTGTGTGTGTGTGTGTGTGTGTGTGTGTGTGTGTGTGTGTGTGTGTATGTCTGTGTGTGTGTGGGTGTGTGTGTGTGTGGGTGTGTGTGTGTGTGTGTGTGTGTGTGTGTGTGTGTGTGTGTGTGTGTGTGTGTGTGTGTGTGTGTGTGTGTGTGTGTGTGTGTGTGTGTGTGTGTTTGGCAGGTGAAAAGAATAGGCGAAGAAAATGGAAAAGGAGGAAAGAGATGGAGAAAACAAAAGGACTATAAAGACAAAGAAACAGAGATGAAATAGACAGAAGATCAATACTAACAAAGAAAGAATGAAAGGGGGAGAACAAGTGGAAAATGGAGAGAAACCAGTAAAAAAGAGAGAAAGAGAAATCCCCTCAGACTTTCTCCTTGATTCCCAGCCAACGCATTTACAATCGAGGAAGTCTCTACTGACTCGCTGCTGCGCCCTCCTTTTCCTCCCCTCCCCTCCACTCACCTCCTCCCCTCTAATGCTTGGACGACCCCCCCCCCCTCCCTCCTGAGAAAGTGGGACTCCCTCTCCCTCCCTCCTCACTCTCCCTCTCTCTCTTCCATCTGAAGATTTAACACAGTGCAGAGCAGAGCTGGCAGTCACAGTTGTGCCCTGGATTGTAGCAGAGAGAGAGCAGCCCTCCTGCAGCCTGTTAGCCCACCACCATGGACGTCAAACTGCTGGCACTGACTGCTCTGCTGGCCGTGGCCACACATGTACCAACCTCCAACGGTGAGTCCAGGAGAGGGAAGGGAGGCTGCAATGGTGCAGAGATTGAGGGTTTGATAATTTTTGAGTGTTTTCACTGATTCTTAGTAGGAATGTTGCTACGTGGGATGTTTTAGTTTTCAAGATGTTGAAGCTTTATCATTTGGATTATTGTAATCTGGATGGTCTAAGCGCTTTTTTCTGGATTGAGTCTATATAAGAAAGTCAGGTGAATGTCTTAAATTAAAATGAAAATGTACACGCTTTTAAGATTTTTCATTATCAAAAACTTTCAGTTCTGTCAGGGTTTATTCGCCTGAATATGATGCTTTCACACAAGAATGGTTTGAACTTGTTGCATCTTTGGCTGTTTAATTTCAGCACTTTTAAAACCCTGCTTTTATTATGTTTTGTTACATCTCATGGAAAAATAGTATCCAGAGAGTAGACTTTTATTCCACAACTATTCATCCACCATTTATCCGTATCTGTGCTGATTAAATGATTACTGAATTGTTGAAACAAATAGTCAGTCAACAGAAAATGTATTTTAAGAAACAATTGGTTGTTTAGACCATTTTTAAAGAAAAGTGCAGAATACTCACTTCTTCTGTTTTTTTCTTCTTGTTTTAATATCATTTTCTGTGACAGAACATTGAATATCTATGGACTTTTGGTTTGCAGAAAAAAAAAAGATCTCAGTCTGGGCTCTGGGAAATTCCGAGTTGTGACATTTTACAGGCCAAATGGATTAGTTTATAAAGTAATCAGCAGATTTATCAACAATGGAAATAATTGTTTAATTGCAGCCCTTATGCAATGGTACACAAAGTTAAATTACAATATTGTAATTGTATTGTAATAATCAGTAATCATCTACATCACTACTGTCATTTTTTCATTATTTATTCACTGAAATGAGAAATACATCTGGTATTGTTTTTCCATATTTTGCACCAAAATCCTTCATGTAGAAGTGTTTCCACGGTGTTTCCACGGTGACCCCACATTAATCTCCCACATGTTAACCTTGGTAGGAGACAACCAGGGTGTCGAGTCGCCTGGCCTGCGTTATGCTAAGCTTGTTGTTTCGGCCCCCAGCAAGACCCTTATTGCATATTAAAGCGCTAGCTCTAAATGTGTGTATTTGTCCTTTCCCTTTGCTTTCTTTTAATTAGTTTCTAATTAGGGATAAACAATGCAGCGGTGATAGCAGTGGATCCTCGCCTCTGGCCCCGGCACTGCATGCTACATAATGATCCCTTAGTTTGCATGAGAAAAGACCCTGAATGGGTGTGAATCATTAGGCTGATATTACTGAGGATTTAGCCATTTGTGGCAGGACATTTGGCGTTTCTTTAGGAATATGCTGAACCCCAGAACAAAGGTCTGTTAGTAACACAAGATGCACTTGTTTAGTTGATTTGTGTTTATCTGGGCAGGAAATGGCCGATACAAAACGTGTTGCAGAATCAACATCTGCTCTGTGAACTTTTCCAAGGTTATATATAATTTCAGCCTCAAAGAAGCATTTTTAAACCATTTATATGTAATTAATGGAGTAAAGCACTTTACAGCACAGAGCCTTGACTGATTCCTAATTTCTAATAATAAATTGTATTTTAAAAAGACAAATTAAGTACAAAACTAGAGTGAGTTTTGTAATTGCGAGTTATTCATGTGCATCTGTGGTCCTCTGGACCCCCACAAACCTCCATGGAGGCCCAGGGGTGATTTGTAATCATTTTAAGAATGTACTTGAGGTGATTTCCTCAGAGGCTGTTGGTGCCGTCTGAGCCGCAGAGTGCTCTTTCATAAAAGGGGCAAATATTGGAAATTGAATGTGGAGGACCCCTCTCCATTAGAAGAGGCCGGGCTGAATGCTTAGGGAGTGAAAAGCTGAAATTCTGTGAGTGTGTGTGAGTGAGAGTGTGTGTGACTGGTCAGAAAAGGGCTAATCTCTTTTTAATGAACATGTTGTTCAGAGCAATAGCAGGTAAACTCATACGTTCCCAAGCTTTGAAAAGGCTTGTTACAGTAGATTAACATGCTTTTAATGTGTCCACTGAGGAAAGAGATGCATGAAATCACAACTGAAGAGAAGAAGAAGCTACTGTGTTTGACTTTGGATTGTTATTTAAGTGGATGTGAAAATATAAATCTCCATATGAACCAAAATGATCTCTCCTCTGTCTCAATTGAACAATGTATTTGTTTAAAAGAAAGAAAGTCACTTAATCTACTTATGAACAGAGTTTATGCATGTGATGTACCATGAGCAAAATGTGTCTAAATATTATGATGACAAAACATCTAACTTAAAGTTCTGCCACACTTTGCTAATGTGTTGCACAGTTTTGACATAAACGTAAAGGAAAGTACAGCTGCATGCATAATGCTTATATGAAAATCTGTATAATTTGTGTAATGCTGGGGTTGCCCTAGGTAAAGGCAAAAAAAAACATTCGTAAACTGTAGGAGTAACGCTGGTAGTCATTCATTTCAATTATCCCAATCGTGATAATGAGAATGCAGACGCAGTTGCAATGCTGGAACTTTTTCTGCAACATGAATCTGAACATGAATTTTCCAACATGAATCTTGCATTTGTAGAACAGCCAATAAAAATGCCTTTGCTCTCTAAAAATGAAGTGTGATTGGCCAGAGTCTACC
The DNA here is from genome assembly GCF_963691815.1 of Echiichthys vipera. Taxonomy (NCBI): domain Eukaryota; kingdom Metazoa; phylum Chordata; class Actinopteri; order Perciformes; family Trachinidae; genus Echiichthys; species Echiichthys vipera. Next base: position 23,147,079 of record NC_139827.1, read on the forward strand.
ATCACAGGCTAGATTTTTCTAAAGCCTGAAGATTAAGCCAAGAGGAGGTGCAGAAGTCAAGTTTCTCTTGAACTACTTGAATCCCTATGGAAGGGTGTGACGGAATTTTAGCCCAAAGATACAAAACTTCCTACCTCAACCGTAATCTTAAAAAAGAAGTTAAAACTTTACATATGAGCTATGAGTGCCCTACACTGTAAAAAGGAAAAAAAAAGGTGAAAATAAAATAAAGCGACTGGCAGAAAAGTCTGCTAATGGATACCGTCCAATTACAGTTAATAACCGTAACACAGAATCACATGTAATAAACTATAAAAAAAGAGCACATTTTAAACTTAAAAACAGTCAAATTACATTAAATATATTGTAATTTCATATGGTTATTTACTGTAATTTCAAGGTATCTGTCTGGAAACTCTGCTGCCAATCATTTTACTGTTTGTTTGTTTTTTACAGTTCATGTTTTTTCAGTGTATGATTGTAGTCTGTTTGTTTTAACTGCACAATTTTTTGTCTTGTACTTTAATCACTTCACAAAACAGTGATGCTAATTTTTCATTTTCCTTGTGTGTCTGCAGCAAAGCCCATCAGTCTGGTAGAGCGGTGTTGGTGTCGTTCCACCCTCAACACGGTTCCTCAACGCTCCATCAAAGAGCTCAAGTTCCTCCACACACCCAACTGCCCCTTCCAAGTCATGTAAGTGAATGAATGTAAACTTAAGTTCATCAGCTTGAAGAAATGTATTTCCTCATGTGAACGACTGATGATTGTCTGAAGGATTCTGTCTCTTTTTAGATCTTTTTGTTAATTATTTTAAATGTTGGTGTATGAGTGAGTTTTCATAGCTGTGTTGATCAGAGTTCTATCAGTGCTGCCTTGAAAAGTGAACTCAAGCTTCTAGTTTTCTGCCAAAACATTGTACAGCAAAGACCACGGCTGCTCTCCAACTCTGGGCGAAACTTTCTGACACTGTTAGGGACTTTAGCGTCTTTGTTGTTACTGGAGGTTCATGCTACGTATCAGTTACACATACATAAAGTTGGATTTTTTTTTTATGACAACCTGATTTGTGGCTGTTGGTCGATGGGTCCATGCACAGTGCTCATTTGGAGATTCAATAGTATTTGAGGAGAAGTAAGATGAAGGCTGTTATGTCACATTTTGGCAGTAATTCCAACTAGTAATAAACATGTTATTGACTACAACAGTGCAACTGTAACTTAGCTGCTCTCATCCGAGTTGATTGAGTCCTGAAAGGTCAAATATTGTGCTGATATTCATTTAATGTTGCAAATTAAAGGTTCTGAAAAAAATAGCCATCTTTGATTTGTATTAGATTGTTATTGATAAATTCACAGTGTTGAGGTTACAAGAAATGTAATCCTTCTGGCTATATGTAATAGGCCCAGTGGCCCAGTGCTTTATCATTCATTATTCTCATTTTATTTAAAGATGTTTTTTTTTACTTTTTAATTCCCTCACCCATCATTATTTGGTACGATAAGGAAAAGGCATTACTTGACAAAAAGCAGTGTATATAGATTGAGAGTGAGTGTGTGCATGATCTTAATATCCTCCTATTCTTCCCCTAATGGGAGGCCTGAGTTTAAAACAACACTTTCCTCTCTGAAAGAGGAAAGCGGTAACGGCCGGAGCTTGAGGGGGCCATTTATGTTTTGAAAAGGAAGCAATAATTAAGGGTCAAAGTGATTACCTTTGTATTCCTGCTGACCCTGTGTGTCCCTTCTTTTTTATTTCCCGCCTCAAACTGTCCAGAAACATTGAGTATAATGTCTGGAACACATTAATCAAAAAGCCTCATTCATTCGTTCGCTATAGAAAATGGGACGGCAGAAGCCTCACAGCCAAAAGGCTAAAAAGGCTTCTCCCAGAAAGAAAGGAGAGTGAGATAATGACTGTTAGAAAGGGTGAATAAATGGCAAAAGGTCAGAGAGGACACACAGCTCTCTGGCCGGGACACAAACTCCCTGTAACCTCCCTCCAGAAGACTGCCAGAGGAGTCAAGAAGTCATCCAGGCAAGGAGCCCGCAGAGTTGCTCCGATATCTCTATTGAGGCACATGAAAGAAATTCGGTAACACTATACCCTCTGCCCCCCCTTCTCCCCTCCCCCCTCCGCCCTGTGTCCCACCGTGCGCCCTCATCCTACCCCCTCACCCGTCCCAGCATGCTGTTGGTATTAACTTGCTGTGAAGTAATTACTACCTGCTGCTTGGGGAACTCCGGCCCTCAAATTCCAGCCAAGTCAATTAGGGTTTAGGCTCTCAGTTGGTCATCCAGACAAGCAGACAGATAAACAGGATGAAGGGAGACACATCAAAACAGCACAGAGCTCCTGAACGGATGAGCCGGCCACCCCTAATAAAATAAAAGAGGAGGGGAAGAAGGGGACATCCCTGGAGGAAAGAGCAAACACAGATCCAGTTACGGAGCTGTTTGGCCTCCTGATTCACATGTTAGTTTGAGGGATTTGGCGCTGGTGCCTGGATTGATGCTCCTGAAATCCTCTTTTAACTTTAGGGGCCATTTGCTCATTTGCTCGTGTGTGCATCTAAATGGGGGCGAGGAATAGGGGAGGTGGCGAATTAAAGGGGTGGAGGAGAGTGTCGGGTTTAGATTGAATCAGAAAGCAGTGAAGAGGGAGCAGTGAGGAATGCGTTTAATTTGCAGAGCCGTGTGATGGAGAGATGGAGGGAGGAGAAAGAGGAACCGCGAGGCGAGACACCTCTCGAGTCGTTAACTCTCATACACGACCTTTTGCCACCGAGGTGTGAGATCCACGTGTTTTGGGGGGGGGGGGGACCCCGCCGCCTGTCCCCTGTTCGCCCTGACAGATGTGACATTCTCCCAGCAGTCTGTCTGATAACAGAACAAATCCTCTCCTAAATATTTGGCTCAGCTCCCCGTCAGCTCACAAGAACACACACTCTCTGATGCCACAGAGCTGTTAATCATGAAGTAGAATCTTTCTGAAATCCCTGCAGCTCCGGCTTCAGTGCTGCAAATTACAGCCTGATGAGTAAATATCCATCAACAAGTTGTGATTCCCAATTGTTTTAGAATGATTTATGTTTTCACTGGAAGATCATACAGCGTCTGAAATGTGTTTTTGTTTCACATAAGCAGTCAAAAGGAAATCACTCATTTTAGAGCTGCAACAATAGTTGACCAAGGCAGAGCTACATAAAATTAATCAATAATAATTTGATATTTCATTAAATTGTTTTTCTTTTACCTGAAAATGGCAGAAAAGGCTGTTTTCAGCCTCTCAAATGTAGAGATTTCCTGGTTTTCTCTGTTTTATATCGTATTAAACTGAATATCTTCTGGTTTTGGACAGAAACAACACACTATTTAAAGATATCACCATGGCCTCTGAGAAACTGGGATGTACATTTTTTTCATTATTTTCTGACATTTCATAGACCAAATAATTGATGGATTGATTAATCTACAAAATAATCAGATTAATCAATAATGGAAGTAACGGCTATGCTAGTTGTAGCCCTTGCTCATTTGAAATATTATTTCAAAAGTTCATGACAAATTCAGCATTTTTTAATATTACTTATTCATATAGAAAAGTGATAGCAAACTTCCAAAAATAAAACTGATTGAATTCATTTATTCATTAGTTAATATTCACCGGAGAGGACAGGCAGACAAATATGCCACACATAAGAATTAAACAAGAGAGAAAGAGAGAACAGAGAACATAAAATGCTTTTTGGATTTTTTATCATAAATCCAATGGAGACTTTGAAGTTTTCCAGCCTCATTTATGCTATTTTTCTCTGCTTTCTCTGCTTTCCAGGATCGTAAAATAATTGGGGTGGGTTCTTTCAATGTGAGGTGCGTCCCCTAATTAACGATTGACAAGATCAATCATGGATTTTAAAGCAAACCAGCCTGAGCAAAATGCTCTTCCCTTCAAACTCTACATCAAACTAGGAGTTAAGGTGTTTGCTATGCAGTATAGAAACAGCTTTACGAGCCACGCAGTGCAGTGTGACCAGCAGTGTGAGCCTCCCCTCCAGCTGTCCCTGAGTGGAAACAGAGAGCTGTGATTTTTCACCGCTGACCGGAGGATGACAGCCTGTTATGTGCAGTAATCCTCCGCATTTCAGCTTGGATGTGTTGTAGGATGTGCTGAGGTTTTTAGAGCTTAGCTGAGGTGTTTCTGAGCTCAGCCTTCGTAAACCATATCAGATATTATCCTGACATACTCTGCTCATTTCAACATCAAGGTCCTTTGATTTATTTGATTTTATCCGACAGGAGTCGGACCGTAAATAAAGCAGATATTTTTATTTTATGCTATGGTATGCTCTAACAAAGGAATCTGGGTTCCTTTTATAGTTAAAGAAAATAATGCAAGGTAAGTGATGCAAAATTAAGCAGCCAAGGTGACAGCTTGTTAGAAGAAGTAATCCTTGGGTTTTAGGGATGTGTGCTGTAGTTTTTAGAGATTTAGTTGAGTTTTTTTGAAGTGGGCTTTCATAAAAAAACAAGCATATTATGTAAATTTACTAGTCATAAAAAGGATGAGTTTAGACATATCTTTAGAGCATTTTCCGTTCAGCTTGAAAAATATCACCTCCGAAACACACATTACCATAGTTAAAGTGCTATACTGTTTAGCCACCGTGTCAAGTTTGCTTCAAAGATTGGTGCTCTTCCTTGCCCACAGCTGTCTCTGTGGCAAAATTTTACTTCTTATTTACATCTCCCAAAGCATTATGGAAACTGCAGTTTTCAGACTTAATTGTATCTGAGGGGGGCCTACAGTGGGAGACTTTGAAACATCTTGCTTTAGAAAACAGTCTATGGTAAATCTTATTTATTTATTTATTTTATCTAACCTTTATTTTACCAGGCAAGAATTGCTTGAGATCTTATTAACTTTTTTTTGAGCAAGGCGTGGCCAAAATGTCAGCATTAAGGAACGAAATATAAGATAAAAAAGCACAGACATGAGAAAGAGCAGTCCAGAAGGTGGTGAAGAAGAAGGAGGATGAGGGAGATGAGATCATGTTAAACAAAAAAAAAACACAACAATGCACCACAATACACACTAAAACAATAATTATGTGACGATGATTAAAAAAAAATACCATGCAGCAAAATATTTACACACTCCAAAATTTGCCATTAAAAAACTTGTGAGCCTAGTTTTAAAATCATTAATAGTGATGAGTTCCTGCGATCTTAGTGTTTTTTTAATACTGTTCCAAGCGGCGGGAGGTCATGAAGGCCTTCTTCCCAAACTCCGTACAAGTTCTGGGGACTGAGGTAGATAGGATGTCCAGAGAGCACAAACTGTGTGATGGATTTGATTTAAAAGTGAGGTAGGTGCAGAGGTACGAAGGGAGTAGTCCAGTTATTGCTTTATAAATGAAGGTGCACCAATGAAGAAGCCTACGAGCTGACAGGGACAGCCAGCCTACTGCATTTACAATATAAACTATTAGAATAATAATCATCTTTATTAACACTTTCGATTGGTAGCTACTGAGCAAAATGTGCAAAACCACCTGTGTGGTCCTGAGGAGAAAATGGAACTTGAATGAGGTTCTCTGAGGAGCCGAGATAATTAAAATGCCAGTCATGTTTCTTGAGGTTACTGAGAGGTCTTGTTACACTTTGGTTGACCACACTGCTAATAAAATGCTGCATGTTTGGCTACAAAAGAAGCCCCCGAGGTGAAAACTTTCTCCAGTAGACATCCTTGAACCTGATTTATTACATTCGAATTTGGATTAAAAATAATTTCCTTGTTCTCTACCTCTGCCGCTCCTTCTTCATGAGAACAACGGTGTTAGTGTAGACATTTTAGCAGAAATGCTCAGAATGTGGCATCTAATCCCATCAATTCTATTGTTTTTTCTCCCACAGTGCCAAGCTGAAGAACAACAGGGAAGTTTGCATCAACCCAGAGACCAAGTGGCTGCAGCAGTACTTAAAGAACGCCATTAACAAGTAAGAAAAGAAACCTCCTTGCTCTCTCTGTGCAGACACAAGCAAGGCTGACAGAGACACAGATGAAATACAGCTCTCTTCTCTGCTCAGTTTAGAGCCGACAAAGAAGAAATGAACCACTGTTACAAATGGCCATTTCTCAGTTTCCTGCCGACAGTTACTCCCTGAAAACACTGACATGGTTGATGTAAGCAGCTGAATTATTATCTGTGAAATAATTAGCATCAAGAAAGAATAGTGATAAATCTGCCACTGGTATGTCTGCTTCCTTTTTTCCTCATAAGTATGTTTCTGTGAATCAAATGTTCATCATCTTTACCCGCCCAGCTCACTCACCAAATGTACCAAATGTACCAAATCATGCGTTTACTGACTTTTTTTTTTATTCCTAAAAAGCATTTTTACCACAGAATTATCATCACTAAGTGCGCATCAGCGACAGAGTTGTCTCGGTTGGGGTGCAGCATTGTGGGTAAAAAGTATTCATAGTAAAAAAAAAATGCAGCAGCTCACTCAGTTTTTTATAAGCTATGCAGTTAAACTGTGTGCATTCCTCATTAAAAACAAAGTTCCCAACATGTCTGGTGGTGATTATCTCCAGGCTGCATGTCTGCATCTTAAAACGCCATAAACACTTGAAGCCTGACGTGAAAACAAACTATAAAGTAATTTCTAGAGGTTTTACAAGATTGTTTACTGTGTTAGAACAAAAGTCCTGCGTGAATACAGAAGTGCTTTAAAAATGGAGCCTTATCCTGGAAGTTATCACAGTTTATTGAATTGATTGACATAGACTTCTTAATGTAGAGAGTGGAGTGTCTCAACTGTTGAGCACAAAGTGTCCAGTGTGTCTGAAACAGCCTTGTTTCTGTCCAACAGGCATTTTAAGCCTATTGATGGAGCATACAGCAAACGTGTTAAAATGACCAAAGCTGCACTTAGAGAGTTCAGTTTTGGAAGTGTTTAGGCTGTTCTCATGCATGTTTTTATGCATATAACTACAAAAGGTTATGCATATGTTTTACACAATTGAGTCAGGTTGGGGTGGCAACTGCCTCCTCCTAAAACACTGGACTTTAAGCCAGGGGAGCAGGGTTCAGTTCCCATCTGTACAAAAAATCTACAGCCTTTTTTTAATCCTAACCAAGTGTTTTCCATGCCTAACCCTAACCGTTACCTAACGTTACCTTATGTTGGCTAAAATCGGTCAGGTAACGTTTTTTTGTGCATTGTTGCACTTCCTGTTTAGGGTATTTTGACTTCCGATCTCGTCCTGCAGTCCGTCAGCATGTTTTTGCGTGTTTTTTCGTACAAATTTCTGTGCATTATTTTTCTTAGTATTTGGTACAGACCTGTTTGTGAGAACAAATTAAAATGTGCTGCGTGTAAGTGTGCTCGCACTGATCACGAGTTTTAAAGTTACTCTTACTCCATTCATTTATGGAGTCATGAATGAATGGACTTGAAGAGTCACTTTAAAACGGCACTGTTCACACTAAAGTCCAGAGTTCCAACCATGTTGTTAGATAAAAGAGAATGTGTGTTATTTCTCCACGTCACCCTTTTTCATGTTTGGTTACAGTCACACATCAATGATATTTATATGCTGCGTTGTTCACCCAAATCTGTTCTCCAACACCTGAGGCCCTGAACAAGTCTGGGTCTGCTCTATTACAAACAGCACCCTGCTGCGTGTTCATATCTCCTATAGAACAGATGTAGATTACCAACTCTGTCTCTGTAAAAATCAATTTCTATGATACACATTTTTATCCCCCAGAATACTTTTTTTAAAGGAATAATTGTTACTCTCTGGATTATACACCCTGGTAACATTTTTAGCGTAGGAAGCGCTTCATTTATGTACTGCACATGAATCATAGGGAGGAAATTGGGGGGTTACCTTAAGGTCCTCGTAAATGATTATATTTCCAGGTCCTTTTTTTTATTATAAAGCAGGTCGAGGTGCTATTTAAATACTGGGAAAGTATCATAACCCTCTATCCACAGAGAAATGCCCATAGCCCGTATTTAGAAACTTTAACTGTTTTTAATCCATCAGGACTTCTGTACAGTTGTGATGTCACAACTAAACTGTATATAGTTAGAAAGTGTCGCTATAGTGCCGCTACAGTCATTCCCCGCCTGAAATGACTGTGAAGAGACGTGGAGGGATGTGGAAGACCCAGAAACCCTGACCAATCAGAGCAGACTGGGCTTTTTCAGGAGGGGGTCTTAAAGAGACATGCACTAAAATAAAGCTTTTCAAATAGAGGCTCAATACAGGTATATTCAGACAGACAACAAGAACAATAATGTATTTTTTGAGCAATAAAGCATGTAAACAGGTTGTTGTAGAAACCCTGAATCTATTGGTGCTAATTGCCTGTACACATTTCCCCATCTAGTTCAGCAAAAGGATAGAAACAATGATCTCTGTTCAAGCTAAAAAACAACTAATCCTTCTGTCTCTCTCTCCAGGGTGAAGAAATCTAGAAGACGCAATAACAAGAAAAACTAAACGCAAGGGAAGACATGTATGTCATCAGGCCTGGCATCCCCGGGTCGAACTTGCATACCTCCCAGTCACTGCTATGGATGTATGTAAACACGCTGTATGTACCTGTCCACCTCGCTGGACTGCTTGCAAAACCAGCACTTCACCACCAAAATGCGCTGTCCCCAGCACGACACTGATCCCTCTGGACACCCATGCAGTCACTTCCAACTAACCATATTAGCACCAAGTGCAATTATACCTTAAAATGACGGGACAAATGCTAATGTCATATATACATGTGTGTGAGTGCTGGGCCCGAGAGAGAGAGAGAGAGAGAGAGAGAGAGAGAGAGAGAGAGAGAGAGAGAGAGAGAGAGAGTGTGTGTGTGTGTGTGTGTGTGTGTGTGTGTGTATGTGTGTGTGTGTGTGTGTGTGTGTGTGTGTGTGTGTGTGTGTGTGTGTGTGTGTGTGTGTGTGTGTGTGTGTGTGTGTGTGTGTGTGTGTGTGTGTGTGTGTGTGTGTGTGAGTGTGTGTGTATGTTGTTTGAATGTCCAACATATAAACTAGCTCTGTGTGTCTTTATATAGTGTTTTCCTACTTCACACAGCCACAGAACAATTTGAGCTTTCTGGGTAATGCTGCCTTCATCTCATGTCAGAACAAGAATATTCACATTAGCGTCCTAGTAGAAATTACATTTGGGATTTTGTTGACTGGTCATGTCCTCTATATTAACTGCAGTTTTGAAAACTGAAGAAGCTGGTAACGCTTCATATTAAGGTCCTTGTTACAAGTGTCACTTAACAGGTATAAGGGTCGTATAAGTCCTCAAAAGATGCTTATTAACATTATTATAGTATGTGTTATTACGACTATTTAAGCAATAAATACACATGTTTGTGATGCTATTCTTAACACTTATGTAGTCGTATTAACATGTTATAATGTTATTAAACGTCTTACAAGAACTCATAAGGCCCATTGTTACATATTAATTGAATCTTATTTCAAGGACATTAATACAAAGTGTTATCAAACAGGGACTCTGGTTGGAGGCGTTACAGACTTAAATGTAAATGTTTCCTCTTATAAGAAGTGAAAATGGCATTACTCCATGACTGAGGGGTCAGTAACAGAGGCTGGCCAATGGGGTTAACCCTTCAAAAGCCGTGACCAATCAGGGCAGGCCACGTACCTTGAATCGTCTTCATGCTTTGCTCCACCATCAGGAATAAAACAGATGGAAGCTCACACACACACACACACAAACACACGCACAGGCACACACACACACATATGCGCACAGGAACACACGGATACACACACAGACACACAAAAACACACGTGTGCACACACACACACAAACACACACAGAGCGCATAAATGATAGGCGAAGAAACCAGCACTGATTTTGTGGTGCTATATATTCAGTAAGGGTCAGAGCCATTGACATAATTATATTTCACTGTTTATTTTATGCAATATTTCCAATAAGATGTTGTGACCTCTGTGTCTTATATGAAACACATTTATGTTTTTTTTACCAGTCACCATATTTAAAGCGCTGTTTTTAGAGTCTGATATGGAAAATGAAATGGAAAGCTGGTGTTATGCTAAGAATATACTGTACTGATGAACACTATAAAGAAATGAAACACTTATCAATGCAGCTTTTTTGTGGATTGAACATATCAGTAAAGAGACACCAAATATTAGACATGTAACATGTAGAAACCTGTAAACCTCAAAAAGCATGACTTTGTATTTCATCTATTAGATAAAGATTGAGAAAAATATCATCATAAGTCTTCGTCAAAGGGATTATAAATACAGTGTATAGCATTCAGCTGCAGAATTTTCATACCAACACCTTTCCTTGGTAGGAATGAAAAGCTAAACCGCTGAATGATAAATGTCACAAAGGGAATGTTCACAGTGGCAAAAAGATTATTGAGTATTCCTTTTTATATATATTTGAGCCACTTTATTATCAGATGTGTCTTTTAAATGTAATTGTTTTATTTTTATAATGTGTATAATCTTACTAAATGCTTTTTTAATGCAATGTACAGTAGGCAGTGGCCACTAAATGAAGGCTAGTCAATAAAATGTGAGAAACATCATTAAGGTTCATTTTCAAGGTTTCATGCGATATTCAACGGTGGAGGTTTAATTCGCAATAATGACTGGCTCGCTCTACATTATCCTGCGTATTACACAGCTACTTATTAAAGAAATCATTAATATGACACAAAATATTGGTTTGAAAATGATTTTATTGATTTAAAAACAGTCATCCAGAGTCTATGATCATAGCAACAGACTGAAGAACGCCGTAACTGACCAACAGAGTATTCAACAAAGCTGTGTAATAAATATACTGTATGTAATGGTTTGTTACTAAAATACTATTTTTTATCTTTTTTTTTACAATGTGGATTCAAAAATCGGCTGAACCAATGAAATATCGTCGTCCTGGTTTGTTGTTCTCTCCGTACTGTTTCCTTATCAACAGTCTGCGATGTAACAGTTCAACACACAGTGATTGGAAACAAAAGCTGCTGTCATTGTGTTACACGAGTCAGGAAACAATTCGCCCACCAGTCGCCCCCGTCGAACACTCAATTCAATTTTTTAGAGTTTGACTGAGTATAATGTATGATGTGTCAATAGAGCAACTGAGCCAAAACAGAACAAAACCTTTGAGTTGAGATCCGAGCGACCAACATGTGCTTCCAATCTGGACGCTCCCCCGCACCCCACGGGCTTTCTTTTCATTTTCGATGCCGTACATTTTTCCCCCCTGAAACTGTAACGTTGGTTGTGGTCATTGCTATGGTCTTTGTTTTGTTCTACTCGGTCTGTTTGCTGAGTGCCTGATCACAGGTGATACTCACATCAGTTTGCAGCTCATGGTGCAATAATGCTGTAAGTGTATTTCATTTCCCATGAATATAATACAAGTTAATTGACATTATTTTATATTATTGTACTAACTTGTTTAAACACGTTGCTAAATAAAATGAAATGTTCCTGTTTCCATCTGCACTGATATGCAATGATAAACATCTAATTGTATTCATTTATTGTGTAATTTCATTACAAAACCACCAATTATTCCCAAATGACTTTATTAACTATAGAGTTGCATTTAGAAAGAAGATTGTGTTATTTCTTGAAAGGTATAATTGAAAATTATACTCCATTAATCTCAATAACAGGAAAAACGTGCAGTACGTGTGGAAAAACTGCATTACTGATTCATGTTAATAAGATATGTATGTAATAGCAGGTAATTTGTTTTATTAATCAGACTTTAAGATCTGTTGTGTTTAGTACTGTGGCTCCTGTGAAAACATTTAATCTCATTGAAGTGTCACCGCAAAGAATATTTAGTGTGATTAAATGTTAAAAAATACACAGACTCCCTTATCATTGTGCAAACAGAGCTTTTACAGATGTGTTTTTTTTTTCCGTGTGTATTATTTGGACCAAACACACATTCAGGTTCACATTTATCGGCAACAGTGTGTTAGTAATTAATGTGGGTGCGTGTGTTCTACTTTGGACCCCGAGACAATGTGAAATATGTCTTTTGAGGCAGCTTCTGACACAATCTTCATATACCTGAGATGTACTAGACTATTATTCTCTGTATTGTCACTGTTTGTAAACCAAGAGGCAGTATTTTAGCTATGATACTCAAGCCCCTTTTCAATAAAGTCATATGAAATAAAATCACTTACATGTCTGTATTTTATCTGTAAAAAAAATGTTTGCATATTGTATTGATTTAAATCTACTTTAAGTGCCGTCAAAAAGTTTTCAAAACTACTGGTAAGAGCCATGACCAGTGTCGCCCATGGCCAAAGTGGGGCTCTAAGCGTAATTCTGTTATGAGCAGAACTGTATTCTTATTTTGTCCACAGTCAGCATCAGCTGTCAGTCACAAATTAAATACATGTTGACCCAAAACGATCTGAGCTTTTCATCAGATCGTCAGATTGTCTTTGATTTGTGACAACTGACGTTGACTGTGTGGACAAAATAAGCTGAAGGCCTGTCTGTGCCCCCCCCCCCCCACACACACACACACACACACACACACACACACACACACACACACACGAACACACGCAAACAAACCTGACTTGACCACTTATGTTACAATATAGCCTGTAAGTGCTTACCTGTAAGGGCTTCCGTAATTTTCAAATGGATGTTATTGGGAATTCACTCACTCACTTTTTGAGCTAGCCTCAAGTGGCCATTCAAGGAACTGCAGTTTTTGGCACTTCCGTGTTGGTTTTAATTTTCAGCTCCGGAGGTTAGTATATAAAGTAGTATATAAATGTAATTTGAGGTCACTACAGGATGTGGAGGCTCAATATCAAATACATAAAAATCAAATAATGGGCTTATAACAGGTAAGAGATGCACATTTGTAAAGTCGAGTGTTGACTCTTAGTGGGGTCAACACTATGAGCAACCCCTTTCACAATACAATATGTTGTTTAGTTTAGTTTAATAGCAATACCTTAAATATCACTTGATGCAGTTCCGAAGTGGAAAATGTAGAGCAGAATACATTTCTCTCATTCAAGAAATGTCATCAAGAGTTACGTAGTCATGTTGACTGTAACACCTCAGGACAGGTTGGATAAGTTGTACTACAGACCGTGAAACCTCTCATTCCACAGAGAGAAGTAAAACACAGGGGACCAGACTTCCTGCTGCAGGTAATCCAGCTCAAACAGAAAGGCATCACCAGGCCAGAACCTCATGCAAACAGCCTTGCATTGCAGAGGAAAACCCACTTTGAGGCCAGATGAATAATTCAACAGGACTATCGCTTGACATTTTCCACCTTAGAACTGAAACCTATTCAGCATAGTCTTTTTTTCCTGTAAAGGAGTAAAGAAGAAAGGCACATGTAATGGCCATTACCATCGCTGTGTGATAATCTAACACATGAGGTTTCAAAAGTATTAATTTGTGCAGGTTCATTACTCGTCCATAGCACCAGGGCGCCCATGTACCTTTATAAAGCTGTCAGCTCCAATAAAGTCAGAGTCATGTAGGGCCGATTAATTTCATGGTACAGCTGTTACCTCTAACCTGTGTGTAGACGTGTACGAGGAACTTGAGAAATGGTTTTGGACGTGGACCAAGCCGTTTAGAGGGCATATTTGGGCCTTTTGGGCACATTCAGAACTTATTATGGGATTTCTATACTGTGCTTACTCAGCTGAGACTCAGCCATGATGGAGGTGGCTGACATGCACACACTGTTTATCAGTGTTTATTTTTACTGACACGTTGCTCTGATCCAGCTCAGCAGAAATTTTTACAACAAGAGAGAGGCCTAGATTCAATGTGTGAAATATTCTTAATAAAACTAGATCAAATATTACAAGCCACTTGTGAATAATAAAATAAGTGCGGCGGGCTAATTAGAGTCAGTCAGACGTGCGCTGTCCGTTGGAGAACAATAAAAGCAGATTGATGAAGAGTCATGTCAACAGATGAAGAAGGACCTCACACAGAGTTCATGGAGACAGTGAAGGATATATGATGAGGTGTGTGTATAACAGTATATAAGTCATGCTGTGTGTGCTTTTAGTCAGCATATTAAGGTGGGAAGGTGATACAGGAACTCTCTGGCTGATCAGTAACATGATGCATCATTCTTCATTCATTTATTTTTCATTAAAATCAAATTAGGGGTAATTCTGCGTTTCTGCCTCTCCGTCCCAGCTTAAGGGACATTCTCACTGCCCCAGTACCCTTTATGGCTAATGGCATAATAATACCATTAGCCATAATAATGGCATTTCTCCAACTATCCACTGGATGCTTTTTCGTACCTGTCCCAGTCGCCTGATTCTCCAACACATTCTCACTCCCAGCTCATTGCATACAGACGCTTGGTCAGGACCATGGACTGTATAAAAAATGGACGTAGCCTCTGCATCAAGGTCCGCTCTCACAACTTGATCCAATCACACTTGCCTACGGGAGTCGCCTTCTTGTCATACTTGGACTCCGCCTCATTTCCTCTTACCAAAAAAGGGCATTGATGAGATGTCCATGTTCATCTGGCTGACGTATACCTCCAGGGAGAAGTGAGGGCCAGCGGTTATCTGTCACTCAAGAGGCATCGCCCCTAGTTATTCATCAACTTTAACCTCCAATGAAATAAAAATTAGCCTGGTACAAAAAAAATGAACCCTTTCAGTGTTGTCATGGAGATATGACCTAAACATGCAGACTAGAATGTTTTTTTGTACCAGGGCTTAAACAGGTTTAATTATGCTGTGAAAACGGCCTGTTAAACATGGGGGTCAATGAGAAACTGCTCTATTATGAGACCTGCCCCTAGTGGACACTCAGAGAACTGCATTTTTTGGCACTTCCGTATGGGATCAACCAGGAATTGGCTGTGTTGGGGGCTTCAACATGCAGGGTAGTGCTATAGTTTTCAAATTCAAACTACTTGGTTAGGTTGAAGAAAATATTATGGTTTGGGTTAAAATTAATATGTTTGTCACGCAAGTTAAGTATGTTGCGTTTGTAAGTTAAAATAAGTCATTATTGACTTTTGGTTTCAAATGGGAAATGAACAGCAGTTGGAAAAAGAGCTGCAAACGAAACCGAACCTCGGACACTAGAAATGCCTCAAGCCCCTGTGTGGTGACTGTGAGGAGAGCAGAGGTAATCTGCAGACTTGTTTTCAAAACAACATTCATTCCAATTTTTTTTTTTTTAAATTGTACCGAAAAAGAAAAAAAAAAACCTCTGAATGCACACGCCCACTTGCGGTAATCCGTCTATGCCTATACCTGTTCCTTGTTGCCTGCTCCTCACCTGTTCCCCAGTCCTGCCCCTTTAGGCTTTGTCAGACTGTTCAGACTACTGCCTGGCCTGTTCCTCACCATGGCCTCTAGTAAATGTCCCTTCATCCTACCTGCTTGCCTTAACTACACCTATAATGTACCTACTGTGCACCTGCACTGAACGTAATGGTCAGCTAAACACCTAAAACGTAAAGAGATATTTTCTGTGCATGTCCTCTCATCTTTAAAAAGTAACCACATGAAAACAACACTGCTTCACTCAGCACACAGCAACCTTCAACTCAAATCACCTGAGACAGAGAACATAACCAGGTCGGACAACAAATTGCCCGGCTGATTTGGTTTTGGAGGTTGTGGCTAATCCGGTGTGATTTAAGGCTCTCGACTGTACATCTTTGAACAACCTAATACCAGCCGGCTGAATGGAAGTTAATTGGAAACATGTTGGCTTAACTTGTGTCAAAACCACACAAGGGTGTGTGTGTGTGTGTGTGTGTGTGTGTGTGTGTGTGTGTGTGTGTGTGTGTGTGTGTGTGTGTGTGTGTGTGTGTGTGTGTGTGTGTGTGTGTGTGTGTGTGTGTGTGTGTGAGTTCACAATCTGAATGTAATTCCTTTAGTTTCCTGAAAAAAGTTGCAGAATTAAAAGAAACTAAGAGAAGGAGACGGTAACATGATGTTTCCTGCTCAGGATATGTGAACATGGACCTGATTCAAAAAGGTCAAGTGGATACACACACACACACACACACACTCTGAAGAAAGACTAAACACCTTCAAAAGTATACAGGAATGTGATCCCAACCATTCAGTATGGATAATGAGTGAAAAGGAAAGTGTTAACATGCATGCAGAGGGAAGCATGCACCATCACGAGGAAGAACAATACAGTACAAATAGTTGTGACTCTCAAAAAAAGAAGATGCACATTTCTGTGCCTTTATGAACCTCTGGTAGAAACCGTAACACAATCAACAGGCCTGAGGCAATGCTTTTATACTTTCGCTAAACCTCTCTACCCCAAACAGCAGCTGTCCAATCTTAGCTTAGCAACCGTAACTAGGCATGGCAGGCCTGTCAAGCTTTGGATTTCTCCTCATGTTAAAATGCTGTGCATGAGACTGAGCAATGCTCTGCATTTAAATAGTGTGCAGGGTCACGTCTATCTTTAGCCTTTGCAGAACCACAAAGACAAGAGCAAAAGTGTAAATGTAAATACACACTGAAGTTTAAGAAGCCGCAAAAGACAGCACACCTGATTAACCTTACCCAGGAGTTTGACCGCTCTGTGATTCCCTCATCTCTCTGACTGTGTGGTGACCCCTCCACATAAATGCAAGCCGCGGTTGTCCCCCCCGCCTCACGAGAAGTTCAGCTCCAGGCTTAAACACACAATATCAACAATCGGCATCAACAAACACAGGCTCAAAAAGACAGACGAGGTTTGAGCCGCCTTCAGTGATCACTCTTTTTGGTATGAAAGAGGAGAGGGTCAAAAGCAGTGCCGTTGTCGAGGGAGAGAAATAAGGATGAAGAGTTCACCATTCACAGAAACCACATATCCCACAAGACACTTCTTCTCTATCAAACCGACAGCTGTTAGCGTAAACAGCTCTGGGGGAGGTTTTGGAATGTCCTCAGATCCATCGTGGCCGAGCATTCAATGTATCCCTGACCTTACAGCAGAGAAAGGGGTCATGGGTAACGCTATTGGAAACAGGTTGATTAATATCGTCATTTATCAGCAACGAGCCCCAATTCTTCCATACCGGAGAAAAGAATGTAATCCATCTTTGTTTATTAGCATTTTCTGCAAAAAGAAAAAAAAGTTTGCGAGAGGGAAAACAAGACGTGTCATCATTCACGGCTCATTTTGGAAGACGTCACGTACAAAAGGCTTGCAATGATCCCCATTAAATGAGTCATTCTACTGTGATGCAGGACCAAGCGGACTGTGTCTTTGTTGCTATCAGACTCCTCTGTTGACATTTAACAGACAAGCATCGTTAACTTAGTGCAGAGTTGACTTCCCAGCTATGTCCTTTTGTAAGGCAGACATGCCCTGCAGGCAAGTACTGGACCACTCTGATTCCACTGTAAAAGGTGGCACACAGTTTCACCATTCATTTACTATTTAGAGTGCGACCAGAAGAATCTTGATATTTCAGTTTAATAGAGGATCATTTATATTTTGAGCATGAAAAATGAACAAAGTATCAAAGTATTATGTAAGGAACAGAAAATACATTGTACTTCCAAATATTGAATATAATTAATCGCATTTACTCGAAAGCTGTATTTGTATTTTCTTGAGTATTTCCATTTAAGTGACGGCTTTAGTTACAAGTTACTTAAGATTTTACATAGGATGAGGTTGATGCACTGTTAGAGATAAAATTACACAATAATATATAAAATTGTTGGAATTAGCTCCACCTCGACCAACAACTAAAACGTTACTTGCTCATTTATGCGTCAGTAATATTAATCCAATAAAAGATTTATAATAGTAAATATGTATTTTCTGCATTATGAGTAGCCTACCTTTGAGACTTCAAATACATTGGTAAGGTAAATGGTACCGTATGCCTTTTAACAGTTTTTTATATTGCATTTCAACTGAATATTGCGCTTGCTGAGTTGTGTGGCTGTTTTATTTGTCTGTTTGTATTCTTTATGTTTATTGTTGTAGCAATGTTTCTGCTTCTCTCTTGGCCAGGTCACTCTTGGAAAACACATTTTGAATCTCAATGAGACTTTTACCTGGTTGAATAAAGAATACATGTATATTAGTAATACTTTTATTTACGTTTTTGATACAGGACCTGTTGCATACTTTGAATTGAACTGTTGCTAATTTTACTTAAAAAAGGACCTGAGTACTGCTGAGCCACAGGTTGATCAGCAATGAGAGTCCTAATATACTTTTACAATCATACTTCTTTGGGATAAGTACTTTTTCCCCATTTGTCTGTTTGCCATTAATTCAATTGTTTATTCAATGATAAAGATCTGCTTGCTTTCAAGATATAACCACATTATCTGCATATTGGAAGTACGTTTTTACATAAAATGAGAACTTTTTACTTGTTTTAGGAATTAAAGCCTACCGGATAATGTGACTGAAGTTTGAATATTCAATAAAAACAACTTTGTAAAATATTTATATATATATATATATATATATATATATATATATATATACAGTGTAGCTCTATGCAATTTAATAGCTGGGCCTTTGAAAGAGACATTTCTCTGAAGTCTGATGAACCACTGAAAGCAGAGTTCAGGCGTATCTGCCAGCATTTCTCTAAAGCACATTGTAATTTACTCCCCAGGTCTGAAACAACATACTTTACGGCCACTGCTTTCTCTCACCTTCCTCATTGTTTACCATCATTCTCAGTGTATTATTGCTTTTACTGTCTGGTGTGTCATCTGTTGAGTTTTTTTTCACACATCTGTAACACTTTCTGGTGACGGAAGAGACGGTGTGAATATTCTCCTTGGTGCTTTAGGAAGCTCTCCATCACAGAGGTGCTGTGAGAGAACTAACATAACAATGCCCATGCTACCAAAGTATTTCACCTTTAAAGTCATTTTCCTTTAGAATTTACAAAAATATTTTTACGCCATATTCACTCTTCTAAAGTTTAACTACTCTGGAAACATAAGGGTAGGTGTTTTAAGATAATTATAAAACTGTACAAAACTAAATACAACTTTAAACTCACTTCGCTGAATTATCCTTCAAAAAACCCTCAAGTTTGAAATCTTTTTCAAAGTTAAAGCTTTCTGTCGTTTGATCTCGGGTTAGATCTGGTTAACAGCCAAGGTAAAAGAATGATAATGTTACCAAAAGTCTCGGTTCCTGTAAAGCAAGCAATTTGAGCAAGGTAACGACAAGCTCTGTCTGTACTGCACATGTAGTTTCTTTGGCCCAAAGTACAACACAAACAAGCTCCCAACATTTTCTCTTCAGTGTGGTTATTGGAGTAAGACATCAGATTATATTGGACACGACTTTCCTGGCTGACCCTCGAGAGGTTACGTTTTTCTCATACCCAGTATGGAGTCCAGATCGTGAACTTTCTTTACTTGGAAAAAGGGCAAAGTGAAATCCTCATAATGTGTTTCATAAGTTTCTGTCTCCCATGGCCTCATTTTGTAGGTGTGATGTAGATGTAGATGTAGATGACACATGGGCGGGACACAAACACCAAACGTAACTAAAGATAAATTGCACACAACTGACATGGCGGTACAACGGTTATTTAATCATGTCAAATCAAAGGTTAACACATGTACTTCAGCGTTGAACACAGCGTTATAGGCTTAGATTTACGTCATTTTGGGATGTTGTAGACACTGTACAGAAATTCTCATGGCTTAGACAGGAGGCAGGGTCACAATGTGTATTTGCCAAGAATTATTCCTATGTGAACCATAATTATGCAAATGTGAGGGTTGTAATGCAACTATTGGATGGATTCCTCTGGTATTACTGCTCTCTTCTGACTTCATCTGATCAGGGGAGCGGTAGCATGGAGTTAGGAGATGCAAGCTTGTTAACCGTAAGGTCGTCAGTTAAATCCCCAGACTGGCTGAGAAAAGTGGGTGGGAAACACATTGACACTTCTCTATTCCCTCATCAACAATACTCCTAACCCCCGTCTATGACAAAAGAGCTGGTCAGCCGCCAATATGTGTGTTGTCAAGGTCAGCTTGTAGTTGTGCATGTGCTGAAAAATGATGGTGAAGGCATTACAAGAAAACATTTCCCTAGATAAATAACTTTAATAACTTTGCAAGCGTGGCTGTGCATGCTCCGAATCCAAATTTGTCAAGAAGAAGAAGTTAAAATAAAATGGACGCTTGTTTTGTACTTGTGCAAGGAGATCCGCCTTTACCCACATTTTTATAATTTGTGTAAAGAAAAAGCGAACAAAAAAATCTGGATATGAACTTTTTTGTTTTAAATGCATTTAAGGACTGTATTGTTTCATGTTTTAAGAGAAATGTGTTTGTTATTGTGGTTTTGCCAAGTCACTTTGAACTAAAAGATTGGAGTGTTTGTCTGGTGTGTGTGCGTCTGTCTGCTAATGTGGGCGTGATATGCCCACATTAGCAGACAGATGCAGTACAGGAAAACAAACAGGTGAAGAAGAGTCAGATTCGGAAAAAAGTATCAAAACATTTTTCTTATATATTAATAAAGAAGAGATCAAGCAGTCTGAAAAAGGAAGTTGACGAAAAGAAAACAAAAGAGGCATAGTGATGCCATTATCACTAGGATCAAGCAACGCTAACATTAGCTATTTGAGCTTAGCTAGCAGCTAGCTAATACCCTGTCCCTATCCCTGATAATATAACGGTTGTCGTCGAGTGACAGTTTCAGCCCAGGTCAATAAATGATTGTTATGGCCTTTTGATTGAATGCCATAGTCAGTGACTATGAAGCTTATTTTAATCAGCAAAGTGATTTGTATTTGTAATTGGCCTGTTGGCAGTAGCACTAGCATAGCTTAGAATCAGCAGATGATTAGGAAGGAGTTCTGTAGTGTGGGAAAGTCAGCTGCTATCTTATCTTCGTTTCACTCCATACTTACACAGCCAGTCATCGGGCTCTCTAGCTTCAGGGTTCAGCCATGGGGGGTTAAAACTAAATGAAAAATCTAAATCTAAATATTCCCTGGCATTCTCTGTTGGCTTTTAGCTTTGCAGCAACAATGTAGAGCACCTCCTTACATGGCATTCAAGAAATGCTAGCTATAAATAAGAACAGACCTTTTTTCCCCTCCATCAATCATGAGAACATTTCTCAGAACTGATGGCTTGACAGCTTTATATTACAGACATAAAAATGACGAGTGAAATATATCGACCGTCTGCCATGTTGGTCAAACTTGATTCATATCATGGAAGTCCCTCTTCTCATCAGAAGCATTTGTTGACCACAAGAACCCATTCATTGACTCACATATAGGCTATGTACGCAAACATGCATTAACATTCACAAATATACAGTAAGCAAATAACCGCTCACTATTAGTGGGAAAATACAATAAAACGCTGCAGTGAAAAAGAGCTGAGCCATGACAACCTCCTGTGGAGCGACAGGTCACATGATTTGACAGCCAGAGAGGGATGTCACAGAGGTCAGAGGTTGTGGAACTACCTTGGGTGGCAGAGTTTAGCTTTCCCCTGAAAAATCCTCCCACAGGGAGCCATGAGGAGATTTATAATAGATGTGAACCGGGACAAACTCATGTTGTTCTCTCAGTGCAACTTCAAATCTACACACTATTCCCCTGTTAGATATCAGGGTACACTGGGAAAGAGCTGGTTAGAGACGGTGAGTATATAGATCAGATGGACAGACCACGGCCCAGAAGGGCTTTTTAGGCACATGTCATCATGGGAGACTTTGAGGATATACATTTTAGGACACAAAGTTTTTTAAAAATTCCAAAACTTTTACATCAAATACTTCGTCCTCTTCCTCTTCTTTTTCCTTCTCTTTCGATTTATTGGATATTGATAAAGAACAAAAGTGTTTATTACCTCTGGTAAGGTTGAGGTGGTTAGAAATTCCGGTTTCTGATCGACTTAGTTTTCTGTTTCTGTTCAGATGATGATCAGACCGTCATACTACCTTTCACAGTCAGAATCCAGACTGTTGAAATAGTCAGGCATTAGTATAGGAGTATAGGATTAGTTAACTCATGCAGCCAGTCCATACTCCTGTGTTGGCTTGAAAATGTTGTCACAGCAAAAATGTTGAAAATGTGATAGGCAATCTGCTGAGAAACACTTCAGTTAATGAACAAAGAAGAAATCCTTTGCCATCTTTAATTTTACATTTTACGTCCAAAACAAGTTGATATGACAATTAGAGACGATCCATGGCCAACAACACATTGAAGCGTTTCATTGACATTGCAAAAATAATACATTGCTTTGGTTAAGCCTGAAACATAAAGGTTTACATGAAATTCAAAAGAGAATCTCATTGATAATCTGTGTGAATTTTTAAAAATCTATTTTTCCATACTAAATTTGGTGTAAAGCAACTTTGAAGTAAAAATATCCAATCCACATCAAAGTAGTGTATTGTTTATGTTTTGTGTTCAATTAAAAGTCTTGCATCTTTCATTTCAGTCCCAGTAACAAATAATCTGGTGAACAATAACAATGACTGACCTGTGTTATTCTAATATGCATCAAGCACAAAATCTACTGCTTACTGTACATAAGGCTACAAATGGCAACCTTCTTGTATGTGATGCATATCTGTATGATTTGTATGCGTGTACGTGTGTAAGCGAACATAAAGTGATTCACATCAGACGTATTTTTAAAGTGCTTTCAACAGCACAGGTTTACAACAAGTACTTTAGAGAACACAGGACATAACCAGACAATCTTTCAGATATTGAGATTGCAGGCGGGGTAAGGTTGGTCTAAAGGGGATTTCAGAGGGGCCACAGGAGGCCACTAAACCAAAAAAAGGACTGTTGGTGCTTTCCCCAACCATTCAGACCGTGTTCTGTCTTTACTAGATGGTGTGATAGCCGTTTGTAAACAGCTGGTAGATCCATAATGGCCAGACACAGACAGCAATAGTCGTGGCCCGCTGCCGCCACACACAAAGCATTTTGATAAATTGGGGGGGGGGGGGGGGGGGACAGGGGGGGCAGATTAGGTTGGGAACAGCAAATGAAGATGTGAATCTGAATGAGAAATGAGAATTTAGGGTCACGGCTGCCATAGTCACTGAAACAGAGCATTCTTTGTTTGGAAAAAAATGGCGTTTGAAGTCGGCAGATGCATCGGAGTCATGTGTGGTAAGCAAAGACAGGGATCTGGAAGTGTGTGATTCCTGTCCGTTATTTGTTCCAAGATGAGACTATTGTCTTCACTTGATTATAATCATAAATCTTTAGCTTCCAATTCAACTTATATTACATTTTACATACTTTCCAGATTATTGAACCAGTCTTTCAATTGCCGGGTTGCCTGTGGTTGAGGATTGTATCTGGGAAGCATCAGATACAAGTCCAGAGGCAGTTTGTTTTGGCCAAAGGTAGAGCTGCGTGCTGAGAAACAGGACGTCTGAGTTATCCACATTTTTACATTATAATGGGAGGTTCTTTGAATATATCAGCATAATTATCAATTAAATGTTTTTTTGTGATTAATAGTGAATTTGACTGCTGTGTGAAGAGTAGATAAACATCACTGTGTAAATGTACTGGAGTTGTCAAACATGACACCTCATGTAGATCCACAATAACAAAAAGACCCAACAGACAGACCCAAGAGACAACTCTGTTGCTTCCCTTCTTGCTTTGTTTGTGCTTAAATAACACTGCTGATTCCTGTTTTGTGCAATAAAGAAAGACACACAAAACATTGTCATGATTTTCACAAAAAAAAAAATTAGCTGAATCACAACGCAAAATGCTGCCAGCTAGCGGCTCTGTGAGGCTGAGCAAGCTGTGAATGTTAGCATGCTATCATTGTCATGTTGACAATACTTACATGCTGATGTTCATATCTTTTTTGTTTTGCACGTTAACATGATAACAATTGCTAATTGGCTCAAAATCGATACTAGTAGAGATGAGGGTGATGGGACTGTCATTAGCTTTGCAGGTATGTGGTCATAAATCAAAGTTTTGGAGCAATTCAAATTTGTTCCGATGATGGCACTAGATGACAAAATTAAGGGATTACCAAACGTATTGTTATCACTATTCTTTGGAGGTGTCATAGTGAAATGTGATTGAAGAAATTCCACATTAGTAATTAATGCTTTAGTTCATGCTCTCTATGTAATTTTGCCTCTTAACTTCTTGGGTAGCAAATGACTTCTCTGCAGCCAGAAGTTTGAAGAAGACAACAAAGAGGACTTTTGTGGCCCTCCAAACACCCTGGATTTTTGTGAACTGGGTGACATACCCGTTATCACCAAAGTTTGTTTTACATTAAAATAGTCTGTTATCGTAAAATATGTTAAAGGGATCTTAAAGATAACACTCTGTTTTGTTTTACCACCAAAGGTGATAAATTATGCCGAACCATGCTGAGCAAGTATTTGTATTTTTTATTTTAATTTTTTCATCACTGAACGCCCACTGTTTTGTCCAACACTTCTTCCCAGGCCAATTAACCAGTGATTCATGTCTTCTCCTATGTGTGTCCTATACATTTATACATGCATGTGTGTGTGTGTGTATGTGTGTGTGTGTGTGTGTGTTAAGCATTTTGCCACCAGCATAACAGGGCATTAAGCCATACGTTGGATGTCTTCCCAGGGCTCGGTGTCTCTGTCGACAGCTCTGTCAACACAGCATGACCGTTCACGCCGCATTTTATCTGTTGACTGAGGAGGGAGGGAACACTTCTGAAGAGAAAATCCAGTGTTAAAAAGTCATTAGTCTTGATTAGCTATCTTCAAAATGATTCATTTTAAAATGACCAGAACCAAAAGCTGCCATCTGGTCTGGTAACTGCTGCAAGTTTTAAGCCTGAAAAACAGAGCAAAGTCTGTTTTCAAGAGACACGCTGCAGTATGAATGGAGGTGCAGGAGGGCTAAATGTCTCTGGCACGAAGAAAGACGGACGCTTACTCTGCAAATTGATTGCAGTCTACTTTAGTTTATCTTTAATTTACATTAATTTGGCCACAGCTCACAAGTAACAGCTCAAATCAAGTTAAAAGTTAACATTGCTGTGTATTTATCAACCACAACATTTGAAATCAAAGACTATTATTTGGTGACCGACGTATCGGAATGACTGAAAGCACAGTAAAGTCGAGAAAAAGACATAAGACAAGTTGGTGTACTCTTTGCTATTTTTTTTGCTGACAGGAGTTGCTGCTGTGCCAAAGTATATGCACTCAGATAAATATTTCAAGAAGCCAATTTAAACCTCTTAACATGTTAACAAGATAAGATAAATGATCAAATTATTATTAAACAAGAATGGATAAACGTTTAAACACATTCCTTCGCTCTCTTGTTGTTATTACATGTTTTTGCGGTATCAAATATAAGTACGAAGAGAGCCAGAGCAGTGGGATAATTGCTGAGTAAACTTCAGTTTTGACATAATGTGAAGAGTTTTCTCAGTCGGACCACCACTGCTGAGTGCAGCATCACCGTTTCTGGGCATTTTGGTGCCCTCAGCAGCAAATCTCCTGAGGGGATTGATGTTTTATAATATATCATAAGGCAATTAAAATAATTCCACTATATACAATTTAAATGGTAACTTCAATCTCCTTCTTGGCTGCCATCATCATCAGATAGTCTGTCCTTTACATTAAAACAAAGAACAAAGTGCTTGTGGGATTGTTTAATACACAGAGTTTTAACTTTTCATTTTTAATACAACTCTTTTAAACTGCAGCGCAGCATGAATGCAATCAAGGAGTGTCTGAAAGTGCGCGCTGTTATCCCCATTTGTACAATTTATTGTGGCAACACTACACACACACAAAAAGACCGAATCTGTGCTACTAGATCAGAGATTGGGAACCTTGTTAGTCATCTTTGATCCATATTATATGGTCATGTCATCCTTCAGCACACTGGGGAGCAACAGAATGAGTATATAATCCCAAACTTAAATGGATCTAATTTTGAAATATCTTATAGAAGGGTCGGTGAAATTGTGCGTTAAAATGAGTCTAAAATATCTTGAGCGCCAACTTCCAACTTTCCACTCCATGATCTGAAAACAGTCAGGTTCACAAAAACAGCCTGCCTACACATCCGCCTTTGTTTCTACGTCCCCCCAGGAGTGCTGCACCCTGCTGTTAATGCGAAACCACTTTATTCACACGCAGGCTCAAATCCACCGACGGCAGATACATCATGTTCATGTCCCCGTCAGCCCATTCTGGACACTGAAGGAGAGATCTCAAGACTAAAGAGGGTCAAGCTGTTACAAATTAAATTAGAGTGCAACTTCCAAGGACTTTTCATGGGAAGTGGGGTTCTTCTGTTGACAGGATGTAACACATGCGCTGCAGAAATGTATATTTGTCTTTATGTGTAATGAGTGAGCATGTAAGTGATTCATCATTGTACATTCCTGTCAGATGTATTTGTGATTTCTTCTGATTGAGCTGACTGATGTAAGGTCACCTGAGGCTCAGGTTTGGAGGGTGTACGGCCTCAGGAAAATGTCCTGTTCACTGTCAGAAGCAACAAAGATCTGCAATCAGAGCAGCCAATATCCGGCCTGTGGTGGTAGTGGTCTAAGAAAAGGATAAATAATAGGATGTTTAATCCAGTGCTAATGAAGTGTGGGCTGGATGTCAGGAATGTCAATGTCGGTTAGTTGCGCCTTTGTTGTTAGCTGTGTCCTAATGAAACTGGGATAATTTTCACTTATCCAGTGTAATATCTGGATGGATTGGCACAAAAGTTCATAGAGACGTTTATGATTCCCAGATGATGAATCCTCTCTGACGTTTTCTCTTGGCCATCGGCAGGTTGACATTTGTAGTTTTCGAGTGAAATATCTTGACAACTAGGTGGGTTGCCATGAAATACAGACATTCATGAGAACATAATCAACATTATACCTGCAAAACATCAGCTTGATCGGTCAGTGTTTCCAGGTCTTCTGCATCTGCACCCTCGCCAACACTGCACCAGTTGAATGAGAAAAAGAATGACGGAACGCACTTTCATTTAAAGCATGGTCGAGGAGACGGGATCCAACCTGCCTCGTCTACGGGAGTTTTCATCTTGTCAGACTTTGGCTTCACCTCATTTCCTCTTACCAAAAAAGGGCATTGATGTGATGTTGGAGGGAGGGAGATACGTCTTTCTGGTTGACCGATACCTCTGCTGTGAAGTGAAGGCCAGCAGCTAGCTGTCACACATGAGGCCACGCCCCTAATTATTCATACACTTTAACCTCCAATACAATGAAAACTAGTCTGGTACAAAAGAATTCACCCCCCTCAGTGTTGTCATGGAGATATGACCTAACCATACAGTCTAGAATGTTTTTTTGTACCAGGCCTTAAACATGTTTAATTATGCTGTAAAAACAGCCTGTTTAACATGGGGGTCAATGAGAAATTTCTCTATTATGAAACCTGCCCCTAGTGAACACTCAACAGACTGCAATTTTTGGCACTTCTGCTTTGGATCAACCAGGAAGTTGCTGTGGTGGGGGCTTGGTTTAAAGACACAGTTTCTGGATTCAGGCTGTGTGCGTTTCTCTGTGAGTGTTGTGATATTTTCAGTATTTATACAGCACCACAGCCTGCTTTATATTTTTTTAAGAAAGCCATGGAAATCTCACTTTTTACAATATGGCATGAATGAAAAATGATGTGTGTGAGTGGAATTCATTATTAAATGCAACAGAAATCAATATTATCATTTACAGTGGGATTCTAGAAAATTCACTTTTCCACCTGACTTACTTTGCATTGAGCACTTTTCTACCTCGGGTGAATAATGTGTGACAATGGCTGTTTACATTCTATTAATGAGGATTATCAGAATCTGTTAATGTTTAGGAAGTAAGCTTACTGTAATGTCCACTGAAGACCAGAGGCCCTCCAAAAAGATGACACATCGCTGCTCGTGTCTGCTTTCAGATCAACAGGAGATTGCTAATGTCATCGTAAAAACAAACCACCTAATCATCACTGGAATCTCTCACTAACACCATGCCTCTGTTTGACTCATACCCCATGAATGGTGAAATAACAAATAGTAATGTAGTGTTTCCTTTCTTCATCAGGACCAGATGGCATCAGCCATTAGTTAAGAACTTGATCTCAGCTGGAAAACGGTGGATTTCACAGTCAAAGCCGATGCCTTATGTGACTTAGCTACCTGCAGTTGACAATGCAATGCAGATGCTTTTAAACCCATGAATAATGGTCTTATATTAAAAAGTGAAAAGACCTTCATGCCCTACAGTGTTTATTATAGTGTTAGTAATCACCTCTAGGATGATTTTCCCCAAAACAGCCTGACTTCACAGTTTGAACTGTTTATTTAGACACGCCTAATATACACATGAAAGAACAAGTGCCATTAAGTGAAGTTAAATGAGCCTAAAGTGTGTTGAAGGTGTAAAAGAAAATATGAAACATGCTTTAGTACAAGGGGGGGGGGGGGGGGGGGGGGGGCTTTTCAGATGTCGATCAGCATAACATATGAAGCCAGCAGGGACTTGTGTGGGTCTACCTAGCTCAGAGTCCAGGCGTCTGCTGCCAGCTGAGCAAATAACACCACAGGAGGAAAGCAGAGGGTCACAGGATAGAAAGTGGGGGAGATGTGGAGGGAGATAAAGGACATTTATACTCACTGTTTGCATTAGGAGAGATGGAACAGATGGATGGATGGAAGACAGGTTATTAATCCTGCTGTGTAGTGATCATGTAGGTTTGTGGCCAAAAGTATGTGGACAGCTGAACGGTACAGCTACATATGATTGTTGAACTTCTCATTCCAAAACCATCTGCAGGTAAAACAGCCTCCACTCTTCTGCAAAGTTTTCCACAATTATGTGGAATTGGTTGAGCCTGAACCTCAACCACGAGAGCATTTGTGTGATTAGTGAGGCACTGATGTTGGGCGCTAAGACCTGGCTGCAGTCGGCGTTTTAACTGTGTTGAGCGGGGTTGATTATAGGGCTCTGTGCAGGCCAGCCAAGGCCTTCCAAATCAAATTGGAAAAACCATCTCTTACTGGGCCAAGCTTTGTGCTCAGGGGAATTGTCATTGTTAAACAGGAGTGGGTCTCCCCTGCATCTGAACGCAGCAGGCATATAGTTAGACGCTCAGCGTCAAATCCACGTAGGGAAGCGGTCAGGGTCGTGGATGGGTCAAACAAACACAGGAGGCCGCAGTTCATGTTCTGTTCATGTTAAATGCGTATTGTAATTACGTTACAAACGCACTTATTTTAACCCCACTGACGATATTTTCTTGACCATAACCAAGCGGTTTTGTTGCCTACACCTAATGATGTAGTTATGTTTGAATTCATAATGTTAATCATGTGTTTCCCATGTTTAAAACATTGGCCGTAGTGGTTGAGGACCGATTCATCTTCCTCAAACTTTGTAGCCCATTGTCTGCAATAACATTTAATGCTGTGAGTGTCCACTTACTTTTGGTCACACAGTGCACGTGTAAAGAAAACTAAGCAAATCATTTTACAGCCTGACATAAACAGAGGTGATCACTATCAATATCCTAAATGGAATATTTTTGCTTTGATTGAAGAGGCCATTATTCAGCGAGCCAGGTTTTGTTTGCAATCCGCATCTAAATCTTTAGAATATTGCAATCTAAAGTTCTAACGTGTGCACTCAGTACCGTTTCTCTGCAATAATCATAAGTACTCTTGATCAATACAACAAATACATTGACACTTCCTGCCCCCAGGCCACCCATAAACTATAGAGTCTGAACACAAAGCAGGGAAGAACAAATGTGGTCGGTGCACCTTCCTTGGATAAAAGGCACACACACACAAACACATGCAGTATATATATATACATATACGTATATACCCACAGGTTTCTGCTGTCAAGTTGATCTAGAGCAGAGCATAGATTAATCTTGCAAGAATGGGCCCTTAATAAATTGACACAGTTACTGTGATGATTTCTTTACCAGCGTTCCATCGTACCACCACACTAAATTTATTTTAAGAGGATGAGGAGAGCATCGAATGCATATGCCAGAACAAATATCGTGGTAATTTGACATTTAAATTACCCCAATTTACGCCCTCTGTGAAGTGAGAAGACCGTTTAAACATCCTGAATCTTAAAGAGCTGCCAAGGCACAGTGGCTTATAGAAAATCTGTATTTATTGAAAAGTCAGAGTTGGAATTTAACCAGACACATTTTATCTAACATATGATGACGTAACCAAAGACACTGTCCTGAGTAACATCTGTGCAGACAGTATCGGCAAACGCTACAGTAATGACGAGATGTGATTGTAACCTTTACTTTATTTACATAGTTTCAATTTTACTTGGTGCAGGCTTCTACTGTATTAGTGCACGTCAGAGTGAGAGTGATTGCTGGAAAGGAGTTAAATAAAGCAGCAGTGATGTTATTGATCATAGTGAATACTGAATCAAGCGGGGTACATCTGAGTTCAGCAGAGAACTAAACTAATCTTAGTGTGGCAGACAGGGAGTCTGTTTACCTGCACGGTGTTTATAAGAAACCTGGAATCCCCCTGCTGAACAACAAAAGGTGGACGTGTCCAAGTGTGTGTGTGTGTGTGTGTGTGTGTGTGTGTGTGTGTGTGTGTGTGTGTGTGTGTGTGTGTGTGTGTGTGTGTGTGTGTGTGTGTGTGTGTGTTAGAACTCAGCAGCCTGTTGTCTGACTGCATCTCCGATGAATTTAGGTGTGACCGGCTCTGTTTGGAGCCTGGCCTCCTGCTCTCTCCCAGCTCCCCTCCCTCTGCTGGGCAGCGAGAGAGGGAGAGCGAGAGAGGGAGCAGCCCTGACCTCCGGCGCTCAATGCGGAAACAATGGCGACGCGCCTTGGGGTGACAGCGGGAGACAGGAAAAGGCACAAACACAGGAACTGTCCATTCTGCCACTGAGACAGACCTGCAGAGGCCTGAGAATCTGGAGGAGGGACTGTCTCTCTCTCTCTTGCTTCATTGCTCTCTCTCCCTTTTTCGATATGCCCTAATAAGACAAAAAAAAGTGATACACTTGATTGTAGGCTTTTATTAGCCAGGGGTCCCAAAGGGAGAGGCTCTGAGCGCCACAGAGTCGTAGGGAACGACACAGGGGTATTTTAGGATACAATGATGGTTTCTTTCAGCACATATACCTTGCACAAGAATTCAGAAGCTTCATTCCAAAATAACTTGTTCACAAGAGTCTCCAGCCATGCTAGCAGCTCTTTGAACAATAGCTAATTTCAACTGCATGCTTCAGCTTAACTCAACTCTGCTCAACTCACTTTTGTTATCAGAGCTTTCTGATGATTTTGTTTCCCACTGCAGGTAGTACGCTGTCATGTTACACAGGATTCTTAAGCTATCACTTTCGTAACACTGCATCAAACTGCCATGACATTACCACACAACACGTCTCGCTCCATCCACCTGGATCCTTTCATCAGCAACAGAGGAACGTCTTTACTTTGTCAATTGACCATGGCATGATTTTGAAGGCTGACATTTTTTTTAAATCCGAGTCAAGTAGATAAATCAAATTGCCTTTCACAGTAAGCTGGCTGTTTAAACAATGGTGTGCAGGATGTCCTGTGCCGAGCTAGTGACAATTTCAGTGACCACCTCTCTGATCAATCCATCTTATAGTAGAGACTAAGCTCGCTTGAAGCTTCGACGGAGGTGGTACCTAAAAAAAAACACCAGGTTCTATTCATAACTTTCGCTGATGGAAAACCAAAAAGGAACAGTTCCAAAAGAGTTGAATCAAGTCGAGCAGTGCCATGCCATGCAGTGGAAACGAGGCTTAAGGCTTTGACAGTATGTATGTTCAGCTCTATACCTGAGACTTTTGCAGGTATTCAGTCATAAACCAAAATATTGGACAAATTTAAATTTTGACTTGATGGTGGCAATCGATCAAAGTCAGGGGACCACTGAAGTCATTGGGATTCATCCTCCGACGACCATGAATGTCAGTAGAAAATTCCATCTCGATCCATCGAACAGTTGTTGAGCTATTTCAGTTTCACTGTTGGAGTGGAACTGAGCCATATTTTTAAGTACAGTAAGACAGTAACTTCCATGGCATACTTCATCTGATTTATCACTGTGAATAATGAACTTTAGGTGAATAGATATACAAATTAATATTGAATTCAAGGCTCTAGAGCTTTACAAAAACAGGTTAGTCTTTCAGATGTTCTTATGGATAACACACAAAAAAAGGGGGAAGAATAAGTGCATGCCCTATACTCATGCAGTATACATGCTGGCCTGTGTGTATGTGGACGTAGATGGAAATACCAGGCAATATCCCGCCAGTTCGTAGCAGAAATAGTAAATGGCAGGCTCCAGATCCTAGTTAAAGCAGGGTGTAGTCTGTGCTGAACAAATGAGCCTCAGGTTTGGACCAAAATACCAAGATTGTATCTGATTCCTTGAAAATACGTGAGGTTGTGGAAATCAACTCCCTAGTTTCTGTTGACCTGAACAAAGGAAAACGTTCAGCACTTAAAGGTGAACATAAAACCCCAGATGGTAATTTTGACTTTTTTAAGGAAGCAACACATTTTTTGTTCAAGATGTAGTGCTGATAATCATTATTGGTGTACCATGACAAGATTGTAAATGCTGAAGTCATTAACTCAGTGTGTACTAATGTGAAGTTATCACATCATCCATGATTTTGGAATATAATAAAATATATTTCCTACAACAATGTTTTCAACACGTACTGCACATACATAAAGCGTTAGTGCAGTCGCTTTTTGTTCTCAGAAAAGATTTTTTTTTTAAAACTGGATTGTTGATTTGAAGATTATTGATGGCCTGCTCGCTTTGACCACGTGCGCACACATCTACTTTAAATGAGCTATATGAATTCCTCTCATGCACAGCTTTATGAAGAGGTATTAAATACATGCATTAATCATTTCTGTACAGTCTCTATGTTAACTTGATGTTCTTCTTCCCCAGAGCCACGATTATTTAGGGTCGATGATGCTGAGAGCTGAGCTCATTTTTCAACAGTGTTTTCTCAGTTTAATGGGAAGAGGAACTAAAAGAAAGAAGTTTTTGCAGTTTAGGCGTTGTCTTAAGGCAATAATAGGTATTCATTTGTAAATGAAGCATTAGATTTTTCCATTCAGTCTTTTCAGCAATCAGCTGCACCATCTCATTAACAGTGTGGCTGTGGGAAAGCCGACATGCTTTTGGGGAAATGTTTTCCGGCAGAGATTTTTATTTCTCTCTGAGGATGTCAGATCATCAACAGTAAGCAGAGTGGAAAATAATGTCTGCAGTGAAACTTTACCCAGTCACATTGAACTGGGCAAAACCAAATGAGGGCTTTACATGTACTGCAGTAAATTGCTGGTGTCAGCATGCTCAGGGGGACAAACCAGCATTAAACCTCCAATAACTGTTTGCGGGTTTTTGGCCACTTGGGGCAGCAGAAACAAGTTGTGAACACAACATTGACATATCATCACCTGTTAGGTTGAATAAGTTAGCAAACAGTTTCTTATTTACACATCCAGCAGTTACGGAGCAACATTATCCTTAATTTGGAGTTCTATTTGCATCTCTCTGACGAAGAGAACCACTGCTGTTTAAAGACTCTACTTGAAAAAAAAGTGAGGTGGGACTGCCTCCACATGGCTCTCACCTCAATATGCGAAATAACAGCCTTTTTCTGGTAATGGCCACATGCACTAATATACACTGACATTCAGACCGGTTTATATAGTCAGGGTTAAGTTGAAGTGGTAGAAAGGCATATCTGAAGCATACAAGATTTTATGTGAGAAATAGGTAATACAGTAACAGTAGTATGAGGTCATATTTGATCAGTACAGTTTGACAGTTTGATATTAGCTTCATGACCCTTCAAAAACTGCACTGAACGGACCTGCATACTGGACAGTGATGTTGTCAGTCATCTTAACCCGCTCCACATGAGATATACGGTTGTTATAATCTGCCCAGAGCCAGGTCGGTTGGAAATCAGTCTGTATGTGAGAGGGGCCAGATCTATCTGTCAGAGCAAGTGAAACATGGGTCTGGCGGATTCGTCTGGTTTCCAGGCTAGGATTTTTATATAATATTCCTTTCATTTAAATGCAAAACAGCCCTACCCAACCAGCTAAAAAAAAAACACACTTCAAATGTAGCCAAATGTAGCCAAATTCTGCGAGAAAACCGCAGACCTGTCAACACTGACTGAGGCCCTATGTTAATTTGCTTCCATGGTGTATTACATTGTTTGCATTCACACCATATTTCATTGCCTACTCTACATCCAGAACAGCTCACCATCTATTCTTACTGTACATACATACACTGTAGTTTACACAATGGAGCTGCTGATAATGATACGATTGAGCTATAAACCTGCCAACCATTGATATACACCACAACACTGACTTCCTGTCTTGCTCATTGTGCTGTATTATTATTATTATCATTATAAGGAAAGTACTCGAAGCCTCAAGGGGCAATGTTATAATAACTGGCCAGATTACATCACGCAGCACCCAGAGGGCACCTACGACACCGCCTCACCCCTCACTCAAACCCTCCAGCTACCTCCCTACCTACCTCCCTCATCTAGTATGGCATTGTTCAGTATTGATGAGATTGACCTTGAGGAAATCCCACAGCAGCTCTCAAGTGGAGACTGTCAGTCTGGCAATCACTGCCAAGGAAAATACAGCCAATCAGTCTTAACACCTGTCTAAAGAGGAACCAGGCTGTTCTCACCAATCTGTAATAAGGAATGTGAAACTGGAATGGCACTGGGAACACTGGGGGCATAATGTTGGAAACAGCGCAGTCTTGCTCCCTCCATCCTGTATTAGCCTCTGAGACTGAGGCTGAGTCGCGTTCCTCTTTTCAGCAGGAACCCCCCACTGGGTGAGGCATCGCTTTCAAAGAATTAAAATGTACAGCGTGGCCCACAAGGCTTTTCTCTATAGGTCGAGTGTGAGAACCGATCTTGCATGCTGGCTTCAATTTGTTCTTTTAGGGAGGGAATAATTTTGACAAATATTCAGTCCACCTGGGGGAAGTACAGACCCAGTGTGTCAAATGGGTGCAAACGTTGTACATATTAACCCATGAACTTTGCTGGGCTCCCTGTGTGGGTGGTTATACCATGTGTCACATACAGATCCACTATCTTTGTATGTAGAGCCCATAATTAGCCATAAAAGGACAAATGGAGAATATTTCCAATCCAGTGTGTATTTGGGAATACTAAATACCAAATAGGGAAGACTGCTGAGTGTACATTTTCCTTAATCAATTTCTACATGTCCCCTCAGTGCCTTCCAGATAGCCAGACACAAAAATAGCACATTTTTGTTGTGAATTCCCTTGTGAAAGAATGCTGTGTTGTTAAAACAAAAAAGGCAAAGAAATGCTGGTTTTGGTTTAAAAGGAGGGAATAATTGGACTCCACGAATCAAGCTAGGAGACATTTTACCCCCGAACACAATGGATGTTTTGGTGCGGATTATCCATTGTCTATTGTCAGATTCCGCCAGACTCGCCCTGTGTTACCCCACAACACATCCCCTCCATTATTACTGGGAAGAAAACATAGAGTGAACCAATGATTTTTACAAAAAGATCCCACTAGTGAGATCTTTGTCTGGCTTTGGCCTGCGTTGCCAGGGCGGTGGGACTCGATGCTCCGTAAAAACAATTGATGAAACAGAAGATGGTGTGAAGCGTGTCTAAGAACACGGCTTCCCAATCAAGTGGGGGCTTACAGAGCATGTCTCCCAGTACTCCTTTTCCATTTGCTTTAAAAGAATAGAAAAGCTTCTTTCTTATCACTTTTCATGAGCTCTGCAAACTGATTGATGTTTATTAATGTTCAAAATAAATTAGATACAATTCATTATGCTTGATCTGCTTGTGCACAAAATCACATTTTTAGGTAGTAAGTTTTAGATTTAAGTTAATTGAACTTGTCTGTTATATTTCAGATCAAATATCCAAATGTCCATAATGTCATGGGAATATGTGTAGATATACCTATTTAAAAATATATGTTTACTGCTGTATGCTTTTAGTTTTGGGATGGTCTTCAAATGTTGGCACTTTTATAGATTTATATCACAGCTATTCAATAGAATTCTTGCATCTACCTTGCAAATACTTGTTAAATTTTTTTTTTACCTCAGTCCAATTCCAAAGAAACAGACTGTGTTTTACGTAGTCTAATTTGTGCAAATCGAATCTAAGTCATTTGTGAGTAACTGTAAGAGAGCTGCACTTATCCAAGCACCCTATAAAAAAAAGGGCTGGTGTATTTTGTGTTTGCAGGGATCAGTTGGATTTCCTGTCTTTTGTGGCTTTAAACCACATGTAACTTTTTTCCCTTCACAAAATAAGATTTCCCATCACTAATATATAAGGTTTCTAATCAGACATATGGTTTGCAACATCTCCATGTGGTTTAGATTCCTTAGAGACTTATAGAGGATAACAGATATTAAGATGATCAGTGATTGGCTGGGGGAGGAAAAAAATATGCTATTTAAGTTCAGAAGAGTATCTTCCTTATAACTTACAAAAAACTGTTCAGCAATAAGAAGCCTGCTGCAATGCCCAGCACAAATATACATTGGAAAACAATGTTGTCCAAAACAACAACACACTCAAAAGAGTTGTGTGCCAACAGTAGAATCCCATTGCTTCATATGAGTCAACCTGCAGAGCTTTGTCTGTAGTATAACCCCACAGTTCAGTGACGTCTAATTGAAACATACAGTAAAAGTATGACTATTCATTTCCCTTCTCATTACCTTGTCTCTATAGTATATGATAGGTTCTCTCCATCCTGCCCTCCCGTCCACCTGTACATTCTAACGAGGTGATCGCAGCGCTCAAATACCAGACTGTGATCACATTGCATGCCTGCCCCATGTGTCCACTTTCCTCTCTTTGTTAGCCTGCAGCCTCGCACACACATGGAGGCCCAGGCTGTTTCCTGCAGGCAAACGCAGGGAGGTGTGTTTCTAATTATAAGCCTGATGCAGGGTTAAGCACACTCTCTGCAGGCCACCACAGCCATCAGGATTTATGGTACCAAGGGCCAGGCTCCCAAACCCTCAAACCCACCAGAGACGCAAAAGCTGTTCACTTTCTACGGCTATAAATCAGAAAAGTATGGCCGGTAGCTGCCACTCTATTGCAAAGCGATAGCGCTGTACCCTGCAGGAGGTGAGAAAACAAAACTGCTCCTTGCACTCTTGTTAGATACATGTGGCACTTGAATGTCTTTGTTCCTGTGGGCTTTTTATATATTAAACTTTATCATGAGTAATTCATCTCATATAATAATACTTGTGGCTACTCCTGTCCATACCATGCCAAAAGTCCTGAGAGAGCAAAGAGAATGAGTATTTCAATCAGCAAGCGCAGAGAGTCCTTTGTATATATGATCCATGATCAGCTGATCTGCTACGGGCAGTTAGTCCCTTTTTGAGGTTCCTGCTCGAGAATGACATGCTCAGAATAAATAGGGTATTTCTCTGTAATTACAAGCTTTATGTGCATTATCTTGGTATTAAAATAAAGGTAACACTTGTGTGATTCCATCAGAAGTGTAAGACGCAATATTGATGCAACTGTGTCAGAGTAAATGCAGATGGAACACAGCATAAATGGAAGAATTTCTTCCAAAATGTTTTTAAATTTTATATAAATATCCCTTTGAAAATAATGCCACAGTAGCCAAAAAACTCAATAAAGCCATGGAACTACATCTGGACATCACTTGTGAGAAGTTTGATGCTGCTAAAATAAAGCAGAGGAAAAATTATAGAGGTGTTTGTAACAAAATATATAGGCGTCCTCAAGTTTGGCACAATCTGGCACAATTTGGCACAATTTGGCATCATTAGTGCCATTTGAGATTTCTTAAGTACCAAGTTGTAAAATTCATTTCATTTCATTTAAAGGTCATTTTGGGTCTAAGAGAAAACAGTTTTTGAAGAAAAAAATAGATAAGTAAATAATTAGGACCCCCCCCCCCCCCCACACACACACAGACACACACACACACACACACTCACACACAGAAACCCTACAAAAGGACTACATTTGTCTCCAACAGGAGCAGATTACTTTATTCACTATGATACAACAATAACTGTGATAATATAATAAAAGTGGGGACATAGTAATAAAAAATAGTAAAAAGAATTATGGAAATCAGCAACAGCAACAACAACAAAGTGCCAGAACAAAGAGCAATAGCAAAGTGCACAACAAAATATTCTGCAAACAACTGTTTACAAGACACAAATTACAAGGTTAATGGTTACAGGTTAATGTGATCAACTAGAATATGCTTAAAAGATGGATTTTGTCAGCTGTAAATCAAGTACAGTTTCCTTTATGCCACAAATTGATGAGACAAAACAAATAATCAATTACTTGTTTTGAGCAGATGCACATGAGCCCTATCAGTGTTTGATAAATTTACAGTTTTCCAAACAACCCACACACAATTTGCAGTGTATGTCAGTGTCAGCACATCCCTCCATCCAATCACCTTAGGAAAGTAAAGTATAGTACAAAATCTGGGTGATACACGCAGATGTAAGATGAGAAGATCAATACCATTCTTGTGTCTGTGCGCTATAAGAAGCTAAAAACGGAGGCGACAATTAGCTTAGCTTAGCATAAGGCTAGAGGCAACGGGAAATAGCTAACCTGGCTCTCTCCCAGAAATAGGCCTACAAGCATCTAAATTTTGCCAACATATTTTATCTTATACTCCTTCAGAACAAT
Organism: Echiichthys vipera; assembly: GCF_963691815.1. Classification (NCBI taxonomy): domain Eukaryota; kingdom Metazoa; phylum Chordata; class Actinopteri; order Perciformes; family Trachinidae; genus Echiichthys; species Echiichthys vipera. The sequence continues at coordinate 23,185,941 of NC_139827.1, forward strand.
AATGTGGTGGTTTAACATAGTTGCTAACTATTTGTTGGTAATGACTATTTCTGTTTGTGTAGAGGTTAAACAAACAAGATACAACATGTGTATTAGTCAACTTTAGAGTTGTTGGTAGGCATATTTTTCAGCATCTCGACAGAGCCAGGCTAGCTGTTTCCTGGTTGTATCCTTTATGCTAAACTAAGCTAGGCTAGCTAATCCCCTCCAGCTCCACTCTTAACACACAGATATGATAGTAGTATCAATCTTCTCATCTAACTCTTTGCAATAAAGCATATTTTCCAAAATGTCTAACCAGCCCTAACTCCTTGAGAAAAATGTTGTTAATATATAGTGTATTGTTTTGATATCACATGGTCAAACTAAGCAGAGATGTAGATAAAACAAGTCTTAATGACTGTATGCATATGTTTCCATTAAAATAATACATCGTGTTAGTTCAAATGATGAGGCAATTAACCATATATTTTGATAATGAAACCTCAAGAATACCAAGGACTAAAGTGCAATTTTATATAATTAGTCAAGGTCAAAGACCAGAAAATGTCGCGAAACACAAATAAAATAACAAAAAATATCAAAGGGCCACACTGTTTGTACTATCACAACATCATGTTTTAATAAAAAAAAACATACTGATCTAAAACTTGACTCGAGCCAAAATAAATCCAACTCTGGATTATTTTAGCCTGAGCCTTTTGATTATTGAAAACAAGAGGAAATCCTAACAGACAGGAAGGTTTCCCTTTTGTGTAATAAAGATCCGAAATATTGTGCCAAAAGCAATCTTGAATGTGGTAAACAATGTAAGGGAACAAAGTGCCCGCATGATAGATGTGTGATTACCAGGATCTGGCATGGCTGGACAGTTGATCATAGCAGCGTCATGTAAGCCCCAGGGAGCAATGGCCTTAGTTTAGCACTTATAGGGAGTGATGCAAACACGATGGCATCCAGGTTGCGCTGTGATGAATGCCTCTTTGGGAAAACAAAAGCGGTCAGACATACTTAAGAGTATTACACATCTGTTCTAAAAGACTGCATTTACCTTCCTATATATTGTTATTGACTAATGAGTCAGAGAAAAGCAGCCAAACTCTTCATAAACACAGGAAATTGTATTGAATATAAAAGCAAAATCACTCAGGCGAGAAAGGAGTTGAGGTCAATGCAATATTGTTGATCATAGGAAGCTCGTCTCGGTTATTAACAATGACAAAAACAAACAGAGGTGGGTCTGTAGTTGGACGTTTTGGAGCAGGACAGCAACAAGTAGAAGTGGGGTTTTCCTACAGTGGAGCAGGGCTCTCCAGGGCCCTTCAAGACATGAAAGAAGCCCTCTGGGCTGCCAGAATCCCTTTCAATACACGGAGGTTTTGCAGAGGAAAAAACTCCAATCCAGGACCTTTGTTCCTTTGTTCATGTTCTCAAGTGTTCTTTTGGGAATCCATAGGTGAACTGAGGGTGTTCTTTATCCAGGGTGTGACTGCAACCACACAATAACATCCAGTTCAATCCCTATCTGCTGGACGTTTCAGACTGAGTAGCTGTATAGATTAACAGAACACACTAATGTAAACAGCGAGCCGTAGGAAGACAAACCATTCAACATATGACATGTAAACCACACTGTTCCCATGCATTGTCAGTTGGTGCCAGAGCAAGACGTGTGTTTATGTCTTTTCATCCTTGTCATCGTGCAGATGAGGGACTGACTGGCAAAGAATGTGGTGATATAACTTAAAGTAGCAAACAATTATGAGGGGGTACAATTACAGACAGGGGTATTTGCTGCAGAGTTTGGTGAAGTTATGTATTGTTACACCACATAATATTCATATACCTGCCAAAGTGAGGAATACAGCAGGTAGTGACTAGGTAATAATCATCAGTGCAGCTTATGAAATTAAGATACCACTCCATCTGCATGGATGACCTGGGTTACTGACACTCTGCTCAGCTGCTAAATAAAATTGTACGAGTGTTACATGGAGTCTAGTGACCTCTGCCGGTCAAACTAACATACTACATGAGTGGAGAAAAAAATAAGCTCCATGCAGATCAGTAAATGCAGGCAGGTATGGACAATACATAGTTTTTTTTAGCAGTTTTCATCACTTTATTTCACTGAACACAACTTTAACTGTAGAGGATTTAGATTACCAATAAGGTAAATAAGAGAATTTATTGTATTAATATGGATAATTCCCTGTTTGCTGATTAAACAAAAGGTGCTCATTGTGTTTTTTAGGCAAGAATTACTGTATGTTCTAAAACATTTTCTTAAAAGCATTAGTATAGACCTTTTCAATGGAATTCCTTTGCTTGGGTTATTTTGTTTTCACAGACTTTGACAGCTTCCCCAGAGCTAACGACGCACGTTATAATAGACTGAGTAGTACGTCCTGTGGCAATTTAATCTTAAATGGGAACTCCTACCATCTTTCCTTTACTTAGTTTTATTAGAAATATGGTTAGAACCAAAGTCCCTGAAATACTGTATTTTAAACTGTCTTTTTTTTCTGGCACACATCAGTACTCTACTGGACAGGCTTTGGAAGGCCGTTTTCTGTCGCCTCCATGTAGAAGTAATTTAATAAGAAGGACAGTGCATTACCGAGCGATAGTGGCATGGAATTGACTACCAGGCATTTTGATTTGTGAAAGTGATAAAAAAAAAAAAGTTCTAACAAAAAGATTGTACTTGTTTACACAAGAAAACACTGTAGAAAGTTTCTGCCTTAATCCTGAAAAGTGACTCAGCAATATGCCAATTTCCTTTCTTTTTCCTTATCAGCTTTTGAAAAGATACGTTATTATAGAGCGACCGTATGTATTACACGTTTTGAGTTTAGCTGACTGTTGTGTAATGTATTTTGTTGTTTGTCTTGTTGTACTCTTGTTGTGATCCTTATAAATGTTAGGTATGTTTGTAAACCAGCTAATGTAAGAGTGTTGTGAAATTGTAGAGACCCCCAGGTAGAGTAGCAACTGTCTAAGACAGAATCTAATGGGGATCTTAATAATAAACATAAACATAGGTTTTACACGTTTTAGTCTGTTCACAAGTCTTGGGGGTACAACTGCAAAGTGAAACATGTTGTATAAAGACTTCTTTGGATCCAGAGAGAGCTGCATGAACCTCTGTAGCCTGCTCCTGTTTGAGGCCAGCAGCTCCAGGCTACTAAATCAACTGTAGGTGGTGGTGGAGTTGCATTGAGGGTAATGTCGGTTACAGGACATGTGGAATAACAAAGACGTTATCTCACTGCAGCACACTAAGCACACTTTTGATTTTGGCGTTTATAGGAATGTAATGCTGAATCTGTGGAGTAAATCCACTAAAAGACTTAGACTTAGAGACTTAGACTTCTCTTTATTGATCTCTTTGGGATGACTCCCACAGGGAAATTGGATTTCCAGCAGTTTACAGAACACTTGTGTGGAAATAAAGGAGGCATAAGAAGTTATAAGAAATATGTCAAATGTGGAGATTCCCTTATATCCCCTCTTCAATGTTCTCTTGGCTGTCTGTGTTGGCCCCATCACGCTGTATAAACAACTTCTAACCTACTAATTCCAATTTGCCGCTTGATGTTGACCAAACAGTATGGATTCATAGCACATCATATGCTTCAATAAAATAGTTTTCTACACCAATATGCCTTTTTAAAACACTCTCAATGAACGTATCATCCTATTTAAATGTAAGATAATTTACAAACAGTCTGAGTCTTTTCATATTATTTTCGCAGAGTCTAACATTTTGTACAACTAGCCACTAATCTCCATGATGTCAACAGCGCTCCATAAAGCAGCTTGTGAGTGTTTGCTCTGTTCTGATCATGTTATACTTTCCATTTTTCAACTTTTTTTCCTCCTCAGCTCTTCAGGTTATAGAACATGATTCACCAGGTAAATGAAAGACAAGAGAAACAGCGGTCATGTTTTAATCTCCTCTCACCCATTCAAGTGAGTGTGTGTTTCCTTTCAGAACCTGCTAATATCAGGTTGGTGGGAGGAGCCACACACTGAAAATGAAACTCCACAATGAGTGGAAACCAGTGTATGACCCTCTTTTTGACTGGAACCTGAGAGCAGCAGCTGTGGTGTGCAGACAGTTTAACTATGACTCTGCTCATTCAGCAAAAATCAAACACAGGTACTCAGCAAGACTTGCATGGAAAATAAGTACTACCAGTTGTCAGTCTGGATCTGCACCAAGAGACGATTTGTCAATGAAGCCCAGGTATTCCTCTTCCAGCTTTGAGATCACCTGCTCAGGTAACACCATCAGTGAGGGTTATCTCTCAAAATCAAGACATAGAAAATAGACAGGAGGTGCATATGAAGTGGTGTGGCTTTATTGTATTTCTTCCATTAGCTTTGCATGATATATTTTGTTTTTCTTCACTGTTGGTTTGTTTGTTGCATTTTACATTCCTCCATCAAAGTTCTGTTTACTGCCTGCAACACTTATTTTATTGCGCTTACTCTCTCACACACCCTTTCTGAAAACCAGTCATGGTCCTCAGGCTGTAAAGGTGATTTCGACCGGCAGGATGCAGATGTGGTATGTAGAGAGCTTGGCTGTGGGGATCCTTTTAACCTCCAGAGGGCACTCTATGAAAATACGAGACCCCAAGAGTTTCAGTGCAGATGCAAGAGTCTACTCCCCTGGAGTGTGAAAGCGATGGGTCAGCTAGAAACACCTGCTCACCTATAGGACTCACCTGCTCGGGTAAAGGAAAACATCACAATTTGCTCACAACAATGCTAATATCATTATAATAATATGTTCACTCTATCAGTTTAGTATGTTCGTCATAAGGGTTTATCTGGGCGCCATGAATAATCCCTTTAATAGTTATTTCGATATTTCAATGTATGCCACTCTTTATAATAATGAAAACTCAAAACATCTAAAATTCCATGACTACTGGGCAAACTATCTATCTATCTGCTGATTCAAAGCCATGTGATGTAATGAAAAAATAAAGGCAGATAAGATTGTTTTTACAACTGTTTCCAATGTAAAGAATTCATTTTGAACCTCAATCATTTTCTTGTGTCTGCTCAGAGCCTAATAATGTCAGGTTGGTGAAAGGAGGCAGTGGTTGCGCTGGTAGACTGGAAATGAATCTCCAGGGTGACTGGAAACCAGTGGCTGGCTTGAGAGGGGATCTGGAGTCAGCATCTTTCGTGTATAGAAGGGTGAAATGTGGCTTTGCTGTTTCAGCTGAAATAAAGCCTTATGCAGCAACAGATGTGTGGGGGATCAGTTCCTCCAGAGTTCAGTCTGGATCTGCACTGAGAGAGCTTGTATCAACAAGGCCCTGGCACTCCTCAAACAGCCTGGAGATCAGCTGCTCAGGTAATACCTTCAGAGACATCAACCACAGAGGTGTACTCAACTTTACTGTTATCCAGAGCAATGGTCATGATTGCATGAAACTAGACAAGTGACCAGTGTTCCAATGTCTTTTTCGAACAGATAGGCGAGATCTGCTCCATCAAACATCTCCAACTGTCTTTACAGATCTGTGATCTCCATCTCTCCCTCCATCAATGGGGTCCGCGAGTCCTCTGACATCACCATCAGCTGCTCCATTAAACCACAGTTCACAGGAGGCTCTTTCCAGCTCACCTTCCATGTCTCCAAAACAACACACAGCTACACCCAGAAAGCGGTCAATCACACTGCCCACTTTCTGTTTCCTGCTGCAGACCATAGCCACCAAGGGGACTACAGGTGTGTTTATAACGTCTACGTTTTCGCGCATAACTTCTCCTCAGAGTGCCAGCGACTTTCTCTCAGTATCTCAGGTAACATGACTGAAATCACTGTTCAACCACAAATCACTAACGATGTTTAAAAAAATGTACTCTGCTTCATTATTTACCTTGATAGTAGCTTTTAGTAAAGGATTTTTTTAAATTGTACTTTTGTTGGTCATGGTTTTTGAGATGCAACATGAATAAAAAAAATATCAGGACAACCTCACTTGTACCAAGAGTTTTCGATTTTATTTGGCTTTTTTCTGCTTCACACCTTTTAAGATACTGGTTACCAGATCAAAGAGATCTCAATACTCTTAAAATATTACACACTGGTCACTGGCATCTGTTCCACTCTGAAGGTCACAGTCCTGCTGAAGTCTGTAGATATGCATCCTTATGTTCCAATCACTAAAGTGTCACTAAATATTGAAGTAGCTCATTATTCAGGTTGGACACATCAGACCAATAACAGCCGACATCTCTCAAGTCACAGATTGTACCCACATCTGTCTTCCACTCTATAATGTTTTTTTCCCACAGAAAACAAATCCTTCTCATAAAAATACATTATATTTTGAACATAATAATTAGGAGAATTCACTGTGGACTATTACCATCCCATTCTGAACAAATTATCCTCTTTTTATGACCCGAAGACCTTCTCAAAACCCTGTTTGTCCAGCACACGTCCAAAATGAGTGGAGAAATACATCGTCTGGGGACTGCTGTATCTCTTTAGCTTCACTATCGTCTCATTTACGGGGTCCCCTGTATCCGCAATGGTCATAACATCTGACACAGGCAGGTAGATATCACAGCGCCTGCCCCAGAAGGTGAGGTGGGACACTTTGAGCGTGGTCTGGGACTGATCCAGGTACATCATCCCGACTACCCTCCTGAAGAAGTGACTGGCAGTGTAGAGCATGGCACCAGCGAACAGCGCTATCCCTGTTGAGTAGCTGACAAGAAAGAACGGGACGTCTCCTTGGAAGTAGAAGAAGTACACTGGGGGCAAGATGATCAGGGTGATGGCCGTTTGGAGCAGTTTGAGCCGAGACACAGCTCCGAGGAGCTTAATGTGCTGCAGTTTGTAAATCATGGTGTACTTCTGAGTGGACAAGTCAGAGTACCTGACCAGGGCTGTGGTTTTAGGTATAAGGGGGGTGAATGAGGCTGCTCCCTGAAAATTAATTTGACTTGTGAGTAGACATGATCCTCTGGTACAGAACAGGATGTGGGAGGTTAACCGGCGCAGCACCACTGACCTCATCTGTAGAAAAATAACAGACACATCTGACACTTAACTAGAGCTAAAATAATTTGCAGGTAAATTTATGAGCCGATCAGCATAAAATATGTCTGCAAAAACTTTGATAACTGATTAATTGTTGTCATTTTTAAGTAAATATGCAATACATCTCTCGTTTGCAACAAAATGCTTACATAAATAATCGATCGTTGTGCATTGTATTATTCAGGTGTTCCTGTTATTTTGGCCATCCTACGTATATTAAGCATCATCATGGCTGCAGTGGCACTAAGTGTGTTGTCTTTAATTAACAGTTTTTCAGTTCAGGTCAGTCCCCAAGAAGAAATCCCCTTGCAGCCTGTTTACAGTCAGTATGCTTCTGTTTTGTTTTAATAAGAAGTGAAGTAGACAAAACAAACAGTAAACGCATAACAACTACGGTGTAATTATATATTAACCGGAGCTGGACATATTAGAGAAACAAAACTTCTGACTGAGTTTTCATTCATTCGGGTAAGTGAGCAGTTAGCTTATATGGCTAACGTTAATAATTAAACTTTCACACTTTTTTATGATGTATGGCAACAATGAAAGCAGCGAAAGAGTTTGAGAAAGAAAGAGGCTCACCATGACCGACGACATGTTGAATAGAAGAAGGAAAATATAGAAACACGAGTCTTCTTTTTAGAAATAAGAGACATACCAAAGTCAACACTTCAAGGGCTGTGACGTCTGTTAGCTAAGGTGACGTACACACTCTGACCCGGAAGTACTCAATGGACATTTTTAATACATATGTACATATATTTTATTTAAGATAGACATTTTTAATGGTTTGTTTGTTCGTGGGCCCCATTGCGGGAAAATTGTTAGTTATTACTGTAGATTAATTTAATTAAGATTTTATTAAAACCTTACCCAAATCTAATCTTTTATTTTATTTAGAAATCTTTATTTCAAATTAAGAACAAGCAAACAATCAGCAAAAAAAAGATATTCATACAAATAAGTCCAGTGTGCAAATAATCCATATAAAAATATAGCTAAAGAATATATCTAAAATGATATAAAAATTAAAACATGACTAAACAATGACAACAATAGTCAAACGGGGACCACAGGAAATAGTTAATCAAAGAATGTATTATTATTATTATTATTATTATTATTATTATTATTATTATTATTATTATTAATTAATATTGTTTTTTGGGTGGGTTTACGAAACGTAATTTACGATAGCAAAACGGAGCTGTCGTCATATCCGCTGCACAGTGTCGCTGTTCCGGTTTCTCGTGTTCACTGTCAGAGCAGTTGCAGGGTTTCTCCCGGTTATTCGGTGTTTTCTTGATCGACTTGAGTGGCTAATGTTAACACTTAGCTAGGCGGAGCATGAGCCTATCTCAGACAGAGCGTCCGAGGAACGTGAAGTCAGCGGGACGTGGAGCTAACGTCAGCTAACGTCAGCTAACCCTACACTGACAGGCAGATACTTGACTTCTCTCTGACTCCCCCGGTCAGAAAGAGCACAGCAATGCTGCAGCTGGGAGATGAAGTCACCCTGTACTCGGTCGTTTTCGTGGTGGTCCTGCTCGGGACCCGGAGCCCGATGTGGACAACCGCCCTCACCGCCTCGCTCTACCTCTTCCTAGCCATGTTCCGGTTCCCTCAGGTACCGGCCAGCCGGGCCCGGCAAGTGCTGCACCCAGACAAGGGCGCAGTGGGTTCCGGCAAGGTGTCGGTGGTTGCTCACCGGGGCGGTGGGCACGACGCACCGGAGAATACGATAGTCGCCATACGGGAGGTGAGAGGATGGTAGAGGGAGTTTAGGTGTTACTCCCCTTTCACATACCCTGGAATGATTCTCAGTGGCGATTCTAGAGTCTGGTGGGGCCCTGGGCAAAAATTCAAAGGGGGCCTCGAATCAGCGTTCATCACCATTGCAGGTTAAGGAGTTGTTGGAGTGACCTAGGACCCCAGGCAGACTCTTGCCTTGCCTGCTGGCATGCAGCACTACTGATGGTTCTCACTCACAGCCACATCGTGTTACCAGTGGTGACAAGGGATGAAGATATGACATAGAAGATACTTCAGCCTCTAGTGGTGTTGTGCCCCACTAGAGGCTGAAGTATCTTTTATGTCATATCTTCATCCCTGTGTACATTGATAAAATATTGCCATAGTTCTTTAAGGTGACGGGATGTAAAATCCCTACTATGAATGGGGAAGGGAATCAGGGCATCATGTCCCTTTTTAACAACTGTTGCTCAACATTGTGAACATGAAGCACTACACATTAATCAAACTGCTATTCTTTGAACTGCAGTTTCCATAGCAGGTCAGCCACCTTGTGATTGTTTGTGAGACACATATACACCATCTCTATTGTCTGACCTAGGGGTGGGAATCGCAGAGTAACTCTTGTATCATCATGGTACGTTTGCACAATAACAATGGTATCACGTTAGAGTGATTCTGAAATAAAAAGGCAACAAATAGGAATGTATGTATTCATTGCATTGTGGTGTCAGTTTCACAGAATTTGACAACTGAGATGGAACAATGTACAACACAATGCAGTCTCTATTTAATCCCACTTTAACACACACAAACACACACACACACACACACACACACACACACACTCACACGCTCTGACTGCAACTTCTCCATGTCCAATTGCCATCATTCCAATGTAAAATAAGTTATATATAATTTAAAGAAAGCAAAAATAAAAAAACAATAATTTAATGTGTTTCTCTCTCTAAAAAATGATATTTGGTGCCAGTGTATCGATAATGTATTGCAAGAGGAAGTATGCAATAAATTGCGGTATCAATATTTTGTCCCACCCCTAGTCTGACAGACACTTTATTTTTAAGGCCTTTAAAATATATGTGTAAAACAATGTGCCCTGAACAAGGTGTGTATTTCAATGCTCTCCAGTTGACAACTTCATATATATATATATATATATATATATATATATATTTTTTTTTTTTTTTTTTTTAAATAAGGCCTAAGTCAGTGAGGTTAAAGCTAGGGTTCAGATGGATTTTCCACTTTTTAAGTGAAGATTTTCACAGATTTCTGGTCATGACCAGAAGCAAACCCTCCTGGAATACTTGGCTTCCCACCTCTTCTTTATCTTTCCTACTCTAGGCCAGTAAGAATGGGGCGACAGGCGTGGAGTTGGACCTGGAGTTCTCAGCAGACGGCGTTCCAATACTGATGCACGATGAGACTGTGGACCGGACCACCAATGGGTCGGGACCACTCAGCCAGATGAGACTGTCTGAGTTGGTCAAACTAGACGCAGCTGCTAAACATCGACTCAGGTAAGGAAAAGGGATGTAGCTTAGAATGCATATATAAACATGCAGACAGATGGGCATTCCCTTTTTTTAGGCAATTTTTGCAGCTGATGCTTTAGATTTTGGATGTTACAGGTTTTTGTAGGCTACATGCACATTTAACATTGATCGAAAAGAGGCTGTATGCAACCCATTAATCCTTGTGTGTAAAGACAGTTGTGGGTAGAGAAATATAAGATGATTGGTACATTATTTGGGGCAAAAAAGATAAAAAGAAGGGACCATTGCGAAGCAGTCTTTTTGCTAAATGTCCCAAAAGTAACATGAAGGTGTAGTAGCAGATAACGCAATCATGTTTTCTCAGCTAACTGGAAGTTTAAAGTGTTGAATACTGTGGGCCAAAAAGTTATATTGTAGTGCGTTGTGACTTATGTTTGGTGGCAACTAGCTAATGTTGCTTTCAGGAGCAGGTCAGGGTATTGTCTTTCCACCGAGAGGCTTGTCTCAAATCTGCTTTCTGCAGCAGAATTGCCTCGAACAGAATATATTGTTCATGTACAGCTGGGGGTGGAATTGATCATTTTACAGTTACACATGGAGATGTTTGATGGTGATAATCTGTGCGCATGGATACTGGAGGCCTCCGAGACATTTGTAAGAAAACACTGAATCGAGATGTTGAAAATATGTTTAACACATTGCTATAATCAAACCAGAAACAAGAGGGGCAAGTTTTTATTAATACATAATTAGACAAATAACCACCAGGCTTCTAAGCGCAGCTCAGAACAAACACAAGAAAAATGCAAAACAGCCCCTCAATGGATTTAGGATAAATTCAGTAAAGACACAATGTAAACACCACCCAGGACCTTGCCACAACAAGATTTCAACTAGAAAATCATACAGTGAGTGAAACAGAATCACCAGCATTACACGGTATCTATTATCTATCGATATCACAGGACATCTCCATCGTTCCCAACAATTTACATGATTGAGAAATTTTTGTAATTTGTCTCAAATTTGACAGAATAGAGAGGAGATGTTGTTAACCTGAGAAGCCACGGTCTCACGAGTCATGAAAGTAGCATAAATAGCAGGTTGTGAACTAAAATTATCTTGATTCTATTGATTCTTCATAATGTAAAGGTGTGCCAATATTTGGGATGATAATTACAGGAGCAAATACTTCTTTCATTACCTTCACACTTTGAACAGTCAAATAGGGCCCCGGCTGGTAGTTATATTCCCCCACCCTTCCTGTGAAAATGAGTCCTGTCTAAAAAAAAAGTATCAGATGCTTAGAGCCTTTTCACACAGACACATGAACATTATCATATGCATTTCATTATAACCCTGATAGAAGTCAGGTGTATCTCTGATCAAAGTCAAGTGTAATGTTTACCACGTTAAAGGTAAATTAATTTGAACAGCGTGATAGTCCATTTGAGCCCGACATCCCCCACTGAGGACATCTTTGTCCTTCATCACCAGGGACAAGTTCGCCGGAGAGAAGATCCCAACTCTGGAGGAGGCGGTGGAGGAATGCATCAAACTGCAGCTCACCATCTATTTTGACGTCAAAGGTCATCCAGATGAGGTGCAGCCAACAAAACTAACAAACAAAACAGGAGTGTAGTATATGCAATCGGTCTGTCATACTTGTTTATTTAATTGATTTGTACCCAGTCAGCAGAGAACATGATTTTATGGTGATTATTTTAGTACAGAGCAAGCTTTTCCTGTGTGCTAGTACAGAATGATCTTAACAAACTGAACCAGAGAAACCACACAGGGCTGCAACTCAAAGCTGAAAGACACCGAAGCTTCAGTGTTTGTGCCATTTGATTCTGCATATTTAAAAGCTAAATTAAATATTGCATTAGTGTACTTTACTTACTCTGCACATTTTAAGGAATTCTCGAGTTCCACAGCTGTGCATCTAAACATACACAGCTGGTGGTCACCACCAAATGGTTGGACAAGAACACACACAGTGATTAAAGCTTCACACACACACAAATCAAAACAGTTGACTGTCCTACAATAACCATGTGTTTCCCCTCCCAGGCTGCCGCAGCCCTTAAAGAATTGTATAAAAAACATCCAGTCCTCTACAACAGCAGCATTGTGTGCTCCTTCGAGCCCAAAGTCATCTACAGGGTAAGAGGGCTCTTTGAAGTTTGTTGGAAGAGAGTGTTTGACAGTAGTATAGTGTACCTGAACAAAGTTTGACCGTTAATCACCGAGACTGTGAACATTGTGATTGGGTAATCAGCCTGCACACATCACTGTGAACAGAATGATCCCAGCACTGTACATGTAGTAAACCAGACTACCCGCACACCAACAATGCTAGCTATACAAGCTGGGATAACTTGACCAGTACGTATTACATAACAGTCAATAAATGAAAAGCTTTCTGGATGACATTAACAATACTGACTTTGAAGTAAGGCTGCAATTTACGATTATTTTCACTGTCATTAATCTGTTTGATTATTTTCTTGTTTTATGGATTAGTTGTTTGGTCTATAATGTGTCGGAAAACGGTGAAACATGTTGATCAGTGTTTCCTAAAGCCCAAGACGACGTCTGAAAATGTCTTGGTTTTGTCCACAACTCAAAGATATTCAGATTACTGTCATACCGGAGGAAAAACCCCCGAAAATATTCACATTTAACAAGTTGGAATCAGGGAATCTATAGTGCATTACAAAGGCATTCACACCCATGTAAAGAGGCTGAAGGTCCACGTGGCCGGGGGTTCGAATCCGACCTGTGGCCCTTTGCTGCATGTCTCCCCCTTTCTCTCTCACCCCATTTCCAGTCTGTCCTAACTAATAACAAACTTGAAAACTGCCAAAAAAATAAAATGCCCACATAATGCACTATAGATGAGGTCTTCAGAGGAAGTGGTAGCAACATTGTAATCACAGTTTCAAAGGTCATTTTGACAGTCTTGTCCAAACGCGTGTGTATATTGTTACAACCGCATTGGAAAAAAGAGAAAAGCTATTTGAAAGAGAACAGGGTGGCTTTTTGTCTCCCTTTTCTCTACCCAGTCTCACATGGTTAACATACTGATACTGATTAAATAAACAAAAATATTAGCTCACGTTCCTGCCGTGTATTTCATTGCTAACCTTCACTTTCATTAAATTGCTGTCTCTGTTCCTCTCTGGACCAGATGAGGCAGAGCGACCCAAAAGTGGTCACAGCACTGACCCACCGGCCATGGAGCCTTAGTCGGTTGGGAGATGGTGTCCCGCGTTTCTCATCGTTCTGGAAACACCACTGGATGACACTAATGGACATTGCGTTGGACTGGGCGCACCATCACTTGCTGTGGAAGCTCTGTGGCATCTCAGCCTTCGTCATTCAGAAGAACTTTGTGTCATCGTGAGTTTCCGCAGTTGACACCGTCAGTCGTAAGAACATCACTAATGGCTAGAATAAGAGTGACTGTGAATGACTGTGTCTCTGTGTGCCGTCTGCAGGGACTATGTCCAGTACTGGGCCGAGAGAGGAGTGGAAGTGGTAGCTTGGACAGTCAACACAAAAGTGGAGAAAGATTACTATCAGGAGCTGCTGCAAGTCACCTACATCACAGACAGCCTTGTGGAAGACTGTGACCCCCATTACTGAGAAACACATGAACCCAGCACAGGACGTGTTCGCAAACATACTCATTAAAAAGATAAAAATCCATATTTCACTGTCTACTTGTCACCCATAATGCGGCGTCAGGTAAGAGAACATATGCCACTCTAATTCCCATGTACACTGTCGTTTTTGTAGGTGTGTGTGTGTGTGTGTTTATTTTAGCCAATCAAACTGTCACACGTAATAAATAGACACATAGCGTACTTTTATAGACATTTTGGCAATAAGTGGTCAAAACTAGACTTTAATCAAACGTACTGTATTCATCAACTCAGGAAGGATTTTCTTTTTTTTGATAATTGGGTCTGTCTTACTTACTGTCTTTCAAGATCTAAAGCATTGTATCATACACTGTCTGTGCCTTTTACTCAGTAAAGGCCATTTATTCTGACGTGGACTACCTAGAAGCGTTTTCATCCATCATAAACATTTTATGTCTCTGACAAATGCACATAGAATTGAACAAGACTGGTATACGTATAGCGGGGTTTCGAACTTGAATCAATTCTCTATGTGGTGCTAATTGATTTGGTCTGGGTTATTTGTACCCAGCAGCACCTCACGTACAATGCAAAGGTGTAGCACACAAGACATGACGGACAGTAGATCTCCGGTCATTGCTTCTAAGGCTTAGGAAGGATTAGATGTGCTTTGTATACTTGAATGTGACAATAAAGAAAGTTTAATACATTAAAAAGACTGTTCTTAAAGCAGGTGTGTAATAATTAATGCAGATATTATTTATGTTACTAACATCTGCGTCTAACAAGTTCATTTCACCATTAGAGAGGTTTTCAGTAGAGAGGCACGATGTTGGAATTTTTTTGCAGGTATCCTAAATGTCCATATTTTACAGGTCATTTAACCGATATCTGTACTGAGACATATAAATATTATTTTTTTCCCCACACCTGATTGCAGGGATCATCAGGTCTCTTCTGTAGTGGAATTAACATAGTATTATGCATACTCTTATCGCGTTGGCCCGCGGGCAAATGCATACATAAAATACAAAGCCTAAAGTTATGAAATATTAATTCCTTATTCAAAATAAGAAAAATATTGAAACTATGTAAAACATTAAATATTTATTTATGACAATTGCTTTTAAACAAAACCAGTCAGATACATCCTACTTAAAATATGTCACGTTGCCGCCAGGCGTTTAATCAGATTTAATCAAGGAAGCAGCAGTCTTGTGTTATCCGATAGTTCATTTTAAAGTCAATATCAGCCGATACCCATGGCTTGCCAATATTATCGTGCATCCCTAGTTTTCAGACTTGACAGACTGTGCTCTGGATAACTGGATAAGACAGCTAGACTGCTTCTGTTTATAAGCTCTTTGACCAAATTATTAACCGCATCCACATTCAATCTATACTTCATTTTAATCTAAGAAGACATGACAATTTAAAAATCATTCCAAAAGGTTTTAAAAGGAAAGAATGAGAGAGCGTTCCCTGTCCACACTACGAGCAACAAAAGTTAAAAAAAGCCAAACAGGACTACACTGTCGCCGAGTTGCTTTTGATAGTTGACACCAGCTCAACTTTGATTTGTTGGCTGTCACTTACATGATAAAATCATGTGGGGTGATGCAGAGTGGAAATGTGTTTAAAATGCTGGGGACACCTAATGGCTCCATTAAAATAAAGTTGTTTCAGCTGACGATCTGCAGCCAGACAGCAGGACTGAAACTAATGTGGTTCGAGGAAACCTTGTTGTCTCACAAAAATACCTGTTGTGATCCCAATGTTGTTGTTTTTTTTTTAATAAATGCTCTAGAAGAGTACATGAACAGTGTGACAGCTGATGATTATATTATCAACAATGCAAAGTGACCAACGTTCGTTTGATCCTTTGCTGTTAAGCCTGTGTGTAGTGTGCACTGCTGATGATTAGCCTCCTGGCTCTCAGGTGATTGACCCAGATAGTAGAGAAGAATTGGGGATGGGTGGGAGCTGTAGTGTTGGATATCACCCTAGATAAGCCTGTCTGAGCCGCTGCTTCTTGTCCCGGCTGATCTTCACTTACTAAACACTGACTGTTAGCTCACACTGTGTAGAGAAACATATCCAAGATCTTACAGTGGAGCTACAAGCTAAAAGAAAGGGAAACAAATGCAAATAATATGTTTACTATAAGCTCTTGTATCACGCCATGAATGCTGTCAGTCCTTAGAAATACTAGTTCATGGTACATCTTCGTCAGGCTCTCTCTGGTAGGCTATTATTGAATCATTTTAAAATCAAGGACAGGTTTATTTTACTTTTCTACATTGCTGTAAACACGTGTGTCTTTCTATCTGCGCGTTTGGTTTAATAGGTGAAAGGTGATCACTCCCGCACGAGGGGCGTGAAGAGCCGTCACTGAGGGGGGTTGCCCCGCTCCGTAAAGCAGTCCGACCAGAGCTAAACAGAAACAGCGAGAGCGGAAACGAAGAGATTCGCACTTCAGAGTAAAAGTCACAAAAGTAGTCAATTTGGATGAATCAAAAACATACTCGTGAAATATTGTGGTCTTGTATGGTTAAATAATAATTGCACTTTTTTTTATATAAATAAGTAGATTTGATGCAGTTTTATTATAGGCAATGGTCACATTACACTTTTACCCAAAACACACACACACACAATAAAAATAGACTGTATCTTGTCACTCGTCGGGTGTATTCTATTGTATCTCGCCATACAGATAGCATTGTTTTTTATTTGCCCAGGTTTTGGAACATCATGAAGATGAGTGGGATCGTGATTGTGATGCTAAAATCACTGTTTTTCCCTTTCAGAAAACAATGTCACATTCACACTAGATAACCTAATGGTTATATTGTAATTAGTGCCCGTTGAACTAGTAAAATAACTAATTTATTAAAATGTCAAATATACCAACCCAAACTTCCATAGCGAAGGCTGAAACAATGCAATATTTTCATATTGAATAGCAAACAATAACAACTGAAACTCCCTCCCTCACTCCCTACCTAGTTTAAAGAATATCACAACTTTTTCACGTTGTGTACACTCTTGCATTTACAGGATGTCAATGGCTCATGATTTAATCCCACTGTATTGATGATTTCTTATATTGCATAACAAGATTGTGATGTAAAATCGTAACATGCGTTTTACCGTAGACCAGTGGTTCTCAAACTTTGTACATGACGTACCACCTCAGAAAATATCAGGCTCTCTCAGGTACCACCACTAAGACCAATGTTAAAATACAGCAGCGTAGGCCGACACTATTCAGCTACGAAGAGGAAGGTTTATTCCTAATTAGATGATTATTTATGGTTGACTATCTTCAGCCACAGCCACGCTGCAGGAAGCGGCAGCATCAGAACTGACATGTCAGGGTTTTAAAACAATCATTTTACCTCTGCTCACTCTCTTTCATCACAGTTTAGCTCGTAATTCATGACCATGGCTACGTAACAGGCTGATACTCAAACAACAATATGACAGGAAATGCTAAACTTACTTTAAAAATAACATTTCAAGGACCTAAGTATTTTCTTAGTATTATATTCCCAAAGCAATTTCAGTCAAAAGCAACTGGACTTGGTTATTTGTCTAGGACCAGGACCAGTCCCAGCCTGGGTCCAACTAACTGGTGTGGAGATCCAGGTATCTAATCTCTCACAAGGCCGGTGATGTCACAGGAACCCTTTGTGCTCCAAGTGCCAGCGACCATCGTTAGAGTGACAGTCGTTGGTGCGAAGTTGGTTTTGACTTCGTTAGTGCTCTACTGAGTCTAAACGACAGTCGTTGGAGTCACATGGGGCCATTTGTGAACAGTTGTTCTTTGAGGTTAGATTGTTGAATCTCCTGGGAAGGGTTGAAAGGGCAGCATTGTAAATTGGAGATAAGTGATGTCTCAGACCTCCTCCTCTGTTTAGCGATGGTTTCTCTACTTTTGCATAGATGGCTTCTTTTAGGAGAGCTAACTCCTCAGGCCTGGACTCTGCTGTCCACATACATCTCAAGGAGAAAGCCCACCCCTTTGATGACAACAATGTCCAAATCCTGGACAGAGAGGACAGATGGTTTGAAAGAGTAAAAGAAGCCATCTATGCAAAAGTAGAGAAAGTATTGTTAAACAGAGGAGAAGGTCTGAGACACCACTTATCTCCAATTTACAATGCAGCCCTTTCATCCCTTCCCAGGTACCACCAGTGGTACAAGTAACACAGTTTGAAAACCAGTGACTGTATAAAAGGTCAGATTAACTCTTCTCCATCAGATAAGTCCTCTAAAGTCTGGGCGTATTAAATTAACCATTCATATTTTCAAAAGGATTTGTCAACAATATTTTATTTTGAAAATTCCGACCGGAAGTCCCACTCTTCATTCTGGCTGGCTTGACGCCTGACAATCATTGTAGCTTTCCGTCCTGATGAAAATATCAAAGTGTGCAGTGTCCTTCTGTCACAGAGCGGTCACCCCCGGAGCAACAGCGGAGCAGAGCGGGTGGAGCGTCCGGCCTGGAGTGTCACTGCACACGGACGTCAGGAACCACAAGGTCCCGCCTCTGACTCGACCGACCCCCGGCTCGCGGTGCCTCGCTTTCTCCTTGGATGACCTACACGCAACCTCTCGGAGCAGCAGCGGGACAGTCGGTTCATTACAGCCGTGAACACCTGCTGGTTAGGAGGTGAAGCGGGGTGCGTTTTAATACACAGCGGGCGACGAGTCCATTAAAGCGAGTCTCCCGCAGGCGTCAGGCCGACTCTGGAGCAGCTGACCGGGGGAAACAGAAGTAAGGCACGTTACCAAATTCCTTTTGCCCGTCGTGGCTGCGTCAGGAGGAGCCGCCGCCGGAGGACCGGGAGTCACAGAGTTGAGAGTCAATGTGCTCACCTGATCATTCAGACAGACTTTAAACACAGACACGACAGAATAACTCGGCGCCCACATGATGTACACAATCACCAGAGGTCCCAGCAAACTCGTTACACAACGGAGGACAGGTGAGTGAATGGAGCATGATGCAATGGGAGATGAGCTTGGTTTACATGAAGGGGGAGGTTTGTGAGCAACAGTTAAAATAGTTTAGTGTTAACATGCAGGGCGTTTGCAGTTCACCTGTGCAGTAACTGTAAAACTATTGTATTTTTTCGTCTTAAAGGTCCCACACAACAAATCGAGAGCAAATTCAGCGACTTGAAGCTCAAGCCGACATCTTGGCTCTTATCAAAGTAAGTATCTGCTCTTGTTTTGTTTTTTGGGGGGGTTGTTTGAGCTACTTCGAGGCCCAAGGATATTCAACACGTGCGCCCCGGCTGCGCGATCATGTAACGCATCGACATCGGTCACTTTGGAAACGGCTCTGCATCCATTATCGGACATTCACATAACTTCCTCCGCAGTTTCTCAGCCCGGTGTCGGTGCCGGTGCCGTCCGTTACCGCGAGATGACCGGCGGCTCGTCCACCTGTGACCGCATGTTCACGGTCTGTGTGAGCGGCCGCTTTGGATCTCACCTGCAGCCCTGTGGCTTTTTTTAAAAACCACTCGTGCTTCCTTCACGTGCTGCTCGGAAATATCAATATCACTTAAAGATACGCTCCCTGGCCAGTAACTTCTCCAAAACGAATGCAGTCGATCACCGCAGCTCTACCCTGTGGAGGACTAAACGTGACTTAAGTCTCAATGAATAAATGCACTAATAAATAAATGAAGTGAATTCATGAACAAATACAGAATTAAATTAATGCTGAAATGAATGAGGACAAGCGGTTGAAGATGAATGAATGAATGAATGAATGAATAAATGGGACCTCCTTCCTCATTAACATATGGACACAGAACAAAAGAAATGAATAAATAAATGTAAGTGAACAAAATATAAAGCATTTATTTATTCAATATTTTATTTATTTACGCATTTATTTAGTTAACCTTTATTTTAGTCATACATTTATTCATGCATTCATTTGTGCATTTATTTATTTCTGTGTTTAAGCATTTATTTCTTTATGCATTTAATTATTTATTCATTCTTTTATTTATTCACGCATTTATTTCTGCATTTATTTATTCCTGTATGTATTTACGTATACATTTATTTATTCTTTATTTTAGTAACACATTTATTCATGCATTAAATTTATGCATTTATTTATTCCTGTATGTATTTATTTATTTATACATTGATTTATGTGTTTATGCATTTATTTATTTATTTATTGTGACTTAAGTCATGTTTAGTCCTCCATACTACCCCACTCACTCAAAGGGGTGGACAAAATATTAAAAACACTTCTTTGTAATGCAATACAAATTCGACAGCACCACAAACTACACCATTCAAAATGAACATAAAGACAACAAACATGATAACTATTAACGAAAGTGGCACGTGATGCCTCAGTTTTTCCTATATATGTACTTGTATAAACCGGCAACTTCTCTTATTTCCAATACAGTATGTCAGGTGAGTTCGGCAGCAGAAACATTATCAACAGAAGCAGTAAAATGAAATGGCACGTTCTAGTGTCAGTGGGTCGATGAGAGTTCTTTGTAGACTTTATATCTGCATCGATATTTAATATGTGCCCTTTTAGGGTGAAGTAATTCTAGAAACAGCGAAGGCAAGGATCATTTATCTTGTCAATGTTGTTGACAATGTCTTTCTGTATGCAAATTGGTTAGAAACGGTTTGAAAGGTCTGAAGAAAGCTTTGAGTAATTGATTGTTTTGTCAGTTTACTATGTCCAGAGTTAAGAACGAACCTTCATGCTGTTCTTCTAAAACCTAAATCCCATAACCCGAGGACTACAAGCATCACTACTCAAAGACCGTGGGGTTTTAATTCAACTGGCAACCAGAATCTTTTTTTTTTCTCTCATCACTCTGACATTGAACAGTTGTGTTTTTGTTTTGATGCGGGCTGCCCCAATCCCCAAGCTGACATTCTTTTAATCAACTCCATCCGATCTCTGCAGCTCTCCGCCCCCAAAGATTGTGTTCAATCGCCTGAACGGGAAGCGCTACCACGGTGCAGCCACACAGAAGACCGCCAGCCCAGCAGAGGGATTCACTCCTGCACATGAAGAGAATGTCAGATTCGTGTATGAAGGTGAGGGTCGCAGGATCAGTGGATGAGTGGATGTGGGTTACAGAGCAAGGTCAGACCCTCCAGGTCCAATCCTGTAGAAGTCTTTCTCTCGAGCTTACAAGGTCGGAGGTTGTGAGGGTCAAAACTGGGGCGTTGTGGTCAGCAGATTAGTAAAGTATTTTTTCTTTTCAGCTGTATTTCAGTTTATTATCAATTTTAAATTTCTGTACGATATAAAACAGAAGCGATGCTTTAAAAACATTATCACTTAGCAGTTACTTGTTGGTCTTTGGTAACTACTCAGAAGTCTGACGTGTTAGTGACTCAAAATAAACACAGTTCAGTGCAAGTGTACAGTTTATTTACTGGCATATACTAACTTAAGGGTAACAGAGTCACAGCTCCCCAGCAGTTACAAAAGAGGCTGAATATACAGACACACCTTCAACCTCGTGAGGGAAATTGAATGTGACCACGATCAGGGATGCACTGATATCAGGTCACCGGTACTGACTCACATATCTGGATCCAGTGTCAGTGACAATGGGGCCGATCTATTCAATGCAGTTCTCTTCATACAAATTATATACTGACATTTGATTCCTGTCTTGTTGTTGCTGCATTTAAAATGTTTACACTTGAATTGTAAATCTGGTTAATTTTGATTATGTGATTTATGTATTATAACCAGGCTGCTGTTCCCAATTTCTTGTTTTAATAATAACAACAATTCAGTAAGTTAATATATGTATTTATTTGTGACATCTTTGTTTGAAAAAGTTAGGAAAGCAATAGTTAAGTCAAGCCTGAAGTTGCCTTCCACATAAAAGAGTGAGCTGGTCATTATTGTGAATGAAACCCCAGCAGGTCGATGCAGGACCCCGATGTGAAGTCGCCCTCAAGTCTGTTATATATGGCATCAGTCTGCTGTACAGAAATAACAGACCGTAGAATGCCACTATTGACCCATCAGAACAAAGTTTTCAACAAAGCTGTGTAATAAACGCTGGCGTCGGATCGTTACTCTATATTAGCCGATGCCCAGCTATGATATCGGTATCAGAAGTTGGATCAGTGCATCCATAGGCACGGCTGCAAGAATCAGAAAACAGAGTGAACTCCAGAAGAGAGCTATAGTCGTTAAGACCTAACATTGATTAAAAAATCACGGCTGTGCACAACTCGGCCCATCTTGAAGTTTACCCAGCATGCCTCTCTGCTGGCCAGTATTTCAAGCCCTGGTGGAAATGAATGACTTGCAGAGCTGAATCAGCATGAAGCAGTTATCTGTGTTACGCTTGGATCGCTGCCATTAGAGACTGCTCGCTGCGTCCTTTCCTGACCTTTTTGTGCCGCTCACATCTAAAGAAAAAAAAAAAAGACAAACGTCACCTATTAACACATTTAGATAGAACTCTACACTCCCACGTACACATGCAGTATAACTGGTTTGATGGTATGTGTTCTTAATATTTGTCGCCCAAACATTCCTTTGGGATATATAAGTGGAACCAACTGTAACATAATAATGTGTTGCTGAACATTTGCGCCCAAGGCAAGCTGAGAAATGTTCCACAGAGCCAAAACCATGAGGCTTTATCAGGAGGCTGAAGCTTGAAAACCTGCACACACAGCAAATAAAACACACACCACGGACCAGATTAGCCTTCTCACAACTGTTTACATTAAGTTGTATTGTAAATAAAAGGCTGCGTACAGTTTGCCATTAAAATCCAACTCCTGTTGACTAAAAATGCATTTAAATGAATTAATTTGGCATTTATTTGTGTTTGTTTGCTCTCAGCATGGCAGGAGGTGGAGCAGAAGCTGGGGGACGGCGATGGTGCAGAGTCAACTGACAGCCAGGGGCCCATTCAGTACACTGAGAAGACTCCCAGTGCTGCGATGAAGAGTAAGTACCTGCATCACCACTTTCACACAGGGGCATAGCATACAGTTCCCATTCATGCACCTGCTAAAAGTCTTCAGAATACAACAACAAAGAAAATCCGCCCTCATTAAATCTAATCTCACTACTTAGTTTTATGGCATCAGAACAGATAATCTCCTTCCTGCTTTTAACCCCCTGAACCTTGGACCAATGGTCCTGCCATGTTTTTATAATTCCTGGTTATTTAAACACCA
Source organism: Echiichthys vipera (assembly GCF_963691815.1). NCBI lineage: Eukaryota > Metazoa > Chordata > Actinopteri > Perciformes > Trachinidae > Echiichthys > Echiichthys vipera. Next base: position 23,209,166 of record NC_139827.1, read on the forward strand.
AAGGACGAGTGATTGGCTGTTCTCTTCTCTCCACACAAATCATGTGCAGGGTGTCTGCTTTATCCCTAACCAGAGGTTAACTGCAATAGTCTGCTTTAATTTTTAACTCGTGTTTAATTGGTCCATGAGAGCCTGGCTGTTCCAGATAAACCCAAGCTGACTGATTGTAACGCGTCTCATCTCACATAAACCTGTCTGCTCTGGTTCCTTCTGTGGCTCACTGCCCTCAAAGGTTGCAACAGATTCACTTTGGAATAAAATGCCATTTTTTTTATCGTATAGTTTGAGGCTTTGAGACACTTGACTCTGAACAGAAGTGACTATATGAGTAATGAAACCTCTAAAACGTGTCTTTCAGCTCAAATGAGTCTTCCCCCCCCCCCCCCCCCCCCCCCAAACCGTAAACTCATCTTTGTCCCGGGACAGTTCCTGTTTTCAGTGGCCTGTCTCTGGCTACTACTGCCCCCGGTTTTCACTGTGGCTGAAGGATTCGAAAATGGAATACAGGGAAAAAATGACAAAACGTAAATGTTGACGAAACAAAACCTATAGTTGTGCATGCTACTACTCACAGGCCAAAGCCAAAGTGGTTTGACATCTCCAGGTGAAAAGAAACGGAGGCATAATAGATTTCATTTTTGCAAAAATTCATAAAAAAATAGATTATTCAAAAACAAGCCATGTGATACATGAGGAATATGTTAATTATCAAACTGACATGGTCATGCTTTGGAGCTTTTTACACCTCTGAACCAAAAATGTCCCTGTACTTTGCATCAGCTTCGGCTGTACTTTGTGTTGAGTGCTAATTAGGAAATGTTAGCATCATCATTGTGAGCATGCTAGTATGCTGATGTTAGCATTTAGCTTAAGCACAGCGCTGCTAGCATGGCTGTAGACTCTAAATCTCGTTTAAAGGACCCATTTTGGACTCATTTTCAGGTTCATACTTTTATTTTGGGTTTCCACCAGAACATTTTTACATTTTGCAATGTAAAAAAACCACATGATTTTTCTCATCCTGTCTCTCTGATAGACCTGTATTCACTCTGTCTGAAACGCTCCATTTTAGCACCTGTCTCTTTAACTCCCTGTCCTGAAAAAGCCCAGAATACTCCGACTAGTCAGCGTTTCTGGGTCTCCTGCATCTGCTCTCTCGGCATTGCAGCCGGTTGTGACATCGCAACAGTACACAAGTCCTGCTTTATAATAATATATAAATATGTATGTATATATATATATATAAGTCTCACTTTTGACAATATGGGACCTTTTTACGTATAAACGTCAAATCTCTTTGGACAAGATGAGACACAACACGGAATAAAATCAATAGTAACTGTTATGCAGTTAATAATCAGTAACTCAGTGTAGGAATACACTTTCATACTCTGTTGACATTTTCTCAGCCCCTCAGGTCTGTTCATCTGCACAGGTCATCCCATGGTTCTTTCTAAAAATTAATCTGACTTACCCATTTCACAAAAAGAATAATTAACTAAATGAATCAATCACAGAAGATGGATTATGCTTTAATTCTGTCCCCTCTGTTGTCCCACGTGCAGACTTTGTGCCCATAGACCTGGAGGAGTGGTGGGCTCAGCGCTTCCTTGCCAACATTGCCAACCTGTCATGATGAGCGGGTCGAGGCTTTGAGGCGGGACAGGAAGCACCGTGCCGATGCTCCATCGCGAGGGTGTCACAAGGGCGAAGAGGAGGCGAGTGAGTCTCTGGGGTCTGCGGTGCGAAGCGGTCGTGTGTAATTTGGAATCTGATTTGATGCCCTGTGCTTCACGCTGCTGTAGAGAAAACTGGGTTCACAACATAAACCCCCTCTCCCCCGACCCAACTGAACTCTGACAGCGCTGACTTGAGGTTGTGCTGCGATAGACCCGTCTCTCTCTACGCGATTGACGTAATGGATAGAAGCTGTGACACGTGTTCCCGGCTGTATGTACGTCCTGGCTGACCTTTGGATATGAATCTGTCGAAGAGCAAAAAGTAAAATGTTTTTCAAAAAATATCTTGTGTGATGGAATTTTTTTATCAATTAGGGCATATTTTACTCACATTTTTTTCCAAGTAACCTGACTTGATTGAAACATATTTGGTCAGTAATAACAGCACATGGCAGGGTTATTTTTTTGTACCCTCACATGCATAAGATGATGAGAATCTATTTTACATATCAAGACCAGAGAGAACCATTTGGGCTGTAATAGTGGACCACAGCAACATTCACCATTTTTTAATTTTCACAGTGGGTTCATAATGCAACAATTACACTAAACACTTAAATTATAAAACCTGAACATTTACATAGTTTTAAACATTGTAAAACCTGTAGTCTATCTTGGTACCCTTGTGCCAGCTGTCCATGAACACCCACAAATGTTCTTTTGGCATTCAAAACACTTCAAACCTGCCACCTCTCACAGTTTCTACTTAAACCTTTCTAGCAGTCCTAAAGTTTTAAATCATAGCTGTAACAGCTCTTTTCCTTCCCACTCCTCTTGCCCCCTTGCCTGGCCTCTTGGCCCGTCTGTGGCTGGGTGCGGAGTGGCCCGGCTTGGCGGTGGTGAAGGTGATGCACTGGGAGTCCAGGTAGTCCACCAGCTTGGCGGCACCCAGGCGGATCCCTGCCGCTTTGAGTCGCTCTTGGAACTCGGACAAGACCAGAGGCTGGTACTGGAGGATCTGGCTGTACAGTCCAGAGTCAGACAGGATGAAGGAGCGCACCGCACGGAGGCGATCCTGAAGGCGGTTTGCTGACTGGGACGCAGAGGTGGTGTCATCGCTGTCCGAGTCAGAGGAGAGGCACAGCTCAGGGTTGGACCTGCTGAGAGAGAGGGAATGGGTCAGACGCGCATACTGTACTTATTGACAAAGTACCTTATTTATGTGACAATACACGGTCTTATGACACTAATTAAAAGAAGCTGGGAAAGGTTTTTCTTATTCATCTTTTAAAATTACTGTGGTGTCGACTAGAAACACTTGACAAGAAGAGACTATTTAAAACTTTGTTCCAAATATTTGGAAACAAGTTATATTTTATGTATAAACATGAATTAAAAAAAAAAAGACCATCACATTTTCTACAGTACAATGTGAAACATACATGTCTTGTTTTTAACAACAGTCCAAAACTCAAAGATATTGAATTTATAATTGTGTACGTAACAGATGTGGTGCCAGAAAATGTTTGGTACCTAGGCTGTTAGCCTGCACACACCCTGTGCAGCTGTGCGACGAGATTTCTATTGATGGTGTCGACAAAACAAATGTTTGATGCCTGGAGCGCCTAGTTACGCAACACCTGAGATGATCCACGCACTTGAAGAGACACAATACCTTTCAGATTCTTCACTGGCAGCAGTTGAGGAGGTGTTGGAGCCCTGTGAGGCAGACAGCAGCTCCGCCTCCTCTCTGCCGGGTCTCAGAGGGGAGACGACAGTGGGCGCTCTAGGCTCTTTAAACTTCACTCTCTGGGTGCAGGAGGCGGCTGGCCTGTTGCCAGGAGCCTCCGAACCGGTAGGTGAGTGCCTGAGCTGAGCTATGCTGCCTGCCGAGGGTGCATTATCATCAGAGTCAGAGCTGACCAGCTGGTGAGTGTAGTGGTGGATCTCCTTCAGTTTAAGGATCATCTGGCGCTTCGGTAAGGGCCGAACGCCAAACCTGCACAGAGGAGAAAGTAAGAAAAAGGGCCAGATGGACAAACAGATCGACAGGAGGTGGGAGGTAATCGGATGGGCTCCTCACTTAATAACCTTACTTAGAAAGAAAAACAACGCAGCCTTTCTTCACCTTTTGTTTACAGAGTAAAGCGACTGACCTGTTGAGTTTGTTCTTGAGATCTGGTGTGTCCATGTCAGAGTAGTGGGGCAGGGGGGTGATGGGCACCACGGTGCGACGCCTTTTATTGTGTGATGATGCTGAGGAGACACAAACAGGGAAGAAAAGATTTAAGAGGGCAGTCTGATTTCAGCACCAGAACTTTATCGATCAGAGATAGCTGAATGAAACCAATTCAAATGTTCAAGGGTAGATACTTCTTTAGATAACAGACACACTGTAAATATACTAGTGGTGTGTGAACGGAATGCACAATGGCTACGAATGCAAAAGCCCTACTTACTCAAAACAATATTGTAATGGTTTCGTCTATAAAATGTTAGAAAGTAACAATTGCCCCTCACAGTCTCCCTGGAGTCGAAGCTGGTGTTCTTCAATGGTCTTGTTTTATCAAACAGTTGAGCTGTTTAAGAGTGAAATCCAAGCACTATTTAAGACCTTTCAAGATACCTCAACCCAAAACTTCCAGACTCCCGAAGCCTTTATCATCACAATTCAATTGTTTCAATTCAAATATTGTTATATTTAGTTTACATAAGTCACTGTATAAATTAAATAATTAGGTTTAAAGTCAAGCATTTTATAAGAAGTATCTATTTGAATTGAAGCATATTCCGAAGAGCATGTTCCAGACTTCATTAATTGACAATATCAACAGAATAACAGCAGATCCTTACATCGATGAACCAGAGAACGTTTAATGTTTTTATTTGACACGTGACTTAAGACAGTTATTTAGAGCAGACACGATGATTAGCTTAGATTAGATGGAATGATTAGCTGATATATTGATAATCTATTGAATAGTTTTTCAGCAGAAATGGCAAAAATTCCAGGATTTTGACTTTTAAAATATGAATATTTATTTTCTTATTCTTCTACGACAGCAGGTTGAATATCTTGTTAGTGGATTGTTGATTGGACCAAAGAAGATGTTTTGAGACATTAACTCAGGCTTTGGGAAATCATGATGAAATAAGGCCCAGAAATAAATAAATAACCAGGACAAACTGAAGGTAATTAAGTTGCAGTAATTGAAGTGTAGCTGCAGTTCGAGGCCTTCTGGAGTTGTTAACTGACTAAAACAATAATGTCTGTATTTGTTTTTGCTCATATTGTTTTGAATTGCTCGGTTTCCTTCCTTCTTGATGCACTGGTACTTTGTTTTCAAGGTGAATGACCAGTTTGTTTCTACATTTGTAAATACAAGTAAACTTATACTCACACCACAGGTTTCCCTGTAGAGCACATCATCCGATTAGATTTTGGAACACATTTCAGCAGAAATATGCATATTAATCGAGAAAAGTTTCACTCAGTAATGTTTTGATTTCACTCTGTAATGATGTAAGATCATTACCAGTCTTTTGTGAAGGCATGTTGATTAATTATCGTGAAATAACAGGTCTTGGTAGGATGTAGTTTCACACAACGTCAGACTCCTTACTTGGTGTTTTGAGCTGGGCGGAAGGGTTCAACCTCCGACAGAGAGGTGGAACCTCCTCCTCGTCCTCCTCCTCCCAACTGTCCCATATTTTGGAGTCCTGGAGGCTGTTGCCGATCTCTGGTATGGTGCGAGTGATGGGGTCAGGTGGTGAAGGGGTGACGGGAAGGCCTGTATGCGCCTGTACACTGTCGGGTTGTTGTGTTCTTTGGGCTTTGGACGGAGAGGAGGCAGTCAGGCTGGACGGTGAAGGTTGACGGCCAGTAGAGGAGAAAGACCTAGCTGTATCTCCATGTTCCAGGCTGTGTTCGCCTCTATGGCTGGACGCTTCGCTGTCCTCCAGCTTCAGACTGAAGCAGCCTGGGTTTTCCTCCAAGGCTACGTCGTCGAAACCCCAGGAGTCGTTGAAGGCTATTGGAGGCTCGTCCGTGGCCATGAAGCTCTGCTGGAAGCTGGATTCAGCAGCTTCTGCTCCTCCCTGCTCTCTTTCATCACCGGTGTCTTCATTTTCATTTCTCCTCTTGAGCTCAGGCCCTGTGTCGCTGTGACCGCTGGACTCAACAGTGTGTCCACTTTGACTGGAGGTCTCGCTGTGCCTCTGTGATTTTTGGGCCTTAGAGGGTGAATCTGAAGAGTCAGACAGGGTCGAGATGTGAAAGCTCCCTAATTCCGTCTTCTCCAGGCTTTCAGATGGCGACCGCTTATCGAGGTTGCTATGGAGCGGCGAGGTAGCAAGAAGAATGGGGGCCTTTTGGAGCTCTGTGTGCAGTGGAGTGCTGCTGTAAGGCTGGGGCTGAATGTGGAGGGGGGTATCCTGCTTCGACAGGCTAGGTTGGAACGGGGGAACTGCAAACACGCCTCTATCGTTACTCACATCACAGCTACTGGTTCTTTTAGAACAAGAGTTGAGATCCGGGCTTGAGTTACATGTCTCATTAAGTTCTAACTTGGGAACGTTGCCCTCTGTTGGGCCAGCGTGGGCAGAAAGTCGGGTTGGACTGTTGGAGGTCTGAAGTCTGTTGTGAAAAGGTAAAGCAGGAGAAGAGTAAACAGAGGGTGAGGGTGAGGATATGTGACCTTTAGGGAACAGCTGCATCCTGCACATGCTGCTTTTAGTCTGGGTGGAGCTGCTTGTGGTGCTTCTTCGGGGCTGGAGCGGCGTGGATGGGATCAGCCAGGACACTTCCGGAGAACAGTCACTTGGATTCTGTTCACACCAGGGACTGGGAGGACTTTGAACTGCCGCTGCAGATGGATCATCGGGACTAAACTCTAAGCTGCTTGACTGTTTATTCTCCAGTGCGGTATCGTTAGGTTTCAGGATAAGCTGAGGTTTAATCTGGGTGTAGCTGTGCAGTTTCTGGACTGTGCAAGAGGAATGCGACGAAGGACTGTGGGAAAGAGGAACCACCTCCATCTCCTCACTCGAGTCAGACAAAACTATGAGCTCAGGTTCCTTCTTTTCCTGAGGCGAATCAGGAGAAAGAGGGACACAGATACTACGAGGTCCTTGGCTTTCTCTTTTCAAAGTCAGATCATGTGTTCCCTCGTCACCGGCTTGACCTGGGGACTGACCCGGGATAGGCAGGTCAGATGTACTGGGTGGAGGGCTGAGGGTAAGATCGTCTGAAGACTGAAGCAAAGTTCTGGCAGACAGCTCGGATGGGGATTTATGAGGGGACTGGTGTTTTGGGGATTTGGGGTTGTGTGTTTTAGCTGGGCCGGAGGTGGAGGCTAAAGAGGACGGACCTTCTTCCTCGTAGACCCCCCAGGAGTCTGAGAAGAGGCGGCTGTAGCTGCGATCCAGGCTGGGGTCCGTCTGCAATTCTTTTACGCTAAAGCCTATTGAGCTTCTTTTGGTCTCTATCAGTTTTGCAAGCAATTCTTTTGCATCTCCTTCCTCATCTACGTTCTCCTCCTCCTCCTCAATGCTGTCTTTTTCCTCTTCCCTCTTTCTCTGCGTTGCGACAAACTCGTAGATCTCCTCCAGCTCGTCCTCGTTCACTTTCTCCTCACGGATCTCTCTGTCACCTGATGCGAGGTCATCGGCTCGATGATCTTCTTCTAATTCTCTGCCTTCGTCCCTTCCTCCATCCGTATCTGTTCCCTCAGCGTCTTCGTCGTCTTCGTCCCACATGGAGCGGAGCAGCTCGGTGAGGGCCTGGTGTGTTTGGTTATTCTCGTCCTTGTTCACATAGTCTTCCTCATCTCCCAGAGTCGATGCATCGTCTCCATGGAGCTCGCAAAGCCGCTGTAGCTCCTTCAAGTCAAACCTTAAAACACAAACAGATAGGAGACAACACTGCATTCAATCTTTCTCGTTAATGAACAATTTAGACTTTTAAGAATGTTCATCTCTTGAACCTGAGCAGGCTTTCTTTTCTGCAATTATGGGAATGAAAGAGCCACAAACATTTTACGCATTTTCTTTAAATTGTAAGACAAAAATTGTGTGAAAACGTTCTGGCTCATATACCGCATATACAAACCTGGACGCAAGCTCCAGCACGTGAGGTCGAAGTGATGCAGGGATGACGCAGCGGGCAGTGTAGAGATACTGCAGCAGCACGAACACCGCCTGTCCCGGGATGTCATTCATCAGCACCCTCTGGGCTGCGGGCAGGCCGACCTCCTGCACCCCAAAACCACTTTCATGTACCTTTGAGAGGAACAGAGGAAGAAGTAGAAAAGATGTTTAAATGTAGACCTTGTAAAATGTTGCCTAGACTGACTGAGTGATAAGTTAAAACAGTGTTTAAGTTTACAAAGCTCTTGGGTAAAAAAATATTTTTTTTAAAAGAAAAAAAACGTACACATTCCTTCCAGTAAAACACTTTTTTGAATAAAGTTTTGGACAAGCAGTTCCACAAATCAGTTCTAAGATCGTTTCAACTAAACTGGAAAGCCTCTGCTCGACTTAATTAGCGGACCTGAAACTTCTGGCCGGTATTACCACACGGATTATTTCAAAGTCAACTATAAAAATAGTTTTGTACAGAATTATAATGGCACATATGTGCCTGGCAACACACACACACGAATTGTACCATTTCTGCCAGCAGGGGGCATCGAGCATACACCATGAAGGAATGAGCAAAGTAGACCTCTCCACTGTCCACCTGGAGCTGCAGGTCACTGAGCTGAGGGTTGTTCACCATGCTGCTCAGGTCTGATGCCAGTCTGGAGAGCGCCACCTACAGAGGAAAAGCCAGTGAGAAACACTGGGGTCAGTACACTCCCGAATAAATACGTAAAAGGCACAAATTGGGCACACCAGATGAGACATACTATACTGCAGGGAAACTTTTCTGGGTTTTATTAAATCAACTATGAGAACACCAACAACACTAAAAAACACTATAGGTATTTTATTGATACTACTACTCTTATTGATACTCTTATCGGTTCTTTTTCATTACCAAAAAATTGCTTTTAAAAAAGACATTATTTTTATTATTTAAAAGAAAAATAAATTCAGAGCAGGATTACTATTTATTTATTTATATTTTAGTCTAAATATAACTAAATGTTGTTTCTAAAGCAGCAACAGTAAAATGAAGCTTAGAAAGAGCAGCTCAGTCCTGACAGACAGAGGAGATGCTTCTGCGGGATAATTAATTACACCAAGACGTTAAAAAAGTACAAATGAGGAACTGGTAGTATCTGAGCTTATCAATACTATGGTCTTAATAATAATAATTTAGCCAGGCTTTCGTTTAATACTGGTCTTGGTTTCTGTCTTGGTCTCAGAACTGTTCCAATCCAATCCAAATTTATTTATAAAGCACATTTAAAAACAACAAAGTTGACCAAAGTGCTGTACTGTCAGACAAAAAAACAAAACCAGAAAACTCTAAGACCAACCTAAAACCAACACGACATTAAAATGACAAAAGCGTTACGACCAATATGAAAGGAAAAAAGGATTAAAATAGGCAACTCTAATGCCGAGCCAAAAGCCAAGGAATAAAAGTGCGTTTTGAGGTTTGATTTTGAACAGGCAGTGTTGGGGACAGCCGAACATGTGGCAGCAGAGGGTTTCAGAGCTTTGGAGCTGCAACTGAAAAGGCCTCGTCCTCCCTGAGCTTCAGTCTAGACCTCGGGGCCGTCAGAAAAAGCTGGTCAGATGATCTGAGTGTCCTGGATAAAATAAGTGGTTTTAAAAGGTCTGAGAGGTACGAGATTGCCTGTGCAATGATGTATATGTTAGTCACACCCGAGTTTGTGTGTGTGTGTGTGTGTGTGTGTGTGTGTGTGTGTGTGTGTGTGTGTGTGTGTGTGTGTGTGTGTGTGTGTGTGTGTGTGTGTGTGTGTGTGTGTGTGTGTGTGTGTGTGTGTGTGTGTGTGTGTGTGTGTGTGTGTGTGTGTGTGTGTGTGTGTGTGTGTCTCCTAGTCTCTCTCTGTCTGCGAGTCGTCAATTGTATAGGCCGGCTATAGTGCATGTATCATCTCAGTTTGGAAAATCTCTTTGCTGCGAAAAAAGTCCAACAACAGATAGAAGGCCTGAATGCAGAGATGCATTTAAGAAAGACAAGAGTAACAGAAAAAACTGAAATGCAACTGACAAGAATAAAACAGATACAAATGATGATACAAAGTATTATGGATCCAGGATTAAAAACTGTCTTACTGATTGGTGGCTGCCTCGCTCACTCTCTGCCCCTGGACGATCAGTCGTCCTTCTCGCTTTGCTGTGGCCGTCCTCTGAACGTGTGTGTGTTGTTTCTGGTAGGAAGCCGCTCACACAGAGGTCAGCCTGCTCCTCAGGCTCCTCCGGGATGAAGCCGCTCAGACGAAGGTTCGTGACCTGACTGCCGCTCTTGTCTGTGGGAACAAAGATGATCACGACCGGAAATGATGACCAATAAAGTCACTGCTTAACAATTTATCCGATGGGTTACAACAGTGCAGCAGTATATTTTAATGTAAAAGTTGAAACCAATGAAAGAAATACATTATTTTAGAAGGAATTAATAAGTCAGGTTTCTCAACCTGTGCGTTTAAATAAGTACACAAAATGATTTAACCTTTGTAGGAGTCTGAAGCAGTGTGACCACACTGGGTGAGGGTCACGCCGTCTTCAGCCAGCTCCATCAGGTCCATCAGGAGCGCCCTGCTGCCCACTGAAAGCTGCCCTGTCCCCGAGGTGGAGGGAATCGTCTGGGAGGAGGATGGAAGGATGGAGACTGTGGTCGCAGTGAGAGCAGCTCCTTCATTCACAGGTTGGACAGAAGACTCAGGGTTGTTTATGGTGCTGGAGCTGGCTGCATCAGTCTGGATGTGGAAGAGAACAGTATCAATTTAACTCAGCCGGCAGCTGTAGAAGCTGTAACTTTTTTTTTTTCATATTTACTGAAACAGTCACTATATTGCAACAGCACGGTGAGACAGACGATCTATGGAGAAGCAACGTAACGCTACCTCTCTCTGTCTGCTGCAAATGGCATCTGCTAGATTCCACTGCGCCTGACCGACAACCAATCAGAGAAGAGAAGTCTGACGCAGTGTCAATGACCACTCATGAGCTCCGATCAAACTGTGAAACTCGGCAGCGCTGATCAAATATGAATCAAGCATCTGTTCCTGAATTGCTTGTTTCCAGCATCATGTTTTCAGAAACATATTTTTGTGTACCGTTTGGGGGTAAAATTAGAAAGTTTGTCCGGTCAGCTGGTGGGCGGGGCTTGGGTTTGGCTCAACTTTAAATAGGCAATAAAGTAACAGTACATGGAATTTTAATTGATCAGTGCTGCAGTTTCACAGTTTGATCAGCCAATGCGTCAGAGACCGGTTCTGATTGGTCGTTGTAGGTCGGAGGCGGTGGAAACTAGCAGATGCCTTTGGGAGCACACAGAGAGGGCTTTGGGAGCAGACAGGAACACAAGGTGGAGGTAGAGATTCATGACTTTTTCACAGATCGTCTGTCTCATTGTGCTGTCAGGATAGTGACAGTTTTAGCAAATATGAAAAAAAAAAGCATTTTTCTTGAAAGTTTCAGCTTAAATGATGAAAAACGCAATATTCATAATCACGGTTTCAGACACCTGTCGATTTTAATGTCTAGGATAGAACAGAACTAACAGACAGTGTGGTTCTCTATCTCCGTTGCCATTTGATACAAAAAAAAAAAAAAGACCTGAAGCTTAGCATTCCGTCTGATTTAAATTCCCCATTTAGAACAAACGACAAAAATACGCAAATACGTATTTGGTCACTCTTACCATTGCTGATCCCCAGGGCGCGATGAACTCTCTGAGCTCTGGAGTGTAAAAATCAGACAGACATGCCGAGTCTCCGTCCAGTAGTGCACTCTTCTCCCAGAGGGGGGCAGCGTCGCTTCGGCCGGGCAGGCTGCTGGGACAGCGGGTCGGGGTTGGGGGAGAGGGGGCCCGGCTGCGTAGGAGGAGAGCAGACACGCGTTCCTGTAGCCTCGTCAGAGACGCCTCGGCATCCTGGACGAGGAGGAGCGGAGGAGGACGAGGGATGGCGGCCTTTTTCCTCTTTCCACGCCCCTTACCTACACGAGAGGAGCACAGGAGAGAGAGGGAGAGGGTCAGATAATGCAGAAGACCTGCACACAGGTCAAATATATAATCTTTAAATACTTTGTCTACTAAATATATATGAGTTTACGGTAATAGTGAAAATAAAACCATTCTGATTTAAAACCAGTTATTTGTTATTTTGTATACAGTTGGTGCTTTGCATTTGTGTTGTGGTGTGCACACTGTTTCAGGCCTCGCCAAAGGCATGCAGATACAAAAAACACAGACTGTATTCAAAAAGACATGTTCCTGGACGCAAAAAAAACAGGAAAACTGCTCCTAGGGAGTTTCTCAAATTAAATACAACGTATTTGTTACAGTAACAGTAACAGGCTTCTTAAGAGTTTTAGAGCACATTGGATGAGCTGCTTCTTCCTCAACAACCTCTAAATCTCTGCAGGTTCCTACCACAGGCACCTACAAGCGACCACAGTGGATATTTGTTATACTACTTTTGGCAGCCTTGGAACGAGCCTTTCGGGGTGCTGCATTGCAACAAGTAGCAGAAGCCACCGCACAGCTGGAGCTCACAGCCTCGCACAGTAGGAGAATGAAACCAATCAGAATCGAGCAGCTCTGTGTCCATGGTTTAAAATCAGCATACGTTTGCTCTGTGTATATTTAACACACCAAATTCCTGTGTTTTATTTATTTGATCATGACTATGAATGAATATGTGAAATGCAGTGGCATCAGATATCGTTTGGGATCATAAATCGACATCTGGTCGTAAATGACAAAAAGTAATTGAATTAGAACAAACTGAAGCATTTGCCTTTCCGTAACTAATTGATAGTTATTTATATTTATAACAATTACAAGACATTTCGGGATGGGAATTGATGAGATTTTAATGATACCAAAGCTGTTAGCGATTCTGCATATTGGTTGGATCCTTTATTGATTCCTCACAGTTTTCTGTGCGGAAAAAAGTCTGTTTACAACCTTACTTAATTTTGATGTACTTTTTTTGTAATGTGCAACTTTCAGAAAAACATGCCGGCATTGATCAAAAGGAGTTTATAAGCTCAGAATCATACGATTCCAGTTCCAGTTTGTTACTCGTTGTCAACTGGAACCTGTTCTTGATTCCAGTCAATAATACACATTGCATCAAAGCATTAACACACATGAGTTTGTGGTACACTGCTGTATGTTAGCGCTTCATAAAAAAGAAATTTGTATTGACAAACACAGATGATATAGTGATGTTACTATACCCGTGTCTGGCCTCCACTTCAACACTGGAGTCATGGCGACGAGAGAGGCTGCAGTCCTAGTTTGTAACTGCCTCTCTGACTCCCTCTCGCTCGGCTGCTCCTGTTCCAGCAGGGAGGAGGACAGAGCCAGGGCCACCATGGTGTCTTCGTCCAGGGGGGCAGTCTTCTTTCTGGGCTTCTTCTTTGCTGGTAGGCCTGGTTTCGATGGGCCTTTTCTCTTAGTGCCACCAGTCTGTAAGCTGAAGAGAAAAAAAAGGCAAGCTATTGGTATCACAGGAAAAGTTCAACACTATCTCTCTGTGAATCAGTCTGATCATCAACAACAGCCACATTTTGAATATCTCAAAAATGCTTGTAGTGCAGGTGCATCAGTTGTTGCCACTGACGGTAGGCTCAGAGGTGTATTATGGTACTTTGTTCGTGGCTGGATTGAAGTACCCGGGCCAACTCACAATGTGTTAACAGCAGGGATATTCTGGGTCTCCTCAGTCTGTCGCTGCAGCACCTGCAGCAGTACAGCCGGAGCGACGCCCATGTCTGAGGAGCAGCGTTTCAGGTGGGAGGAGCGACTCTTCTGGGACTTGAACTTTTTACCACAGATGGGACAATCGGGGACACTGGGAGGCGGCGGATGAGGAGGGGCTGGGGCGCTCTCTTCACTCTCATCTAAACACCTGCAAGAAGTGTCTCAGTGTCAGTGTGTCCACTCCATTGTGGATAAGAGCATCAGTCAAAACGCTTTACAATATAAATGTCCAAACCTGTTGAGATGCTGTGTTCGCCCCTCAGGTGTCATATGTGACAGATCTCTGTGGCAGATCTGACAGAAGAAGAGGCCTCCGTCCTCCAGGTCCTCCGTCTGGGCCTCTGCTGCCTCCCTGTCCAGCTCCTGCTGCAGACGCAGGGCCAGAGCCTCGTCGCTGTCCTGGGGCTCCAGGTGGAGACCTGAGCTGAAAGTATCTGGAGTTTCTGGTGTAGAGTGGAGGTGGCACATACAGATACAAGTAAAGGGGGTGCTAAAGTTACAGTTATACTGGATATTAGAACTACATTATATATTAATATAATATTGTGACTTTAAGGTACTAATATCACGATATAGACCAAAGAATGTATTGCAGCTCTTAAGGCTAAGAAAGGACAAATTAGTACCTTAAAGTCACAATATTATATTAATATATAATTGTGTCCTACAGCTGTGCGGTGGCTTCTGCTTAGCCTTAAGAGCTGCAATACATTCTGAAATTATTACACTATTCTATCTGAATAAATCTAATATTTAGTGTTTTATCTGCTCTGCACATAAGGGTGTAAGAAAATATGGATACGCCTGACTATCAGAATATTATGTTTTGAATTGTGATACTGTATTGATTCTCAAAAACTAGATAGCGGTGTTGTAATGTATGTTCTGCCATTTGACGCTTCCACTCCAACTTAACATCGTATGCATTTAGTGGTGGGTTATTTATACTATGACCTTAAAATTAGGGATGATGATGACATACCATATTTTAAAAATCTAGAAAAAGCAGGGAGATGAAACCACATCTGTATTCCCTCTGCACAGATTGTTAGTATGCAGCACTGTTGCCAAGTGAGCAAAGAGCATCACGTCACCTCACCTTGTCTTTGTATCAGGGGTTGAAGAGAAGCACAGTCGTTGTCATGGTTTGTTGGCTGGCTTTTATCCCTGTGCACCATCCTCTGCGGACTGGCTCTCTTGAACTGTTGCATTCTGTGGAGCACTTTGTCTTTTGCCGCCAAACCTCTCTCCGCTCTTGGTCCTGCTGCTGTTGAAGGCACAACTGATGACTCACCATCCCCCGAATCATGTCCAGTCATGTCACCGTCTCTTTTGTTATGTCTCCTGTCTCCATCGCTTGCCTGACTGGAAGGATGGCGCTCTGCTTTCAGTGGCTGTCTGGGCTCACCCGCTTTCTTGCGGACTCGTTTTAGCAGCTTAGAGCTGGGATCTACGAAATCCTGGTCCGAGTCGTCCATCATGGTGCACTTAATCTCACATTAAAAGGCCATGCCAGCATGCCCCCAGCTGTAACGATCAGCCTGCAAAGAGAGACGGAGCATGTTGGTTTTCAGAGGTGGATCTATGGACCAACATGCAGTGTTGTGTTGGGGAAGCTGCAAAAGCAAGCTACCAATTACTTCACACAAAAAGAAGTTGAACTAGAGCAAAGCTACCAAGTTTGCTTAGCTAAAGCTACGAGAAAACGTAGTTCACATTACTTTGTAAAACCATGTACATGTGATACAAAATTATTAAAAGTCACATTGCAGCAAATAAATGTCAATCAATTCAGTTTATTGCAAAAAGTGCCCACTTGTTCATAAATCAAATAAATACAACAAATAAACTGTTTCTTTGGGTTTGTTTATAACGTCCATCAATCAGTCAGACAAATGTCTTCCAGAAACTAGAGTCCAGGTGGATGTACTGCACCAAGCAGGATTACACAGTTACTCAGCAATACTTCCAAAGCATTATCAGTGAACAAAGTTTGTTGCTGCATCCGCAAATGACAGTTGAAACTTTACCATGCAAAAAGGAAAAAGCATATAAACCATGTCCGGAAACGCCAACGCCTTCTCTGGGACCAAGCTCATATAATATGGACTGAGGCAAAGTGGAAACTGTCCTCTGATCTGATTCTTTTTGGAAATCATGGATGCCACATCCTCCAGGCTAAAGAGGAAGAGGACCACCTGGCTTGTTTTTAGTTCAAAACCCAGCATCTTTGATGGTATGGGGCCGCATTAGTGCACATGGCATGGGTAAGCTCCACATGTGTGAAGGTGCCATTAATGCTGAGTGGTTTTGGAGAAACATATGTTGCTGATGTCTTTTTCAGGGAAGGCCTTGCTTATTTCAGCAAGACAATGCCTGACTGTCTTGACTTCAGTCACTGAAAATGTTTGGAACAATATGAAATGCAAACCAAGACAAACGAGACCCTGAACTGGTGAGCAGCTGAACTCTTAAATAAAGCAAGATTGGGAAAACTTTCCACTTTCAAAAGGAGAGTTCCCAAACGCTCACAGGGTGTTGTTAAAAGAAGAGGTTAACATCACCCTGGTCCTAACATTACAAATGTGTTGCTGGGATCAGATTTGATTTGGCTAGCTATTTTCTATTTCATATGAAGTTTCAGTGATTTGCAAAAGACTGCATCCTGGTTTTATTTATATTTTACACAGCATCCCATTTTTGGGGATCCGGGGTTGTAATATAATATTCAAGTATAGGTTTACAAATTCAAAACATGAAAAACTATAGCCAGATGTTTTTCACAGGTGAGCTGACATTCCCTGCAAGGGTTGTGCACCTTTTCCCGGGTCAAATTCAAGCCCTTTTCAAGGTTTTCCAGCACCTTACAGCTGTGTTAAATTACATATTTCCAAGAATATAGACATGTTGAAAACTCATTTTTGACAACTAAAATTGTGTCCCGCAACACCAGAAGGATAAGAAATGAAATTAAAATTATACTCTACAGCTATTTGTTGTGAAAGAAATACACATACAATTTAACCCATTTACAAGCACTTTATCCAAAATTCAAGCACTTCTCAAACCTTGAAAACACTATTAAAATTCAAGCGTTTCAATGATTTCAAGCCCCTGTCTGAGCCCAGTCCCTGAGGCTGCCTGGTGAATGCATTGCCTGGGCATGCCTTCACAGGGCTGCTCATAACAGCAGAGAAGAAAAGGTCAAATACAACCAAAAATCGTGACTTGTTTCAGTAGTTAACTACACAAAACATGGCTGAAAAAATAAACTAGTGGCATGACTATGCAAATATGAATGTGGCTGAACTAACAGCCAGCTACTGAAGTATAAAGTGTAATTACATGTAGCTGTAGCTCACTGCTCCAACACTGCTAACAAGAGTCCAGAGCAACACTTCAGTTTACATGTTGCTCACAATACATGTTAGCAACATTGCAGAGCCAGCATTACTCTCAATTCCGTGATAAATAGTGTGTGACAGCGTATATTTGTAGTGGTAATATCAGTTAGACAGAGAGTAGTTGGCTAGCTTTTAGCTTTTCTTACCCAAATTTGATGAATTTGCTCTTCAGCTTTTAGCTTTCCGCCTCATCGCTGTTCATTCCCGATTCTGTCGAAATGCCGAGTCTCGGTTTTTTTTTTATACGCAGCCCTGTATATTCATTAAAACGCTTATAAAATCATGGATAAAAGCGGAAACCGTCTGCGGCATAGACATATAAAGAGTAGATGCCGCATCGAACGTTGGGCCGCGAGAAATGCGGCCGCCATCTTGGATCGGTCCTTCTCCCAGATCAGTTCTATGAGTGACTCGTTGAGCCTCTGAGTTGAGCAGCAGAAGGAACAAGATGCCAGAGCACTGTGCAGCGTATTCCTGCTCTAATCTAATATTACAATATTACAATTCATAATCAGTACGGTACAGTACAGTTTTAAACAATTATAAATAAATCCATGCGTTTTTAAATGTTATAGTGAGTCCCTCAGGCTGTGGCAGGTAGATACATATTTAGCTGCCAGAGGAGCTGCTGTCCCTTATTATATTATTATTATCTTGTCACAGTAGAGGCGTGGAGATTAGCCTCTGTGGGAATGTTAGTTAATTTACCCCCGGCCAGATGTGTGTGTGCAAGCCTGTGTATGTGTGTGTGTGTGTGTGCCTGTGTAGATATGAAAGGAGAAGCAGGGAGGAGAGGGGTTGTCGTACATGTGGTCTAGTGTAAATGGATTGCACATTTCCAGCAGTAGGTCAGCGGAGGACGTGCTGTGGTTTCATGAGAGGAAGACACTTCAGAGACAGTTCATCTCAGGTCACCTCAGATATTCTCAGTTTTGTTTTTTTAAATATTGAACATGACATTGAGATGAATTATGAGATAATTTTTCATGTCATGTCACTTTTTTTTTAAGTTTAGACTATCAAAGGAGAAGTGACAGAATCTGATCAATATCCTTTGCTGTTAAACTGTTTCATCAAACAGGAGCAACATGATGTGGGGTTTATTATAAAGAATGAATCAGAGATTTAACATGTGTTTCCACTCTGTGCCCGATATTCTCACAGCTGAACTAAATGTCCCATACATTTTTACTTGGTTCTCCACATCTCCACTTAAAGCAGGACCAACGTCACATGTTTGTAAAGCAGAGCTGATGAGTCCAGGCTTTTTTAGTTCAGTTGTACCAGAGAAGTTGAAACAGTCTGAAAAGAAAAAATCATACATTTATTTAACTAAGGAAAAATCTTAAATGGTTTGTATAATTTAAAATGGATATTACTGAACTATGCCCCGTGTTTTTGTTTGCACATTAAATACAATTACTACATCATTAAAATATGTAATAAAGAAGACATTCACATAATTAGACCTTGCCTAAAAACAAAGACACAGTCATTTTAGATACTATACAAAGTTCTCCTCCAACATCACTTTCTTTACCAATTAGAGCTACACTCTCATTGGTAACTGTGCAAGAACAAAACAGTGTGAAAATGATCGATTTAACAAAATGTTATATATATTTTTATACCACACACACTCGCTCCCTCTCCTCTCCACTACCACGACTATGCGACTGGCAGAGCATGGATCATTTCTGAATATTTATAAACATAAAGGGTTCGGCTCTTGGTTTTTTTAGTGCTTTAAATGAAAGTGTGTCTGTTTGACTTGTATTTAGATGTGTCCAAAATGTCATCTCTCTCTCTGACCTAATTGTATTGATACTCTTGATTTATATGTATTTTAATTTTCTCTGAGTGTGTGTGTGTGTGTGTGTGTGTGTGTGTGCTTGCGTGTGTGTGTGTGTGTGTGTGTGTGAGAGAGAGAGAGAAAGAGAGAGAGTGAGTGAGTGAGAGAGAGATTTATGTATTCATGTATGAAATACAGCCTATTAATACTCTATAAATGATTTCTCTTGTTGTGTTTATATTTATAGTGTTTGCAAAACACCTATCATACATCACATAAATCATATATCAGAATATTCTATTACTGTTAATCCCACTGTGAATATTAAAATACGCTGAACCGTGTCCTGTCCTTACACTGAGTGGAGCGGGCGACCGGGCCAAGATGGCGGCTCCACCGCTCGTCAGCGCCAATAGGCCCAACGTTCGATGAGGCGTCTACTCTTTATGTCTATGGTCTGCGGGGTTTGTTTTCATTTCAAAAGCACTCACTCAACCGCTTCCGGTCACATGACGGTGCACGGACGAATGACTGCCCTCTACGTCACGTGACTGCTACGCATGGATGAATTCAATAAATGTAATGTAATTGAAATTATATATTATTATTATTATTTTTAACTCTTCTCTCTCGTTTCTATTGTATTTTACATTCAGGATAAATGTATTAGTTTATATTACTTGAGCGATAACTTTACATGTGTTTCAAAAACAGTTTGAAAAAGAAAAAATAAATCATTTGAATAATACTGCCTTTATAGAAGCTCGGACGTGTCACTGCATCATGAAACTACTTCCAGCAAAACACCAAATGTATATTTTAGCACCTGTGGGAAATATTTGAGACTGACACATAACAGTGTTGGGGAGTAGTGAACATGGATAGTTTAACTGCATTTTTGCAGAAGCTCCTTTGAAGTTCAATTGCATTAGAAATAGGAATGTATCGTGATTGAACTAGTAAAAAAAAAAAAAAAATTAAAAAAAAAAATATATATATATATTGTTTAGTTAACTACTGGAACTACAAACATAAAAGGAGATGATCAAGAAGACAATGCATTCGTCAGGCAGCCACCACCACACACTTGACCTTTCACCCTTGTGTAGTGCATGTGCAAGAGTGAGCGTTGCTCAGTGTGCAAACCTCCCGGGGATCTAATAATACATGTTCAAAGAAGTTGCTATTTTACAAGTTACCTGAGTAACTGAGTAATCCTGCTTGGTGCAATACATCCACCTGGACTCTAGTTTCTGGAAGCTCAGGAGGGTGGACAGACTGATCGACGTTGAAAAAAAACAAAGCTTACATTCCTTGTGCTTTCCCATCAATAGTGTTGTTTTTTTATTTTTTGGGGAGGGTTATGAGTGACCTGTGAACCAGTGGGCTCTTTTTTGCAATAAACTTAATTAACAATCAATTACTCAATTGAGTAGCATTTTGTGTGCTGGCATGGGACTATTGTATATATGCATTAGAAATGTAAGTTGTCAATTTGATCTTTTTCTTATGGCAAAGTAGTTTAAACTACTTTTTCTAAGTAGTTTTATTTAACCAAACTCAATCTCTACATGGGCTAACTTTACACCAGTTTAACTTCTTTCAGTGTAAAGCAATTGGCAGCTTGCAAAGCTTTGCTTCCAAAGTAGAAAGTAGCAGAAAAAGTATGATCTGCAAGGTTGTAAATATTTGTTTCTCTAAGAAAAGACAAGCTGTTATTATTCTGAGGAATAAAATACTGGCCTAACTTCTTTGAGTGGGTCACACCGTCACAAGACATGTATGACCTGAACGTTTATCCACTAACTTTAAATGCATTTCTAACATTTCTTCATTTTAGTGGTAATGGCAATGTCTGACATAGATACTGTCAGAATTACTAGGGGACACACACCCACAAACTTCAACCTTACTTTGACCCTAACTTTAACTATTGTGTGTCTAGAAGTATTTATGAGCCTGGAATACAGACAGGATTTCAAAACAATTCAAATATCTTCTAAAAACAGTACTTTAATCGAAAGGTTGTGCTTTTAACCCACTTAAAACACCCTTGAAAACCGTATGCCTTGAATTAGAGATTGGGAAAGAATCAGATATGAATTTTAATTGATTAGAAATATTATATATCAAAAGGTTCACAATGTTTAATTCGTTTTTGTATTGATTCCCGAGCCATTGTTCTGACTGGGTTTTCCAAATGTTGATTCAGAATGAAGTTAGAGTAGTTTAGTATAAAATGAAATGTTATTTTAGAGCAGAAAAGTGGAAACACAGGGCTTCAACCACCAGAGTCAAATGGTTGAGGGAAACTTCTCTGACCACTATCACTTATTATTTAACCCGACGTTAACGGTGACTGGAAAACAAAACGCTGCTGAGCTGAAACAAATGAAAACAAATGAAAACAGTGGTACACAGGAGTGACGCCTCATTATTGAGTCAACAGAGTACTGGAGTTCTTCTGCTGCACACAGTTTATTTAACAATATGGTATATAAGTAAGAAATGAGTCTTTTAACCAGTTTATACAGTGATTTCATTCTCTCTTCCTTATATTTATAGTATTTTGCTTAATAACTTGATGTACAATAGGAGAAAACGTAAATCCCCCTAATTCAAGTTTTTGTGGGAGAGGAATGAGTTGATAACATTTATTTTTTCCTCAGGGTGAATCTCAAATGTGCCCTTCATCCCTAGATACCACACAGCTTAGTGTAACATTTAAAGGACAGGGCGCCATCAGAGATGTGGCTTACAAACAAGCGGTGATTATTCCACCTCAGCTTAGGGGGCTGGTCTCTTTCTTACACTCTCTTTACACTTTACAACATTTGTATGACAAAAACGTATGACAAATTCTTTTTAATGTCAAAGCAACAATGTTCTACACCTGCAAGACAGATTTTCCAGATTCCAGGCCACTGAGATGTAGATTGCGGTCCTTGTTTGTGAAACCAGTCGGAGCTGTAGTTATTTTAGTGACTGTGAGGATTTGTGTCAGTGTCTTCATGTGCGTCTGTATACATGCCTGTGTATACACAACTGCCGCAGTCCATTTCCTATTTCAGTACAACTGAGTGCTCTTCATACACACAAAGAGGAGGGGAGCGGTCCCTGAACGCATCTTCTTGGAGTAATGGTACAACACTAGATTACAATTGCCAGGAATGACAGCTTTAGAAGAAAACGAAAAAAAACCTGGCCCAATTTCCAGACAAATTATTTTACAGTTTCAACACAAAAATGCTTTAAGTTTCTTTTCCAAAAAGGTACAAAATAAAAAGATATGAATAATATAATGCAATTGTACATTTTCTTTGAAAAAAAAAGACAAAGAAACGAGAAAGGCATGAAAACATACCAAACACAAACCAAAAATAAATTGAGTATTGAACACATTTGGTCTCAACCAAAAAATATATTCTTTGTGATTTAAATTTCATTTAAGAAGCAACTTTTAGGAAACAATTATATTCCCTACAAGTGTTGACTTTTTTGAACGTTTTTTTCCTCAACCAGATTTCCTTTTTTTCTTTTTACAACAATTGAAACTTTTTACACGTCAGTACGAAAAAAAAAAAACGTTCTCAACCTTATAAAGAACAAACAAAGCCCTCTAACAGGAGAAAGAGTCTGAGAGGGCTGGGAGGATGGGTCCCTGGGAGAGAGACCGTATTCTTTAGTTCCACGCAGAAATGCTACAATCCCTCCACAAACTTCTCCAGAGTGTCCCCTGTAGCATCCCCCACCATCCCCAAGTCACTGTTCAGCCCCCCTCTGTTGGGCGTGTTAAGCTGCGGTAGCATGGCGCTTTGTTCTGTTGCCCCCAAGTGTCCCTGCTCCATGGACCCTGACAGCGAGCCCCCGAGTCCTGGGTGGGGAGAACCCGAGTGCGGTGGATGTGGGTGCTGCGGCGAGGGCTGGGGCTGGTTCTGGACCTGCGGTGAGGGACTGGAATGTGGCCGCTGCTGCTGGGGCTGCTGTTGCGAAGGCAGACAGGGGGACTGGACTGGCGCGGGGGAGCGGACCTGGTTGTTGAGGGCATTGGCTAGTGTGGGCTGGCCGGGGAGGTGAGCTCCACCCTGGGGCTGGCCACCCAGCAGGTGGGCCTGGGGGCTCATGGGGCTGGGCTGGGAAGGAGAGCCCATCTGCTGCTTGAGGACGGCCTGCTGCTGCTGCTGGGGAAGCTGCTGCTGCTGCTGCTGCTGCTGGAGCATTCGCTGATGCAATAAGTTCTTGGTGGAATCCATCCCCATGCTGGGCTGGGCCATCTGAGCCATGGGTGGGAGCTGTCCCATGGGTCCCCCAGTGGCTCCCGAACCTGCCTGCATGGCTATCTGCTGCTGCTGCATGCGGAGCTGAGAGTATGTAGCTGCTGTACCCTGCGTCTGAGCAGGGAACTGGCCAGGATGGCCCTGAGCCATCACTCCCTGTTGCTGTTGCTGCTGTCTTAAGAGCTGCCGGCGGTAGAGCTCCTGGATCTGGGGGTTGGTGTTGTGTGCTGCGTTTATCAGCCCTTGAGCCCCTAATGTAGCCATGCCCTGTGCAGGAGGCTGCTGAGGCTGCTGTGGGGGCATCCCCGGCCTCTGCACTGCCCCACCTGGCATGGCCATGGCCTGCATTGTTGGCATGCCGGGCTGCTGTTGCTGACCGGCTTGCTGCTGTGGCTGGTTGGCATGGTATTTGGCTGTTCGCTGTTTGATGAAAGCAGCCATTAACTGAGGGTTTGATTTGAGGATGTTGAGAACTTGTTGCTGCTGCTGGGGAGAGCTGGGAGATTTGAGGGTGCGGAGAAGGTCCTGCAGAGCGTTGGGTGCAATAGCACCAGGTCTCTGGGGTGTCTGTGGCCGGACACCAGGCTGCTGTGGAATCAGCATCCTCTGGCCCTGCTGAGGCTGCTGCCCTGGGGCCATCATGGCTCGCTGCATGGTCATGGCCTGCTGTGGCGTCTGACCTGGGACAAGGCCTGGTTGCTGAGTCTGAGCTGCCTGCATCGGCCCTGCAGCTCCAGGCCACTGCCCTGGGGGCATACCCGGTTGCATGACTTGTGGCCCCCGGGGCCCTGGAACCATCTGCATGGGTGGCTGCATTGGTCCGGTCAGGCGCTGCTGCGCCTGCTGGGGGTTCATGGATAAGCCGTTCATGTTCCGGTAGTTCTGCTGGTTCTGCTGGGCCTGCGCCATCATCTCGATGTGCCGTGCCATCTTGACTGCAGCAAGTGGAGGCTGTTGCTGTAGCTGCTGGGGTGGCTGGGGGAGAGGGGACTGCTGCTGGTGTAGAGGGGAAGCCTGGGGCCCGGGCTTGCCCTGGGACACCGGAGTTTGAGGCTGGCCATTGCGGGGTGCGTTGGGGAAAGAGGGGGACATGACGCCTGCTGAGTTGGGGGTCTGCGGCTGGTTGGAGAGTGGCTGCTGGGGCGTCTGAGGAGTGTTGGACTGGGCATGGGAAGTGGGAGTGCTGGGGGCAGCTGAGGCCGGCGGGGACGGTAGTGGCATGGTTCTGCCTTGCATGGTGGCCATTCTTCTTCGCATCAGCTGGGCCTGCTGGAGCCTGTGCTGCAGCTGCTGCTGGCGAAGCTTGTGCTTGATGTTCAGGCAGAAAGGGACAGGACACTTGTTCTCCTGACAGTGCTTTGCATGGTAACAGCATAAAGCAATAAGCTGCTTGCATACAGGGCAGCCACCATTGGTTTTGCGCTTGCAGCCCTTGGTGTGCTGCACCACTCGCTTCATCTTCTGGCAGGACGGCAGAGAGCAGTTGGCATTGCGACACTGACAAGCGTGGACCAGGGACTGGATGCAGCGTTGGATACTCAAGCGCCGGCTCTCCTGTGGGCTCTTGGAGGCCTCTCCACTCTGGCCGTTGCTGTCGTCGTCCAGGCCAAGGCCCCATTTCACCATCTGGTGCTCATGGCCCTTCACGTTGTAACAATTGATGCACAGATCAAAGTCCTGCAGACGGCGACACAGTAATTAACAGGAGTTTAACAGAGTCTGATGAATAGTTTTGTCAAAAGTCTCAAGTGATCTCTTGCTGTTATATTAGTATTTATATCCGTCTTTAATTAACGGACAGACTTCCAATTATCATTATGCTTTATTACACTGTTTCAGACACAAGAGTAATTTATATGTAAAGACACAACACAGCATTCTTAAAGTAGTAATAGCAGTACTCACCTCGCACACAGTGCAATGCCAGCGTGTCTCCACATGGTGCTTGCACTCGTTGCAAGTGTAGACAAAGCGGTCCTGCCCCTGGTTGTGCAGCTCAACCAGCATGCACATGGTGCTCCACTTGCACCTCCTGAGGGAGCTGAACTCCCAGTGTTTGTCCCTAGCCAGAGTCAAGAAGGCATCGCGGCCATCCATCAGGTCACAAGAGAGCATGGGGTCGGGGTCAACGATGGGCGGCAGGGTGTTGGCCATGGGACTGGAGTGGAGGTGGATCACAAAGAACACCTTTGGCAGGGAAAAACACACAAAAATGAGAGTTAGAGAAGCACAAGCAAACATCTCTAATATCTGTTAGAAAAAAATAAACAAGTCTGACCTCTTTGTGCTTCTCCATTGTGGCGTATAGCTTCTGTGACAGATCATTGGCTACATTCGGCATCCCAGGCTTCTTCTTATTGGCTCGGCTCACGCTGCTCTTGTTTTTATTGGTCTTCTTGTTGTTCTTCTTTTTAGCGTTTTTGCTGTCACCTGGTGTACCCTGAGGAAGATATATAACGAAATATATCTTTTCAATAATTTCTCATTAGAGATCATTAAAATATATCAAACTCTATTGATCCCAGCGATAGCAAGGAACAGGCAGCCCCAATCTAACATCTCTCCATTTGATACACATGTATAGGTCCTGTTTGCATGTGTGTTATATGTAAAACAACAGTGAAAAAGACGTATTTTCCACTCCAAGATTCTTCTTCTTTCCAAGTTTAAAAAAAGGAGTTGCATATGAAACAATGTTTAATCTATAGAAGCTTAACAGAGCAAAATGTCTTTCAAAGACAATAAAACACAACAAGTGGAGCAGTAAATGCATACCTCTGCTATTATATCATCATCAAACTATGAGACAATGTACGCACCTCAGGTGTTTCAGAGGCAGCTGTGTTCTCCTCCTTCTTCCTCTCCTCCTCCTCCTGCTCCAACTCCTTGATGCTCTCCTCCAGCACGTTGGGCCAGAAGTCTCCTTCGAAGTAAGGCAGCTCATTAGCGCTGGTCAGACGGTCCTCTGTCGCCTGTTTGCAGATATCCTGAGAGGAAGACAAAAACATGGATGATTCAAGCTATTCAAGATCTATACGTTTTCCGGAACGTTTAATGTGTTTGCCTGTTAATACAGACAAAGTAGCAAATGCATTTAGATTACCAGCTATACACACAGAAATCTACCAGGAAAAGTGATCAGGAACGCATTTAAATAAAATGTAACAAAATAACACTTTTCAAATAACACTAACCAAAATGAAGTTTTGCATGCACATGTAAATTTGTCCGTAAATCTGTCCTTTGTTGCTAAATTTTACAAACATGTATATATTCAGCAGTAAGCCTTGTGTCAGTATTTAAACAAAAAAACTCTCTTCCTTACCTTGTAGTCATGTAGAATCCTCTCTGCAAAGGCCTTGTCTAGCATCTTCCTGTACCACTCCTGCAACCGTTTCGGCTTGGGGATCTTTTGGTCAGGAGGGTGGCAGTGGAAGATGTAGTCATCTCCTTCACTGGGTGGACACGCCCAGATGTGACCCTGGGCATACCTGTGGGCGTACACACACAAAAAATTAAAACAAACAGTGACGTTCAATCCGGAGACTCTTCCCCATGTTGCATCTTTCAGGAGGTGAGGCAGAAAAAGAATATTAGAGCAAGGCTTACCCCAGTTTCTTGACATATTCTAAATAGCCGATGAGGATCTCGTGGTACACTGCTGTTCGTAGAATCCGAGGTCTGAAGAAGTGAATACTGTCAAGGTATGATATGTAGACCCGTCTGCAGAGTAAGAGAGCGGGAACATTGTAAATTTCACTCATGAAAAACATCTGAAGTGCAGGTCGTTTATTGTCATGTTACTGCATACAAGGCTCTACAGACCTAGTGTTGGGAAATGGGCACTCAGAGCCATACTCCTGCACGTGCATGCCAAAGAAGCACACATCCACGCCGTCAATCTCCTCAAAGGCGAAAAGTGCTTTGGTTCTGTAGGGAAAGGTCTCAGGCATTTCACCCGTGTCCACAAACCTGGTGTAAGGCAGAAAAATCTTGTATTAAAATGTGAGAACAGCATGTAAGTTCTAGTTAGATGGTGAAACAAGAACACAGAAACATTGACCAATAAGAGCAGACTGGGCTTTTTCAGGAGGGGGGCTTACAGAGACAGGCGCTAAAACCGTGTTTCAGACAAAGGGTGACTACAAATATATTCAGACAAACAGTATGAGAAAAAAAAAAGCGTTTTATGAAAATTTAATCATGTAAACCTGTTCTAGTAGAAACCCAAAATACAAATACCTGAAATAAGAGACCTTTAAAAACAGTATTCAGTTCCACAGGTGAATAATGAAAAATGTAATATAATAATATAAATGTTTTATAATAACAGCATAAAAAGCTTTTTGTTATATCTTATTTTGTGTAAAGATGTGTGTATAAAGGCTTCTAGGAAACAAGAGTCAAACGCTGCCTGAGAAGTTCACTTGTGTGTCTTCTTTTTAGCGCCACTCAGGAGCATAATGTGACAATTCAAGCCAAGTGGGCTTGAGTCAATAAAAAGCAACCAGCCTTACGTTAGTCAACCGGAAGATAACAGGTTCTTGGACTAGGGCCTTCTCCCTGTGAAGATAGGACGAGGATCCCAGACTTTGATCGTGTGTGATCAAACAGCGAATAGCCCTCTCCGGGACTGACGGAGGGTGTGCACACCATTTTGCCAAACATGCAGGTTATGCAATCACTCTGTGGGGGTATAAGCGCTTTATAGAGGGGTGGCTTTTAGCTTTGCATCGCAGGGACAATAAAAAATTATCTCAGGACAAATCAGAGAGGGCGAGACAGGTATTTGGTTGTCTACAACTTCATGGCCTCCCTCAGCTTGACTGTTGGCTATTTTTATTGTTCCTTTATTTGACCAAGTCCATTTTATTGGTAAACAATGACCCAGGGATTTTAGGTATACATAATATTTAAAAAGTGCATTAACACACAATATCATTTATTACATACAATCAGTTTTCATGTCTCCCGTTCAGTGATGCTCTCACCTGGTTTTCATGCCTGGTTTTACTTCCACTGTTTTGTCTGAGCTCGCTACAACTCGCACAAACACCTCTCCGGCCTCTGGGTGGTTTTGTCTCTTCAAGTATTTATTCACACGGTCCTCTATGTACATTCCCAATCGTGTTGATTGCAGCCCTACAGTGCACAAAAACACAGGAGAACTTATTTTTAAAATGGCAATTAACTTTTCAGACTAAACATAATTAAACATTGGGTAGTTAAAGAACATCCGGAAGCCTTCAATTAAAGGAAATAAGAAAAGCACTAGCACAGATTTATGTGAGACCACGAGAGCTTGAATCTGTTAGCACCATATGCCATAAAGGTCAGAATTGTTCTGAAGGGTTAAAAAAAGAGAAATACCAGTTAGGCCACAAGGCTGACATCAAAAACCAAAAGCTGCCAGTGCAGGAAAGCCACAGAGACACATATGCAGCCCATGTGCATGTGGAGGCGGTTTATTTGATTGTCGTCAGTGCTTGTGAGACACAACGCAATAATCTGTTGACATTTTGAACACTGCACGAAACATTAAAAGGAAAGCTGAAAATTCCAACCTAATTGTAGAGATTTGAACTCACGTTTTGCAGAAAACTTGTTATCCTTCCGGGTTTTTGCGCTCTTCTTTAAACAATTGTCACAGATGAATCTAGAAAGAGAATAAAGTTGGACTTATTGTTAAGATTAACACACAAAATATGCAAAAACAAGTCTACACAAAGTAGGAGTTGACATCTCACCCAGATGGCCAAATGACCTCGTAGTGTAAGACACATATCTGGTGCATCTTCCGTCCGCAATCTTTACATTCAACAAACCTAAAGAAAACAAAGTATATCAGACATTTCTGCATTTAAAATCAGCTAAAAGTTCACAGATCTCCGCAAAGATCTTTTTGTTGCATGTCTCACTGAATATGATATTGAAGCTGACTCAGTCTTTACTGTATTAAGTGTTGGTCAAATGGTAAAAATGAAAAATAATCTAGCAGTTTGATGTCAATAGCACTTTCGAGTCGCTGTTGACGTAGCACTTCCACATTTGCTCTGACATGGATGACAAATTCATTGTTATTTTTTATGTGTATGAAAATTCTCAACTGTCTGAATCATGTACCTGATGGCCATCATTTATACAAATGTTGATATCGTAACTGCTAAGGCACCAACTGATGAATTTTCCTCTGTGGGAAGACATCTTATTTAACACTACAATGACAATGTGAAAGTAAATCGCTGCATATTGAAGACTGTGTTCTGTGATTGAAAAACTGTCACTGGACAGAGTTTTGACACAGAGTTCCACTCAGCAGTTGGGGTAGCAGAGTTGAGGCCTCACTGAAACATAAGTGATTGATCGTAGAGATCAAGAGAGAAAATGTGCAGTATGAGCACCAAAAGCACAAACACAAAGCCAGATGTGGGTGGTAGAAAATAACTCTTCAAGATATGAACAGGAAAACTTAAGTGGGGAAAAGCAGGAAAAGGATCACTCAACATGTAAGAAGAAGTTCTGAAAGTTAACAAAGACAGAAAATGCTTCTCCGTCAGCATCAGTCCTTCTCACTGAGAGTGTGAGGGAGTATTTGTCCACTTACGGTTCAGGGTCGAGTATATCGTTCTTCTTCCGTTCAAACTGGTCTTTTGATATCATCCTGAAGTGAGAGAAAAGAAGGACAAAAGAAAGAGGAGATGAAGTTAGAAACACAAGAGACAGAAAAACACTCTTGTATTTTTCTATCTTAAGTCCTAGGCACATCGCGAGAACATCGCTGGTCGAGTCTGTGTGGGTGCAACATTAACAATTTGTCCAGTGCTCCTTCAATAGACCATACATACAGTACTATGCGGGGTGCAATCACACCTAAACATTAAGTCAGATAGTCTGGTTGGTTCTGGGTGGTCTGAAAGCTCATTCAAACTGAAAACTATTCTACCAAACTGCAGATGTTAAAGAAAAATGAAATGCACTGAGGCCCTTTTATTAAGATTCTATTTCGGCAGTTTTTCAAGCCTTTATTAAATAGGACGGACAGGAAACGGGGTGAGACATGCAGCAAAGGGCCGCAGGTTGGAGTCGAACCGCGGCCGCTTCCTCAAGGACCTTCAGCCTCTTTACATGGGGCGACTGCTCTAACCACTGTTTCGCCGGCCGCCCCACTGAGACCCTTTTTAAGTAATACATTTGTTGATAAATCTGAAATTAAAATACAATAAGTAATCTAAATAATGAATATCAAGTGACACAAACACAAATTTTGGATTAAGATCATGCAAGCAACAGCTGGAGAAATTCTTGTTCTTTCATTAGGAACTGTGCTGAAGTGAAAGCAAGACTTTTAACATCCATTATCTGCATGGTTGCTGTTAAGTAAAATTATCTTTTCCCTCTGCTCTTCAGAAATGATGGCCAGTTTACTTACGTCTGTGGCTGTGCAGGATCATCTCCTAACGTCACACTCTCCCCCTGGATCTCATTGAAGCACTTTTCACAGAAATGATACCTGCAAAAATGCATATTTTACAGTCAGCACAGTCAATACTCAACAGCTAGTATTCGGCTACTGTGTGACAAATACAATTATGGACAAAATAACACTTGACTTTTATGTTTTAGCACATAGAGAAGGGAATCCCTGGGCTCCCATTGAAAGTGTAAATGGACTGAATGAACCTCATGTTGTCTTACACTGTGCCTGGTTTAAGAGTGAAAAAAGGGTTGTAGTTACCCCGTTTATACAGCAGGGGGGGCAAGGGAACATGGTGCACACAGTCGTCTGATGGCTCTCAACTGAGAGGAAAAGGCATTGATGGGCAATGCTGTTCGTGGCCAAAGTGTTATATTTTCATCTCTTACAAAAGAGGGAGCATCAACACGGAATTCACTCAGTCCCTTGACAGATGCTGAGCAAAACACAATCTGCCCACTGCTTTGTTGCTCCGTGTCTTCAGTGTTTCCCTGTGTGTGCAACACTAGAACCTGGCTGCTGAGAAATGTCGTTGTGAGCAAAACCATTTTGTAGTCCCATGTGGTGCCTGGCAAAGCTCTTAAATTGGAAGCTGTCAGGATGACACTACTGCCTGGATCACAGTGGTCCCTCTACAGCTACACAGGAACAGAACCCATGCTGCAGGGGATGGCTAGTGCACGACAAATAGCTGCATTTATTGCCCATCAAAACACTTAATGAACAACTGTGCATGCAAATGTGCGACACGTGATGACACAAGACTCTGTGACATTAAAATTCCGGCTAGGGCAATATTATTTTACACACACACGTACCTGTTCTGGTAACTGTAGTATGTGCCTCCAGTAGGTATGGTGCAGAGCTGCTTGCCATAGCAACAGAGGGTTTGAGGGGAGAACTCGTACTGCAGACACAAGCAAAATGACAAAGTAGGTGAAAAACAGTAAAACAAGATTTATTTATTCAATTCATCCTTTGCATCAAGCCCAGGAAAATAAATCAGTTAGAGAGTAATTTGTTAAAGTTTAGTTATTTGGCAGCCATGTTACAAAAATTATTTTTCCAAAAGCCATTTGTGGCTAACAGACCAACCATATACCTACTCCATGCACTGTATCTTTCACACCCCCTTTATCTCACCTTCCTCCCGCAGCAGTATCCCAGGCCCCGCATGACAGGATCGATCTCTGACTCAAACACCTCGGCCAGCTTGGAGCAGTACTTGTAGACACGAGATGTCTTGCGGTTGTAGAGCCAAGCGTTGTTGAACATCAGCCAGACATCGTCAACGTATTGCCAGGGCTCTTGGTATTGGCCAGTGTCTAGCTTACGCTTTATTGTAGAAAGGTCTATTGGGTTCTTAACAATATCAAAGTAGTCCTGGAGAGGAAAGGATAAATAAAACGTTTCAGTGTTACGCCAAGTGTTACCAAAGAGCTAAAATAGTGCAGCTGAATTATGTGCGTCTGCCAGAACTACAACATTTAACAACTTCCACACTTTTCATCGTTTCAAAGGTTTAGTTTGAAGTAAAAAAATTAGGTGGCGAGTGAATGTGTGCTACGTACAGGGATACCCAGGAGCATGGGGTCTACTGGCTGTCTGAAGGGCAGAGACTCGGGGTCCTGCCTGTAGAGAGACTCCAGAGTCGGCATCAGAGCTTGGCGCAACTCCTCGGGCTTAAAGACTGAAAAGGGGGAAAGCAGGGTTTACTGTACAGGAAAAAACGTACTTCTTCACTTTTTTTCTAAGCTTGACCTTTACAAAGACAACAGAACACTACAGAGAAACCCTAACTAACTTGTTCATAAGCAACAGCAACATTAAAGGATTACTTCACCCTTAAAATGACCAATTGTATAGCAATTACTCTCAGAAAGTTGCCTTCATTTTTTTGAAGAAATGTTATTGTTGCGTGCCTCCACAGTGAACAGATAATGAAAAAACATAGAAAAGCAAAATTTTAAAAATACATCCGTTTACAAACTCTCACAAAACTCCTGAGGTATAATCCATGATTCATTTGTTATTAAAACCTTACTTTTTACAAGACTCGAGTCGAGTAATTGATATACACATTTTGAAGTATTTCTTTAAATCCTGGCCTAATTGCATTTTTTTTTTTTTTTTTAAGATCAAAGAAGGTTTACAATAGTCTGGACACTGTTCTGAGTCAGTGTCAGGCTAATAATGTTGACATAAGTCTACATGAAACTCATAATAAGCCATGACTGTCTCACAGTTGGCACAGTGGGCGGATTAACATTACTGGCAATGAGAGAGACCCTCTCTGTTAGTGTTTACCGAGTGGATCGATCATAGACTCGATACAGATTTTATTCATCCCTTGGCATCAGACTCACTTTTCCTCCGCGACTGAGTGGGGGATGAAGAGGTGGTACCGTTGGCTCCGCCCTCTTCCTCTTCTTTGGGTTCTGTCTTCATTTCTGGCTTTTTCTCCTCCACCTCCATTGGCTCTGGCTT
This sequence comes from Echiichthys vipera, assembly GCF_963691815.1. Lineage (NCBI taxonomy): Eukaryota > Metazoa > Chordata > Actinopteri > Perciformes > Trachinidae > Echiichthys > Echiichthys vipera. The sequence continues at coordinate 23,242,190 of NC_139827.1, forward strand.
TTCCTCCGGCTCCTCCTTCTTCACCACCGTTGAAGCAGAGTCTTCCTCAGTCTACAGACAAAAAGGCAAATCACTCATTATACCAAAGTCACATTTTTAAACTCAGCATTGCAAAGAGGTGGATGACTGACAGCGTTTGTCTCTTATATGTGAAACTTTGATGATCTGGGGGGGAAATACGTCTTCTTTGTGCTCACTTGAAGTGCGCGCTTGTGTGACATCGTAAGAAATTTACATGGGCATTCAATAGAATCCTCATTCTCTTGATAATCTAAAGTTCTCAGTGTTCTCAAACGTAAGAAGGAAAAGAGGGTAATTATACTTATAGCACCGGTGCAAGGTTATTTCAGCTTCCAGTTCTTCAACTCAGGGTATGATAAGAACTGATCTGATAACAGTGCTCTCTTTTCCCCCAAATATAAAATCTGTATACCTCACTGTGTATAACTCATTGCAATCATTTTGATAGCGTAAATACTTTCACATTGAAAAAGAAGATGTATTTAAAGTGGATCAATCACTCCATGGGTGATGCCTGATTTGCATAATAAGGTCTGCATCGGGGACAGTACCCATTGCAAAATCATGAAATGCCTTTAAACTCAACTTTCTGCTTTTCTTTTCCCACTGTAACAAAAGCTGGCAAATGCTTATCCACGGACGAAAAGATACTTTGCTCCCTAATGTTTTTGTCTAGTTTAGGTTCCAGTCTACTGATTGTTTATTTGGTGAGAAATTATTTTGTTTGACGGCGACACGACTGATGACTTTAAATGGAGTTAAAAGCAGCATGAATCAACAAACATGAATTATTTGATGTGTATTAGAACACATCGCTTCAACCAACCTCCATCTTGGGCTCAGTTTTGCCGCCAGCGGCCTCAAACTCTTGTTGGTTATGGTGTGCCTCTGCTTTGACCTCCTGGATAGGCAGGTCTGCTGCGACGTGCTGCGAGTTGAGGTCAGCACTGGCAGCTGAGGCCGGAGTGGGTACCCGGTTATCCAGACTGGCCCCTGGTTGAGACAGCTGAAACACAAGGGAGGGAGACAGAAAAGACAAATATGATGTATTGGTAACAGCTCAATTGCTTTTTTGCATGCAGGGCTGAAACCACGTCACAGCTGAACACCTCCTATATTGATTTCATTGCTCCCTTAAGTTGAAAGATGTACCATTCCCATTGTGATGGATGCTACAAACTGGTGAAGATGCAGTTATCAGAAAGAAAAGGTGGATGTGGATGGGACGGGTTGGTACATGGCAGTCAGAGGGATGGGAGTTTGCAGGGTGACTGCCATGTCAGAGTGGAGGGCATGCTGAGGGTCTCAGTCTCACCGGCGTGGTGGGGGGCTGGGGTGGGGGCTGCGTCTGTGCTGCTGCAGGGAGCTCCGCCTGGGGTTGGGGCTGTGTGGGGCGGGGTGGGGTGGCACCCGGGGCTGGGGCAGGGAGGGTGGGGGTGGAGCTGCGGCTGGAGGGCTGGGGGTGCGGCAGGTTAGTGGCCCCCCCAGCTGTGGAGGCAGCAGGTGGAGGCGTGGTGTGCAAAGGGGTTTGGGAGGAGGCTAGCTGAGGGCCAAGCGAGGGGCCAAGTGCATTCATGGGGAGGTTAGCACTCTGCTGCTGCTGCTGGAGAGAAGGACACACACAAAGGGCAGGTGGACGGACATACATATACACACACACACACACACACACACAAGATTAGCAGACAAACATTTAGTCATAAGGTCAGCCAGACAACACCACCACACAATTTGAGGTTTAGAGAACACCTTGTGATTGGTATGAGAATCATCTAGGAGCAATTAGTGTATAGTTTGATTGTGAAAGTAGTTTGAGTTTTACTTCCCCAGCAGCTGGTTGGAATTAGCTCACCTTTGAAGCAACTCTAAAATGAATAGCATTACTGAAAAACAGCCAGAACATATCCCACTTGGTTTATTTCAGCTGCACAATCCTCGTCTCTCTTCATTTCTCACCTGGGTGACGGCAGCCTGTGCAGGTGGCTGGCCCATGCCAGGCCCAACGGTGACATTCATGGCACCCGTTGCAGCGACTGCAGTTGATCCTGGAGGGAACTGGGTCTGAGCCAGAAACTGCCCCTGGCTGGCAGTCTGGCCTACCATGTTACCCCCACCATGTCCAGCCATCATGCCCTGGGCCTGGGGCATCCTGGAGGGAGACATGCCCATCTACAGGGCAGAAAAAATGATGTTACTAGGAGCAGAGTGACAGGAGTTTCCACTTACCGTGGCAAAGATCAATCACATTACCAGCTCCATAATAATGCAGTGATGGTGTACAATGAATTTCTTTTATCTACAATAGAGCCATACAAGTGTGCCTGGAGCAGTGTTTTTGTGTGCATCAGTTGTCTGGATGTCCTTCTCTTTCAGTCTTCTAGCTGATGGATATATTGTGTGTAGTAGTGAAATAATTACTAGAGTATTCAATTCTTGTTTTTGTTATATAAGAAAAAAAGGGTAGTGCTTTCTTTTAAGTGCACTGCGTATTTGGCCAAATCTAACTTAGGCCCCTTCACTTTTTTGCACACTTTATTATGTTGTACCCACTTTTACAAAGAATCTAAATCAACAAAAACGACTGATGCACACCTTGTATTCACTGGGGTCCAATTTGTTAACAAGACAGCACACTATTCTACTGAAAGGTCAATGCTTCTAGGCCACTTCTGGGTTTCCAAAAGCTCTACTTGATTTTGCACACTGACTAATTGCAACACTCCTGAGCAGGACACAGTTTGCTCTGTTATTTATAAGTTACCTGCTTCTACTGAAGGCAGCCTTTTTTTTTTGTTACATGTCCAGTCAGCCACATTTTTAATAAGACTGAGGTAGCTTGTGCAGACAGAGTGTGAATTTACCAGGAACTGGGTGTTGCTAATGTTTCTTATATATCTGTGTGTGTGAACTGTGATTTGCGTGCCCCCCCCCTGCCCTCCTCACCGCCGGGACGGAGCTCATGTTCATTTGCTGTGGGTGGTTCATGGGTGAAGCAGCTCGGGCTCCCATTGGTGTCTGGGATATCTGTGCGTTGGGCAGAGCCATGTGGTTGAACTGGTTGATTCCTGTACATGAGTGGACCACAATAGACAAACAACTCAATAAAGAGTTCAGAAGTACTACACAATCAAAGAAAGTGATGAAATTTTATACTTTTTTTCTTTTGGTCCATACGTACATTTTCCGTTCAAGCTCGACTGTTACTGCTCTTTTAACAATGTCCCTTCCCCTATGCTTTGATACCATCTTCTGTGAAAGTATTCTGCTTCACTGATACATTTCTTTATTCAGACTTCAAGGTAATGTAGCTCTGTATTTCTCCTTTATCTTAATCACCTTTTCCTCTTCTTCCACATATTGTTTTCTTTGTATCGGTATCTGAAAAACCCATGTGCAGCGTGCAACATCTAAGACATACCTTGTGAAACCTGTATGCGATTGATGATCTGATTTGGCATGTTGGGCAGAGGAACAGGTCCATCTATAAAGCAAAAAGAAAACACATTGAACCAAAAGAGAGCTTGAAGAATGACTTAACCAGCTGTAACAAAAAAGCCAAATAATCACTTAACATCTCCACTGCTTGGTTTTCTAGTTAAGGGTTAAATATTCTCTACTTTATACAAAACATCTAACATGATAAATGGCTGGATATAGGGCAATTGTCTGGAAATTTAATTAAGAAACTTGTGAATCCTCTACAGATAAAATAACCACATGGGAGTGTTTGTTTTTTGTCAGTGAATTAAGTACCTGACAAATCAAGACACCCTATTACAATAAGCAACATTTCATGCTGTGGCCTCATAAAACCAAAGACATTAAAAGGTATGACTACCTTAATATAAAGTGAATAGCAAGATCTGTTTAGGTTGAAATTCCCAAAACTGTCTCACAGTATTTATAGGTATCAGTATGACACAACTGTAGCTGTAACTGTATTTTAATATATAAAACTGCATAAAAAACGAGGTACATCAAGGATGCAAAGAAATGTTCAAGGCTTCCAAAATTGTCCTTTTCCAAAAATGCTCGAAGGAACTTTTATCTGAAATTATTTGAGCTTATACCTAAAAGTCTTGTAACTCTGTACTCACTCTGTGGCCTGGGGCCAAAGGCATTGGGCTGGGGAAGGCCAGGTTGCTGGGTCCCCTGGGCGGCTAGAGGTGCCTGGTTGATGATCTGCTTCTGTAGCCTTGAGCGCCTCTTCTCCTCCAGTTCCTTTTGGATTTTATAGATTTTCTCAGCCAGGAAGTGATAGTACTCATCCTGAGGGGCGAAAATTGGAAAATACAAGGCGACAATAAAGTTGATAAAGTTAAATAAGTATACTGTGTATTTTGTGGCTACGCTAAAAATGCTTTGTGTGTAGGCCTTCCTAGTTAAGGCCTATTTCAGAAAACCCACCCGGCTGTTAGCTGACTCGTACATGTCCCCCTCCACTTTTCTGGCGTAGGCCACCAGGTTCTCCATTCGTCTGTCCTTCAGAGCTGCCGGGTCAGGGGTAGGGAATATGGCTTGTACTCTGCCACGTAAGAACAGAATTTGCAGCAATGAATATCTCTAATTTCTACTACTATATTTGAAAACATTGCCTTAAATATCCAGGTTTGAAACAACAGTCAATAGAGGGTTACAGTTCTCCTGCAGGGGTATGCACTTACAGTTTGTGTACGAGGTGATTGCGCAGGTCCTGAGTGACATGCTCATGCCACGCTTTCCTGGTGCCTGTGGCAGAGATGGGTGCTGCTGTGGGTAAGTTGCCAAGTGAGCCAACAGCTGACCCGTCTGACAGCAGCTGACTGGAGGTGGAACAGGATCAAAGTTAGAAGTTACTCCTTTTAATTCTGTGTTTTTAAATATAGCGTAATTATTTCAGGCAACTGCATCAACAAAAGCATCAGATCTTGTAAAGCTGTATATTTAATATTAAGTAGCTACTTTTAGTATCCTGGTTAAACATGTTTAGGGTCAACAAATGCAACATAGTTATTGTGTGGGACTGACTTGTTAGTGTTGAGTGTGTTGGGAAGGTCTGTGTGCAGGTTTGTCTGTTCTGAAGTGGTTACGCCCAGTGTAGCACCTCCAAGAGCCATCTGGTTACCTGTAAATACAGAACGCTGTAAGCAAAGAGCACGAAGTAAGAGTATACAATATGGCTACCAGGTCTACAACTGAGAACTATTCTTTACTCTTAACACTTAAATGAACAATGTTTTTGTTTTGTTTTTTGTTTTTTCCAAAACAATTCTTTGCTGCATATTGGCAGATTTGTTTAAACCAGGGGTCCCCAATGCTCCTGGAGAGCTGCTGCCCTGCAGGTTTTAGGTTTCTCTCTGCTCTAACACACCTGAGTCTAATGATGTGCTTGTTATCAAGCAGCTGAAGCTTGTCACAGGTTTAATAATCATTAGAGTCAGGTGTGTTGGAGCAGGGAGAAACCTAAAACCTAAAAGGGCAGTAGCTCTCCAGGAGCAGGATTGGGCACCCCTGGCTTCGACCCAATAAGGAGCCTTACAGTTGGGTGTGCTGTGCAGTTACAAGTCGATCAATACATCAAGCATACATTTGAGAGGACCAAATATTGTTATGTTTTTATAAGTGCTCATAGACAAAATAGGTATAAAATCAGGCTGTTTGGCTTTACCAAGTGCATTGATAGATCTCATCTGCTGCGGAAGCTGCGGTTGTTGCTGGGCCTGTGCGTTTTGTGCGCCTGCCGTCTGTCCTGGGGCCCCCCGGGCTTGCCCAGTGGCCTGGCTGCTGTAAGGCAGCCCAAGTGCCTCGTAGGCTCTCTGCATGGAGCTGGGATCTATGGGGGCTGAGGTATTGATAGTGGGAGCACTAGGCTGGCCCACACCAACTGAGGACATGGGGTTCTGGAGGCCCGTATTGGGGGAGCTCAGCATGGCTGGGGAGAGAGACGGAGCCTTCAGTCCAAAACACTTAAATACAGTCATAATGAAATATACTGTCAGCAGTGTGAAATGTTGCTTTCTCCACTGCTGCACCAGCAACAGCTAGAGCATGCAAACTAAATGCAAATGTTGATACTGTGTGCCAGGCCCAATAAACATGAAAAAAAATCTCCTTTAGTGAAAACATGGCACAGCGAAAACTTTAAAGAGGTAGAACCAAATGTGTACACACATTGACCTCTGGCAAGACAGAGTAACATGGCAACATGATACAGTGAGAACAGAATGTAAGGCTAAACGTTTTAAAAAGCTGTGATTTCAATAAATGCATAAATCCCTTCAGGGGACAGAGCATATGTTTCGGGGTTGAGGCTTTGGTCGAGCTGAAAAAGCTCTTAGTTTGTGCAAAAACAAAAATCGGAGGAGGCAGAACAAAGAAATGCTGCGCTCTGCTTGTGTTGGCAGGAGAGACACACGCCTCAGCGTCATGTTCTTTAACATGCAGGCCAAACAGGGACAGACCAACGCTGGAATGCTTTAAGTGATGAAAGATGCTGAGCAGAGTCATGAGGTAAAGATAAAACAGAGGGGGGACAAAAATGGTTGAGAAAGTAAAAAAATAAAACTATGTAAGAAATCCAAAGAAGAATCAAAAAGATGGCAAACAGACTGGGAACCCCTGACAACAGTTACAAGGAAAGAGTGAAAAACAAAACAGAAAGAAAAACAGTTTGAGTATGAGGCAGAGAGGGTGTCAAACTAGGCTCTGTTCTAGTGGGGAGTAGCAGTAAACAGCCCGGCAGCCAATGGCTCAGCGGGACGCCTCCAGCACACGCTCTCCGTTTCCTCCCTCTCTCCCTCCATCACACTCTTAACCCTCTTGTGTGTCAGATTACAAGCCCAGCAGGACCACATACTTACTCACTGAGTGCTTTTAGTCATTGTGGAGAAGCACAAACCTGGAAATAAATTGCCTGAATGGTAAAATATACAAACAGTCTACACACAAACATCTTCTGGCAGTTTCAGGCAAGCTGGAAGCGGGTCTAATTCTCTCGGTCACTATGGACTTCTAGAGCTCAATATACCAACATAATCACCCGTAATGACGGAGATAAAGACTGGGGGCTTTGTAAGACGAACACAGAGCTTGATGTCCTGCTTATTCAACACAGTCAATAGAAGTAATTCAGCCTTGTGTTTGGTGTCGGTGGTGACGTAGAGCGACTTGACAGTGGTCAAGTGACAGTGGGCTAGAGTCTGCTAATTGTACGTACGCTGCTGAGTGCGCTTGTCACTGGCGTTCTTCAGCGGCAGACAGACGGGACAGTCCTGTCGTGTGCAGTTTTTCCAGTGGGAGATGATCTGTCTCGACGACGCACAGTGAGCCACTGCAGAGGAAAAGAAACGGAAAGAGAGAGAGAGAGAGAGAGAGAGCAACAGGGTTTAGAGTCTTGATGCTGACATTTGGCTGTATTTGGTCACCACCAAGTAAAATCAACACAGCAAAAGGGTCACATTTATCCCGAAGTTGATAAATGAAACAAAAATGATTGCAAAATAAGGCAAATTATAATACATTTTTACGCAAAATTATAATGGATTTTTTAAATCCGATTAATCAATGGACTAATCGCCTACCCTCTCCACTATAGTCGTTCCTGGGAATGTCGCCACTGACACCCAGTAATACTTTAAATGCAAAGGATATCATCAGTGGGCCATAGGCACAATCACCATTGTGTTCAGGGAACAAAATTAGCACCACCAGGCCAAATGCTGGTAATATGACTCATGTAGCAGGTAGATTCTCAAAGGTCAAAAAAAGGTAATTTATTGAATGGCTGGTAAATTTTTGACAAAAAAGTCCATTTTGCACCCTTATTGTGTTCCTCATTCAGCAACAGATTGTGACTTAAGTCTTTGAGATCAAGTGTGCCCACATGACCAACAAATGCCATCTTTTTTCTGTAGGGTTTTATGTCCACCTGCAACCCCAGCAGCAGTCTCCCCAACATTTGAGTAACATTGTGCATCTAAGACTTGGTACACCTTGTAAATTTCATTACTTTGTTAACCAATTTAGGCTGGACTTTCTCTGATAACAAACTCACAAAAAGAAGATAGGCAGACACTGACAGGCAGTGACTTGTTACTGATTGAGATATGAGATATATGTTTTTTTCTTAACCTGTCTGAAAACTGGTTATGCCATTAACAAATATTCAAAAAGTGAATTTGTGTTAAACATGATTAATGGTTAGAGCTGTGAGAAAAAGGAAGAAAAGGGACATAAAGACTTTAGAAAAAATGTATAGGAAGTGAGACAGATGGACAGCTGGATCTAACAAGAGAAACTACAGAAAGTAAGTATTCCTGCCTAAGTCTCAAAGAACTCAGGTTCAGCTCACTGCACTAATTTTCACTCTTGGAAAGATGTTTGGCCCAGTGAAAAGGGAAATAAACTGTATGTCCTGGTGCATGACTGAAGAGGCTGTTGTTGTAGCAGCTAATCTAACAGGAAATCACCAGCAGGCTAAAATCAGCCTTGCTTGGGACTTCTAAACATACAACTACCTTACTTTGAAAGGGCAATGCACAATAAACACAAACTTTATTATCTTTGTAAGAACGCCAGTAATACTGGCAAAGACCCAAACACAGCAGGACTATCATGTTGGTGACTTTTTGTAGATTCAGTGTGCATGGATGAACAAAGAAAAGAGCTCAGATTGAGATCCAAAGCCAATTCAAGCAGTTGTCATACTGCAGACTCCAAGGTCCCTCTGGGGAAAATGAACTTAGCGAACAGCTATCAGATAAATATAATATCTTAGAGATGATAACTGAGTGTTATGGAACAAAATCTTTCTCCAGTTATTTGAGTGGCACAGAGAAAAAGAGATCCTGAGCAAGACGAAATGACCTGGCACGCGGCGAGCATAGACAAGCCTCCTTCACACTTAACACACCTTGGCCTCTATGTTTGGCTTGAAATTTGAATTAAGCATTAAGGAGCCAAATTTAAATAAAATAAATTAAACTTTCACTGAAGCCATGATGGTGCTGACACAGGAAGGACAGGCGCAGGGGGCAGTGGTTCAACAGCAGACAAACACCATATTGCTAACTGGAGGAAATTGGTGGAGCAGGTAGGAGGTGAGTGTTGTGTATTTTTAATGGATGGAAACCCCATGTGCTGAGTTTACATTAGGCAGAAACGCATGGTATGACCAACAAGGAGTCAAGGGAAACATGTGCCTGGTCATGGTTGGGAAACTGTCCTCCCCATGGAGACCAGGAGGGGTGATATAAAATTAGTTGGCTACATAGATAGGCATAGAGAGAGAGGCATAACTGCATACGCCTTAACTAAATCCTGTATGCAAGCCCTCTCTGTATTATTATGATTTTTTTTATCACTTTATTTATGTCAGCCTGTCATTCTTGTTTTTAATGCTATGTATTGAAAACAAGGATTGTGGATAATAAAGTTTCTAAACTAATTCATTTTCAGGGTTTTCCATGCCATTGCATTTTTGCGCCGTACTTAAGCCACATAAAGAAAAAAACAATGTTGAAAATAAATATATTTTTACATATTTTATTTTTTATACAATTATAGGGGAAACGCCTTTAATAAGTCAACTGTTCATCATACGTTTTTTATTTTATGAATATATATAATTAATGAAACAATTGTTATACATATTTGTATGTATTTAGCCTTTATTTATCCAAGGTTAGTCACATTGAAATCGATGATCTCTTTTACAAGGGAGACCGGGTCCAGAATAGCAGCATGTGTAATAAATTAATAATTTAACTATAGCAAGTTTTGCCTTTTGAAAGGAGACAGTACTCAACATGCAGAACATTCATATAGCAGCAAAAAACTATTTTCTATGTAAAGATATAGCAGAGTAATGGCGACATGAGCAGAAAATGAAGTGACTCTCCCTCTGTGTGTCACTCTGTTGCTTTTTTTGATAGACAGTCTGGCTGCTCATGCATGTGGCCGCAAAAAAACATTGGTATTTCACGTACTGAGGTGAGAGCTGTGTGGAAGCAATCCCAACCCACTTTTTTAAGTAGAGCACATTTCATCTTTTGGGGTGTTATCTGTATAATATTTGTTATCTGTCGTTTGTATATATGGAGTTTTGTAACAACAATAATTTCTAAAGTAAGTATTTCTGATTCTGATATTTATAAGAATGGTCCAAAATGTGTCAAAAAGCATGATGTGAAGTCAAAACCTTAAAAAAAACTGTTGCCCGCAACCAAGAAATGCTATCCTTAAAAAGGCAAAATGTGAGATGATTTATACCACTTCTTGGACACATTATTGTGCAACTTTTCGTTGTGCAGTTTCATCAAGAAACCATTTTCCCCATCTACTGGTAATATTGTCGATGTCCATAGATACATTATTATTGTATTCCTTGTAAGTAACATTCAGTTATCTATTCAGATGTCTCTTCAACAACTAGTTCTTATCAAACAATGCTGATAATTTTACTCAGGATCCAGAGTTATGGTTAATAACCAGAATGTATTTGATTACTCTGTCAAGATTTTTATGAGCAATGACTAACAGTTAGAAAGAACTGTGTTTATGTTGTCTTAAACCTAAACGTGAGCACACAGCAGCAAAGTCTCAATCAGTAAAAAGGGGTGTTGACTTCTACAAACTTTTCAACCCCAGGAAATTAGCAATAACATTTCGTTATCTGTTTTAAAATGCTCCAACTCACCCTGGCAGGACTTGCCGGCCTGGCAGTGGGTCATGTGGTTGAGGACGTTTTTCATGGTGCGGCAGTGAGGCAGGGCGCAGGCCCTCACCTCGCCGTTGGCCTGCTCCCGCCGCTGGCACTTGTGTGCGTGAAGCAGCAGGACCAGCTGCTGTTGGATCAGCTTGCGTTTCTCTGGGTCAGCGGTGGGGCCTGCCGCAGGCACTGCCACACCTCCGCCACTGGCCAGTGGGAGCATCGCTGCCTGCTGCTGAGGCTGCTGCATGGTTGACAAAGAAAAAGACAAATGTTCATGTTGTAATGGGTTAAAATCATTTTTGCTGCCAGGGTTGTTAATACCACGCTTGTAGACAGGCAGATTCTTTTTTTAAATGTAATAATGTTTTATCATTATCACAAGGAAGAAAAAAAGAAAAGAGAAATATCAAAAATGCTCCTTTGTGTCCTAGCTGGAGCGAGGGGCGTATCTGTGTTTAATTGACAGCAGCTGGCAATCTGCCAGAATGCCGGTGTTACATCATCGGGAGAAGAGACAAAAAAGACAAACTTGTGTTGTAGCCAAAGACTGTATAAAAGACATGGATGTAGCTTCCAGGTCTAAAAAGTGAAGCAATGCAGAAGTGCCTTAAACCTGCATTCTTGCTTCTTGTCAGGTCATTATTTGTTTCCATTGTACAAACAACTGTATTATGAGCTGCCTAACATCTCTCTTGTGCCAATAATCAATAGAAAGCATGTGACAATAGCAACCATACCATTCAATGGTACCTCTTACGAGGTATACATAAACAAAAAGATAAATCATTACAGCAACCTTTCAATACATGCCTCCATCCCCCTCTTGGATTATTCCTCCTGTTAATGCCTTCCCTTATGATTTCCTGTGCCGTTCTTTAAGGCAGCGAGGTTGGATGAGTCTGCTGCTGAAGCTGCTCTGAAGCTTGTCCAGGGTTTCATGGAGGGGATTGGGACATTGTCCATGATCACCAGAAGTTTTGCCAGCATCCTGTGCTCCACAACCTCCTCCAGGGTGACAAGCTTAGAGCCGACAATATACCCTGCCTTCTTTATGAGTTTGTTCAGTGTGTTCTCGTCTTTTGCTTTGATGCCCGCACCCCAGGACACCATAGCCAAGAAGATGGTGCTCATGACAACAGACTGATAAAACATCTGAAGCATCCGGTTGCAGACATTGAAGGACCTGAGCCTCCTCAGGAAGTAAAGCCGGCTCAGGCCCTTCTTGTAGACTGCATGTGTGTTTGCGGTCCACTCATTGTCCAGCACCACACCCAGGTACTTGTAGGAGTCCACAATGTTTATGTCCGTCCCACCAATGCAGACTGGAGAGGGGGGGGGCTTGTTCCTCCTGAAGTCCACCACAATCTCTTTCGTCTTTGTCACGTTCAGCTGCAGGTGGTTCTCCTCACACCACTTGACAAAATTGCCGACCAGGTCCCTTTACTCATCCTCCCTTCCACCCTCTACACGCCCCACAATGGCCGTGTCATCAGAGAATTTCTGCAGATGACACGACTCAGTGCGGTACTTAAAATCTGCAGTGTAGGTGGTGAAGAGGAAGGGCGACAGCACAGTTCCCTGGGGGGTGCCGATGTTACTGATCAGGCGGTCAGACACACAGTTCCGTAATCTCACATACTGCGGCCTGCCCGTCAGATAGTCATTTACCCATGTGACGAGAGGAGAATCCACCTGCATTTTCTCCAGTTTGGCCTTCAGCAGCTTGGGCTGGATGGTGTTGAAGGCGCTGGAGAAGTCGAAGAACATGACGCGGACAGCAGTGTTGGGGCCCGCGGTGGTGTCTATGTCGGCTTGGACCGTATGGAAGCCGGGAATGGTGGCGTTTGAGTCCGGTATCTGGTCGTGTAGCCACGTTTCCGTGAAACACATGATACTGGACTCTCTGTATTCCCGCTGCATCCTGACGAGCACTTCCAGTTCGTCCATCTTATTTGCCAAGGACCTTACGTTTCCAGTAATAACTGCCGGGATGCAGGGTTTAAACTTCCTCCTCCGTTTAGCTCCTGCTCTGCAGCCTCGCCATCTCCTCCTTAGCTCCTTCGGTACTGTAGGTCTCTCCCTGACGAAGGGGGTTTTGGGCCCCAGGGCGTTCAGCTGGTCGCGGGTGTAAACAATGCCACGTCCACGGCCCGCTTGAAAGAGGTGAGCTTTAGCAGAGCCGTTTGCACATGTACGAGCACGAGCCCTACGGCGGTAGCAGTATGTGCGCCTGTTCGGACATAGAAAATAGAAGGACAGACCATGCGCGGACATTTAACAACAACAATGGCGGTGAAAGGTTCACGTTGGTGTGATGCGGAGGTGGAGTGTTTACTGCAGATGGTCGGATGAAAATATTCAAAAACAGTCGACAAGACGCACAAAAACTCCCGAGGTCTACGGAAAGATTTGTAAACAAAGCCACACACGCGCGATAAATGCGTGTGACGTGTTACAGCGTGATGACATATGAATAGCAAGAAGCATTGGCCGAGGCCCAGGCAGTGTGAGTACAAACGGGGCTGGGGCGCGGGGGAGAGGGAGGGGGGACAAGTACCCTAAAGCCTGGGTCGCGGTGCGGAAGGACAGTGTGAGTGCGCCCTAAGAGATATGTAGATTGATTGAAGAAAATTATTCAAAATATTTTGTATCAAAACTATTCACACCAGCAGCGGTGCGAACTTGGGACATAAAAGGTTTGAATGTTCGCACCATCTCATCTACAGCCAGTTCAGGGCAGTGGTCTATAGTGTAGATATAAATCTGTAAGATACATTATTGAGTTTCCTTTTAGTTAAGTTCTCTGACTGAATTTAAGTTCCCTCTGGCAAACAGTTAACAATGTAGTGTGTGTCTAGAGCTTTTATTGTGAATTAAGTAAGAACGGAAGAAGCGGAGCTATCTAAGCTGCCTTTGTCAAGGTTGAAGGATAAAATAACTTTTCTGTCTGATCCGTAGATGAATGAGGTCTAGAAGCAGACCTCTGTGTTGTTGTCTTATAATACTCATAAGTAAACAAGACAACGCGATTGGTTGATGTCTTTCTTCGCGGTGAAAAATCTACCTTGAGGCAGGAAAAAAATAATGGTGTTTTTCCGCCAACATATTCACGATAAAGAAAAATGCCACCCCAGTGTTTAAAGGCCTTTAGAGATACTCTTCAGTTTTACACGTTTTCTGACCTGTTGCCTTTTGGGACAGTGTAATACAGAAGTGGGAAAAGGGCTACCTCATTCCCTAGTTGTTCAGAGTGGCTCTTGTGTTGTGTAGCAGGCTGCCGTCTGGTTCAATGTGACCATCTGCTCTGTTTATGATAGAACTGCTTTATGCAAGATTCGATTGGCTGTATCAAAATAAAGTCACAATCTACGTAGATGAATACAGTAAAGGTATTCTATCCAATTAATGCCAAATTAGGGGATGACCAGGAGAACACTGTGCAAGTGATTGACAGCGCAGGTATGTAATGTACTGTAGCTCACAAAAAAAATTCAAACTTTTTGTTTGTTTGTTTTCAGTTCTTGGCATTCCAACAAAGTTGCATCTCAAAGAGCAAATAAGTCCCCCAATTATAGTCCGTCAACTAGCATTTATCTTGAATCAATTCACACCAATCAAAGCAAGATTTAAAACATTCAACTAGCTCTGGTAACATTAACAGAAAATGATAATACAGCAATTTCAGCTTCAATAGTTATCAGTTAACTAATTCACTGATTAAAAATGGACATTAGCTTGTCCATTGTTGGGGTTGGACACAGATTTACAAATCATCAAGAGCTAGGCATGTTTAGTCATCACTAAAGTTTATATTATCATTGTAATTATCTAATAATAGACTGGTAACTTTGAAATATGATACTCAAATATTAGTGTACTGTTCACACCTCCATGGGTGGTAATGCAGCATTGAGTGAAATTCCCGTCTGAACATTTGTTGTTATTATATGCTTATGGTATATGGATCAATATGTGTACCAAGTACTAACCATGTTTGGCACGCTAGTGACAGCAGCCCCTTTGAGCTCACTGGGGAAGGGTGACAGGCTGTTGGCAAGGGCAGCCTTGCTCTGAAGCTGCTGCTGAGGGTTTAGCTGTTGGCTGGGCCCTGTGGCACCCTGACCATAGGGCTGGGCCCCAAAAGGACCCCCATTGCTGCCCAGGCCCATCTGGAAAGACAGACATATGATAAATAAAGTTAATTAAAAATTAGCAGCTTTAGTTTCATAGACTACTAAATAATGTAGCACCATTAACACAAGTGAATCAGACTCTGCACTGTATTTTTAACAGCAAACAGGCACAGTTTACCTAATTTTTAAAGTCTGGATATTATGACAGATTATGTTTTAGTTGTGGGTATTATTCCTCAGTATTCGTCAAAATGGCAAAAATGTGCCAACAAAGGTTCCACCTTTATTTCAATGCCAATTTGTCACTACAAGACCCCCTTTGCAGATGCAGCCTCTATCACAGCTCTGCCAGGATGACTGTGCTTGGTCTATACCAGCCCATGCTCTGGCACATTGATAGCTCAGCATGAAACATGCAACTGGCAGGAGGGACGTCTGCAGCCCTCAACCACTTAAAACATTTCCAACCTTTTCTGCTGCTCCTCTGCCACCTCCCTTCTCTTCTCAAGCTAATCAGCAGTGAGTTTGCAACCAGTGGAACCAAAGAAACAACAATTAAAAACATTGCTAAAATTGCAGTAGGTAGGTTATGGAGACAACAGATAAATGGTGTTGTTTCTTGGCAAAGTATTTCTTATTGGCAACTTCCTACATTCGGGACAGACAATATTTTCCTTGAGAGCTTCTCTATTTTATTTTATTTTTAGAATATTGTGGTAAATAATAAATAATATACTACTGTGAATGATGTGTTAAAATGTGATAACTAATTAGGCCTAAAATTCCAGCTTGCTTCTTCACTCATTTGTCTCTCCGCTCTGCCGCTGTTGGGGCAGCACGAGTCATTCAAACTGAAGCTGAACTAATATGGGCACAAAACCCGCTACAGGAGATCCATCATTACGAATAAAAGGATGTCTGATCTTATCAATCGTGACGTTCGTTTGGCCAGACATTAGTGCATTCCATTGACTATAATAATAAGTGCTTTTACAACTGTACCAGTGGCTTCTACTCTCACTCAGACTGGGGCAGTCGACCTGCAGGTGGGTCAAAAAGTGACAAAGTCACTGCTCGCTCTCTCTCTCACTCTGGTGTGTGCTGTCGTGGCCAGGGGTTGGGGGCTTTTAAATCCCAATCTTGGGTTCAGTCGTCGATGACTGTCAGGCATGGCGATGGATGATGACCAGTGTTTCCCATAGGTTTGCAGCTTTTTTTTTTCAAAACCACAGAAATGTTTGTCCGCATCGGGACGGAACCGCCATGCACGATATAGAGAGCAGAGGAGAAAATGTGTAAATGTGTAACAATATAGAGACAGAAAGGACATGCCGTCATGTAAATAAGAGGCTATTTAGTTTGTTTAAGATATAGACCTGTTCTATAGGAAAGCTATCCTTTATAGATCCTCCTTTATCCTCCTTAAATGACTTCTGTTGTGATCTGGCGCTGTTGGGGCCCCCTTACACTAGTAAGTGAGATGTGATTGTGGCCCCTACAGGGTCAGAGGGTCGTTAGTTGATCTAGGTCTTTAACTCCCAGAGTAATACAAGCAGTACAGAGGATAAGGTTGTCCTTGCACATACAGTTTCTGAAATAAAACACAAGTGCATGAGTATACGAGTTATTTCTTATATCCAGCATTATATAAGCATTTAAGGACTGTAACTTAAATCGGCATCTTCTCTGCATCAGTATTAAACACAAACGCTAATAATGTCCCCTCTTATGTTGTAAAATCACATTGAACCATGTTACCTGAACATTTACAGGAATACAAAGCAGCTATAGGAGCTAGCCAGTTAGCTTATCACTTAGTGCAACTAGTTTGGGATCAGACTAATTACTGAAACGTGTGTCTTACAGAAACACAATGAACAGACTTAACCCAGTGAACAGAAATACAGCGCAACTTCACAACAAACAATTTCAAAGTAAACGTCTCTGGATGCGAAGAATTCACAAAAGGTGCATAGAAAATAAAATAAAATTGCTGTTGGCCAATAACAATGTTTTGTTGATAAATTGGTGCATCCCTAGTTATTTTATTCAGCCTACATGTTTGGTTTCTCAGCTGTACTTCAAGAAAATGTACCATCACTGTATATATGAGTTTACCCATATCGCCGGGGGGGGGGGGGGGGGGGGGGGGGGGGGGTCCTTGTTAGTGCCATGCTTTACTTACACACTTATCAAGATGCTGCCACTTGCTCACCCAGTGAGCTGCTGGGAGACCAGGCCAGACTCTGCCAGGCCAGGCTGTATCCCCTCAGGCTGTTGATACAGCTCCAACAGACCAGATAAAAAAGACCCAGCTGAGTCGACCAGACACTGGCAGCCTTTCAACACAGCTGAGCAGGCGGACACACACAGTTGCACACACACAAACGCACACCCCCTCTGCTTTGCTCTTCCCATTCAGTCCCCCGCTCTCTGACACACTCCTTACATCGGTAGGCAGGACAGTTGCCAACTATCATCTCAGTGCTCTGCTGCCAGACCAGACTATTCAGCTGAGCTGCCCTCCCTCCCTCTTCCTCCCTGCGCTTGCCCTCTGTCATTCTAACTGATTAAGTGGTTTACAATACCCTACGTGACTGACAGGGCAAGCAGCCATCCAATAAGCTGGAGAAAGAGAGGGGAGTGTTCATGCATATACAATAACAAAAGAGCATGGGGCGGGAAGGAGGCAGCAGCCTCTCACAAACACAAATGCCCAGAAAGAGATTTACAACCTGTGATTAAAGCACAACAGAGGAAGCCACACAAAAAGCCTTGGTCTAGTGGTTTTCATCTCTAGAGCTGTTGGTAACATGATAATCACAGGAGACTGACTAATCCTACAACACACACAAAGACACACATAGACCTTAACTTACAAATGCTGACAGTCATGTTTCAACATCAGCTTTTAATCTTACTTGTGGTTAAAGCATTTTCACATAGTCTATTTGAGAATGAATTTCAACACGCACCTTCACTGTCTCTTCAAGTCTTTTCTCAGAAGCTTGCAGCATCTGTGTATGTGTTGTGGTTATGTGCTGATTCAGTGTCTTGGCTCTGACACGGTCAGTAAAATAGATGGTTTCCTACTGATTTCCTGTGAAACCATATTGGTGGCAAGCTTTCAAAAAAAGCTAATGACACTATGAACTCACACACACACACAATTTAAAGTCACCAGAAAATTTCAAGTGACCTAGCAAAAGTCCAAAATAACACCCGCCAAGGGCATAATACGGATACGGCAAGGTGGGCTATCTTGAGATACTATCCACCACAATGGCAGGTAAATGTTTGTACCAAAATAGTCAAGTAATAAAAAAGGAATCCTGAGAGCCTGTACCGTGCTTTGGTGTAATTTATTAAAGTGGGTGACTGTAGTAGAAAGGGAGAAGTCTGATGAAGGGGTTAAAGTTGATTAAAATGATCAAGCATCTGAATTCATTCACACATGCTGCTGTTGTCCTCAATGTTGCCGCTCTGTCATAATACATTTTCTCCAGCCTTGTTTCCATTGTTTACCGTGACGGTGGCTTGTACTCAGCCCTCGATAAAATGAATTTGCTCGCTGGAGCCTTCGCCTTCGACAAAACTTAACGGCAGCAAAAAACAGTAGCTTAATTCATGGCCATAGAGACAGACAGAGTCCTATCTCTCATCTCCATGCACCGACGCACTGTGAGAGACTGTGTTGCTCCTCTCCGCTCGCTCCCCGCAACGCTCTTGAAATAACTTTAAAAGTACAAAATGGAACCAGGGCTCCAGACTGCGACCAAAAATTGGAGAGTTTGCGACTAAATTTGACATCTGGTCGCCCATGTGCGAACAAGATAGTGCGCATGCGCCGCGGTGTATGCAGCCTGTTCTAGTCGCTCCTGCTTACTTTTACTTTGTTTTCAACTTTTCTCCTTTTTACTTTATCTTACTTTTTTCTTTTTCTTTTAACATAGTTGTTTATTAGCCTCTCTCTTTAAACATGCTTGTGTGGAGAGTTTTTGTTGTGGCGTTTTTGGTTGAATCGCTGCTTTTACTCCGCCACACGACGGTTGCTCAGCAACTCCGCATTGTTTACTCCAGGGATCAGCTGATAGAGCTGAAGCCGGCCGGCTCGGCTACGGTGAAGGCGGACATCCCTGCTGAACTATGGAGGAAAACACACCGTGGAGGCAGAGGGAAAGGATCGCTACGGCGGAGAAAAGGAGCGAAACACCGGAGACTTATGGAGAGGAAGACATTCAAGCCGTGTCTCCCATCTCTCATCATGGGCAACGTGAGATCACTGGGGAATAAGATGGACGAGCTAACAGCGCTAACCCGGAGTCGTCAGGAATACCGGGAGTGTAGCCTGATGATTTTCTCGGAGTCATGGCTACACGCGGATGTTCCTGACCACAATATTTCCACCGAGGGCTTCCACACTGTCCGGGCTGACAGGGACTGCACTACGAGCGGCAAGCGTAAAGGAGGGGGGCTTGCTGTTTACGTGAACAACAGGTGGTGCAATCCTGGTCACGTTACCATCAAAGACCGCATCTGCAGTCCGGATATTGAACTGTTATCTGTGGGCCTCCGTCCGTACTATTTACCCCGTGAATTCTCACATGCTATCGTTGTGGCTGTTTACATTCCCCCGTCCGCTAACCCAACGTCGGCATGTGACGTCATCCACTCCACAATAGCCAGACTACAGACCGCACACCCGACTGCTCTGATTATAATCTCGGGTGACTTCAACCATGTCTGCATTAAAAAGACACTGCCGAAATTCACCCAGTATGTGACCTGTACAACAAGAGAGGAAAGGACCCTGGACCTGTTGTATGCTAATGTGAAGGACGCATACACCTCCACGTCCCTTCCCCCCCTGGGGAGATCAGATCACAACCTGGTGCTTCTCACCCCCTGCTATGTGCCTCTAGTGAAGAGGCTGCCTGTGACCACAAAGACAGTGAGGACATGGTCAGAGGACTGCTGTGAGGCACTGCAGGGCTGTTTTGAGGTGACAGACTGGAATGCACTCTGTGAGCCGCATGGAGAGGACATTGATGGGCTTACTGAATGCATCACAGACTTCATAAATTTCTGTGTGGACGGCATTGTCCCAGCTCGGTCTGTGCGTTGTTACCCAAACAACAAGCCCTGGGTAACCAAAGACATCGAAGCCACTCTGAACCAGAAGAAGAGGGCCTTCAGAGGTGGCAACAGGGAGGAGCTTCGGGACGTTCAGAGGGAGCTTAACAACAAGATCAGAGAGGCTAAGGACAGCTACAGGAGGAAGCTGGAGATGAAACTCCAGCAAAACAACATGAGGGAGGTCTGGAGTGGCATGAAGACCATCACAGGCTTCAGACCAGCTAGCGGTGGATCTGATGGCAGTGTGGCTGGGGCTAATGAGTTGAATCTGTTCTTCAACAGGTTTGACACTGCAGCCCAGGCCCCTGCTGTCTCTCCTGCTGACTGTCTACAGCCATCACTGCTTCTGACCCCCCCTCCTCCTCCTGTTAGCACCTCATTCAACGCCATGAGACCCTCACACCCATCCCCCTCTCTTCACACCTCTCCTGGCTCCCCTGCTACCTGCCCTCCTCTCACTCTGGACTTCAAACCTCCCCCTGCTCAACCTGCACAGTTTACACCGCTTCAGGTACGGAGACAACTGAGCAAACTCCACGCCGGTAAGGCTGCAGGCCCTGATGGTGTCTGTCCACGGGTTCTCAGAGCCTGCGCCGAACAGCTATGTGGAGTTCTACACCGCGTCTTCGAGATGAGCCTGAGCCTCCAGAGGGTCCCTGTGATATGGAAGACGTCCTGCCTCGTTCCTGTGCCAAAGACGCCGCAGCCCAGCGGTCTCTCAGACTACCGACCGGTGGCACTGACGTCTCATATCATGAAGACCCTGGAGAGACTCGTCCTGGAGCAGCTCAGGCCTATGGTCAGGCCACACCTGGACCCCCTGCAGTTCGCCTATCAGCCCCGGATTGGAGTTGAGGATGCCATCATCTACCTGCTAAACCGTGCCTACACCCACCTGGACAAGCCGAGGAGCACTGTGAGGGTCACTTTCTTTGACTTCTCCAGCGCATTCAACACCATCAGGCCTGCTCTACTGGGTGACAAGATGACGGCGATGCTGGTGGATCCCCCCCTTGATCCTGGATTGTGGACTACCTCACTGGTCGACCACAGTATGTGCGCCTGCGTCACTGTGTGTCAGATACAGTGGTTAGCAGCACTGGCGCACCACAAGGGACTGTTCTCTCTCCTTTCCTCTTCACCCTTTACACCACGGACTTCAGCTACCAGACAGAGTCTTGCCATCTTCAGAAGTTTTCTGATGACTCTGCTGTAGTGGGATGTATCAGTAAGGGTGAGGAGGCTGAATACAGGGCTGTGGTTGACAACTTTGTCACATGGTGTGAGCTGAACCACCTGCAGCTCAACACAGCAAAAACCAAAGAGCTGGTGGTGGATCTGAGGAGGACAAAGACACCAGTGACCCCAGTTTCCATCCGGGGGCATAACGTGGACATTGTAGAACACTACAAATATCTGGGGGTGTTCATTGACAATAAACTGGACTGGACTAAGAATACTGAAGTCCTTTACAAGAAGGGACAGAGCCGCCTCTATTTTCTGAGGAGGCTCCGCTCCTTCAACATCTGTCGGACCATGCTGAGGATGTTTTATGAGTCTGTGGTGGCTAGTGCTTTTATGTTTGCTGTAGTGTGCTGGGGCAGCAGACTGAAGGTTGCAGATGCCAACAGACTCAATAAACTGATCAGAAAGGCCAGTGACATTGTGGGGGTGGAGCTGGACACCTTGGCTGCAGTGTCAGACAGGAGGATGCTGTCGAAGGTGCGGGCGATACTGCAGCATGGCTCTCACCCTCTCCACAACACTCTGGCTGAACTGAGGAGCACCTTCAGCCAGAGACTGATTGCTCCTAAATGCACCACTGAGCGCCACAGGAGGTCATTCTTACCTGTGGCCATTAAACTGTACAACTCATCTCTTTAATTATCGGACTCTTGACTACTTAAAAACAAAACAAAACAAATATAAATATCTGTTCTCACTTCATTTCATTTGCCATAACAACCTAATTGTACAGTGTATATATCTCAGATTGTATTTTCACACCCACTTCAGATTGTTTACTTGATTGTTTATTATTTATTTGTACTGTATTTTATTGGCTATCTATTAGCTACTTAGATTTATTTTAATTGTATTTTATTTGAGTCTTTACTTTATTTTATTTCTACTTATTCATCTTTATGGCTTGTTTCTACTGTGCACGGAGCATTGGAACAAAAGAATTTCCCCCCGGGGATCAATAAAGTATTCTGATTCTGATTCTGAAGATGTCAAATTCAGTCGCACACACTGTCATAGCAATATGTAAGTGGCTAAACAGCAACAGAGTGGCGGATAAGACAGGAGCAATATGTAAGCAGTGTAAGAAGATTGTGTCGTGGTGCTGACGACACCTCCTGAGGGGACGGATAGGATGCTTTTTTTAATCTGTCTCAGAGGCTCAACTGACTTTCAGAATGTCGACCATAGCTTTAAATTAATATCTGCACGTTAAAGGCACAAAATGACTTGCTTTAAAGAATTCTGTTAGTTTGTAATATGAAGAATATACATAGCTCAAATTTGCTCGGTTAGAACGAACAGGACCAATTTGACTAACATGTGAGTCTTGATTTATCATCAAAGAAAGAAACAAGACTCACTGCACCACTAGCACACCAAAACATCGATGTCTGTCAGGAGTCTGGTCCCTTCCAAATGGATTGCATTAATTTGTGTCCTATGTTAAAATGGTTTCAACAAGGGATGGGTATTGTTGAGATTGAATGAACCACTGCTGTATTTTTGTACTGTGATAAACATTAACACAAAGCCTAATCAGCAGCACAGTTTTGAAGAAATAAAAGTATGACATAAATCAAAAAGAATTTGTTAAAATGTTTTAATAGCCATGTTTAACAATTCACTATATAATTACTCCCAGCAAAATAAGAATAAAGTGGCAACATGGGCACCACATTATTAGTCCTATGACTTTATAATTTAATTAACTCTGCTTGTAGGGAATGAGTCCTTACCCCAAGTGAAGGAGTTCAAGTACCTCGGGATCATGTTCACGAGTGAGGGGACGATGGAGCGTGAGTTTGGCCGGAGAATCGGAGCAGCGGGGGCGGTGTTGCCGTCGCTTTACCGCACCGACGAAAAGAGAGCTAAGCCGGAAGGCAAAGCTCTCGATCTACCGGTCAATCTTCGTTCCTACCCTCACCTATGGTCATGAAAGCTGGGTCATGACCGAAAGAACGAGGTCGCGGGTACAAGTGGCTGAAATGGGTTTTCTCAGGAGGACGGCTGGAGTCTCCCTTAGAGATAGGGTGAGAAGTTCAGCCATCCGTGAGGAACTCGGAGTAGAGCCGCTGCTCCTTTGCATTGAAAGGAGCCAGTTGAGGTGGTTTGGGCATCTAGTAAGGATACCCCCTGGGCGCCTCCATAGGGAGGTGTTCCAGGCACGTCCAGCTGGGAGGAGGCCTCGGGGAAGACCCAGGACCAGGTGGAGAGATTAGATCTCCACACTGGCCTGGGAACGCCTCGGGATACCCCAGTTAGAGCTGGTTAATGTGGCCTGGGAAAGGGAAGTTTGGGGTCCCCTGCTAAAGCTGCTGCCCCTGTGACCCGACCCCGGATAAGCGGTTGGAGATGAGATGAGATGAGATGGATGTTTGGAGAGGTTGCTTGTGTTACCCACTTTACATGAAAACATTTTGTTACACTTATTGCAACCAGCATTACTATTTGCGTTCATTTTGGTAAAATAAAGCCTCACTTTGGACCGCTAGTCTGACCGCGTGTGTTCAGATCGAAAGCGAGAACTGTTAAGCAGAAACAGTAACTTCAGAGCCCAGGGTGTTTCAGTACCTATCCCTAGTTTTGACCCACGCACTCTTTAAGTTACATAGATTAATAGTTCAGTGTGAATAATGAATCGACCAGCAACATGTTGCATGTATGCCTCATAGGGCTGGACCCTAATAGTCGAATATACATTTGTTGAGTAGGTATTCGGTTTTCAATTTTGGTATTTGTTTTCTTTTTTTTGGTGTTTTATTTTACACATTCCTCAAAAAACGGAAAAGACACAGGTTTACATTTCAGCTCAGTCTTTTACTGTATTTTGCTGTAATTTATGGTGGCTTCTCTCTTTTCCTCTCACGCTCTGTTGCTGTGTGGAAACAAAGAGCAGCTGTAGGACAGTCGCTAAGTTGTTGTTGCTAAGTTGCTACAATGTAGGCTTAAAAGACACGCATGCAGTCTGAAATTCTCCATGGTGTTTGGAGCAATTACCACTAATAAGCCGCGGGTCAGAGACACTTCTGTCAGAGACACTTCTGTCACAGTTGTGTTAGAACAGAGCCGCCTGGTGTGTGTAAAGGCCCCCCCTCCCACAGAACTGGCAACAAATATCCAGACAGTCCACACATTCTTGCCTCAAAATGCAAAAACCACAAAGACTATACTTAAAAGAATGGTGGAAAAATAGTTTGAGACTCACCTTGTTCATGTTGCTTGCCTGTTGGGCTGCAGTGAGGGTGGAGTGAGCCCCAATCTGCTGTCCTCCCTGGGTGAGGGTTTCTGCCAACGCACTCGCTGCTCCTCCTGGTCCTGGAGCAGCTCCCTGCATTGTTGGTCCCTGGTACTGCATGCCGGCTACTCCTGCACCCCGTGCTCTTCCACCTTCAGGTACGAGACCACCGTTCATCACCTGCCCAGATTGGGACTGCCCTCCCTGGGCCAGGAGTCCAGCATGGCCCTGCTTATTGTTAATCATGGCCTGGTTGAAGCCAGTTGTGTTCAAGCCCATTGTTGCAGAATTATTGTTGTTCTGTCCTGCTACTCCAGTTGGTGTTCCTGCTTTTTGGGCCTGGGGGGACGGGTGATTGTTGGGGGAACCCTGGCCAAGGGGGCTCTTTCTCAGTGGTGTGCCCAGCTGAGGTCCCATACCGCCTGGTTGAGGGCTGGCTGAGTTCAGCCCTGCACCGGTGATACTGGAGGTGTTACCCGCTCGAAGGAGCTCGGAGAGCTGCTTGTGCTTGACAGCTGCATCCGGTACAACAGGGGCACCACCTGGCCCAACAGCTCCAGGTGCTGCTCCAACATTTGAAGGCATCCCACCCATCAGGCTCAGATCTCCTCCATTAGGGATCAACTCGTCTGGAAGGTCATTCTCCAAATCATCCCAGGATAAAGACCCCAAATCTAGGAGAGAAGGAACAGGAATGAAAAAGAAGAAGAATTTGATTGGATCAGATTTTAGAGATGTTTGACAGTTTCAAGTGTGCCGTAGGGTGGGTCCCGCTGAAAATGTTACATATAAGCATTTCACCAATGTGTGCCTGTAAGGAACATTTACTCTCCTAAGCCACACCACCTTTGTCGTCCAATCTTTACCTTGTGCCAGAAGCATTACGTGCCAAGTGTAATTTTACAAATTTTGGAATTCAGTATCAAGAAGCCAACTCCACATATTCGAATGGACATTTAAGGCTGGCTCCAAAAGCCAGTCAATCCCCATAGAGCCCCATGTTAAAATGGTTTTGGTCTCTATACAAATGTCAGCACTGGGTCTAACTTGTGCAACGGCAGCAACAGAAAGTTTGCGATCCAGCTGGGAGTTGGGCTGGTTTGGGATGAGAAAACTTTCTGTTAACCCTGACTCCTGCCCCCCTGCTGAAAAATTGCCTAGACAAAACAATAATATTTCTCCATGTACCAACTCAACTGAACTGAATTCACCACACATGACCATGTGTCAAATCAATGAAATCAGGAACAAGACCACTAGGACCGTCATTTCGCCAGCTGTAGGCGGGTGTAGTTTGTCAGTTTGTCATTGGTCATTAAAAAGTAATTGATAACTTCTAGACACAAGACACTATGGCATGGGCCTCCACAGATGGCGCCAGCTAGGAGCACGTACAAAAGCTATTATGTGCAACACATTACAGTGTTTCCCATACATAGACCCATTTGTGGCGCTGCGCCACTCAAACAACATTGAGCGCGACAAATTGAATCAGGGTTTTTTGCTATTTTTCAACAAGCGTTTGAAACATTGTTTGTTCAAAGTCATCTATTAAATTAATCAACTATTTTGATACTCAATTCATTGTTTTATGGCATTTTTTTGAGGAAAAAAAACTCTGATTCCAGCTTCTTAAATGGAAATATGTTCTAGTTCCTTTTCTGCGTGAAGTGGCTATATATTTGAGTTGTCGACAAAACAAGACATTAGACGATGTCATCATGGGCTTTGGGAAACAGTGATAGACATTTATCACCATTTTCTGATATTTCATGGAATAAAACATCTAACAAATTTATCAAGATTTTTGAAGATCTATTTTTAAAGCATTTACAAATTAATTGTCTTTCTAAGATCCTGAGACATTAAAAGTAAAAATATGTTCTTAATTCAAGTTATTGGATTTTAGCAGCATGTCTTTCAGTCATGGAGATGCACAACCAAGCCCTGCTACAACTTGTGGACCCTTTCCGTTACATACTTGACACCATTTTTGTCGAGTGCCCTAGTGCTGGGGACACGAAGACAAGCATAAACCTAGGTTAACTTCTTAGCTGATGCCCCTTCTCAGTCCAAATGATCACAAATGTTCCGAATTATGGTATATGAATGAGCCAACATGGTAACTGGTGCTGCACTGTGGCCTTGTCCCTGAAGCATAAGACACAGAAACAAGATGCAGTGCAATAATAGCAGAACGGCTACTGGCTGACAAACAAAGTGTGACAAGAGAAAGCAGCAGGGTGGAGGAGGAATATTTATGTCACACAGGAGTTGTGAACACAATGCTGAGAGCCTGGGGAGCCATAATTTATTTGAGTGGAAGTGACCAATGTCTGTTCCATGCCTCTTGAAGTCTGCACGGTGTAGACAGTCAGCATGCTCCCAGTCTACGTGTGTTTTTTTAAATCAAATGCGGTCAGAGCGGCTCCAAGAAAGGACCTCTCAGCCATGGATGTACACTCTCAGCCAATAGAATTTCTGGGTCCTTTGGCAATGATTGTAACGCAAACTGTGGGACTGTCTGCAGTGTTCCACAATCTTGCACGTGCGCGGCTTGGTGTTCAGACCCTCCACGCTTAATTGCCCAGGCTGCAATTGCAAAATACAAACTCCCACACAGCTTTGACCTGAGCTTTGTGCTGACGGCAAGAGACATGAAACACATTTAAGGCTACATCCATACCACGTTTCCATTTTAAAGTGGCATTTCAAAACCAAACCATCTCCACCCATACAAGTGTTTTAGCTACGTATCAGAAACGCATATCACGTAACCAGTCGCATATACTGGGCATGCATATGCCGGTGTAAACCGGAAGCAGATTGGTAATAGTAAGACTGACGACAAAATGAAACTGTTAATGAAAGTAAAAATTCAGGTTGCGCCCCTAAAATTTTCAGTTGGGGGCCACAGTGATCCTAGTGAAAAAAGTTAGTCTGGAGCCCTGCTATATGATAAGACTAAGACATGGGTGTTTGTGTCATTGTTTCAAAAAGGTATTCATCTCTGCCCATCCAGACTATAACGCAAACCCAGATTTTTCCAACTTAAATGGGCTTAGCAGCATTTTCAAATGTCTCTAATTTAGGGACTAATTTAGGATTAATTTTGCTAAAAAATGTGATATCAATGCTTCTGAATTACTTTACGGTTACTCTACTAAAGTACAAGTTTGATGCTCTTGCTTGATGTTGACTATTTTCTTTTCAAGCTACATTATACTTATACTCCAATTAAATTCGGTACTACATTTATCTGATAACTTTTTGTTGCGTGGAGATGCTAGACAGGACAGGAGTCAACATAGTCCACTATGGCCAGGAATTACTTTTTCACATCCAGTAGATATTCCCTCACAGGCCGGATCAATTTTAGTTTTGCCTGCACACATTGTGTCTGCTGGTTACACGGTAGAGTCAAAATCCACACCGTAGCGAAAACTCCTACCGCCCTTACGTCTATACCATCAATACTGTACACCCCTAAAACAAAGTAGATCAAGCAGTCACCCTCTGATCTGCTGCTGCTGGATGTCTTCATTGAGATTCAGTCAGAATACAGCCTTTAATGAGGGCACTTGGCCTACAACTTCCCTGAGTAAACAGAGCCTTCAAGGTCTGCCATGCTGTCCCTGGCATCAGGCAAGCAGGTGCTCCATGTGGAGGAAGCTTGTTTAAGGCTGAAGGGACCATCCGTCTTTTCCTCCCTAGCTCCTCTCAGCCCCTCCTCTCTAACATACAGCCACATGGATGCTCTTAGAGCAGCAGCATTCAGTTCAAACACATGCGCTCAGGCCTGGCACTGGATTCATTTTTGAATGGACACACACATTCTGTGCGACCATGCCCCCAAGCTCCTTGGCTGGAGACCAAAAATGCAAAGCAATGTTTTGCTTAGGTAGATCTACATGGAGTGAGGGGAGCCCCAGCCATAGGAGGAGGGGGAGGGGAGACAGAAGTGGAGTACTACTCTTCTTTCCTTGCTCCCCCCCCAATTCTCACTTCCATTTGTTTCCCATTACATCTTCCATCCGATGCTCTTTCGCCCAATTAACCCCCTGTCCTTCCTCAACTGACTTAGCGTCACAACGCTCTCTAGTTTTTTTTTTGGTTGTGATTCCTGTCTGGGAGTTTGTGGCTATAAATACCTGCAAAAGCAGCCCCAGCAGGGGTCCAGACTGGGGATGTCTGTCATGTTGGCCTAAGGCTTTAGAGGAACAGGTGCAACATGGCCGCCCAGCCTTTTTCCTTGTTGTTTAGTATCTCACTAGGAAGCTAGAGCAAGACAGCCGCTAAGAGCTGGGAGTGTATCCTATCTTCTGCTTTTTCAGCAATAATTTAAGGGTCCTTGGAGAGGGCCATAATACCTTAAGTCATAAGGAGGGAAAATATCCAAATTAATGAAGGGTGCAGTTTGTGCCAGAGTGCGCTTTGGCACTCGGAGTGTTAACTACATCATAAGTAGGTCCATTTTAGCAAAATCTACACTGTTGTCTCATGTTCCAAAACAAATCCAAAAGCAAATTGTTTAATCAACATTACATCATAGTTATTATAGTATTCTTGCAAATATTATCCTAGCATAAAGTTTATGAAACCATCAGTGGCTAATTTGCTGAGGAGTAGTGTTGTCACGATACCAAAATTATGACTTCGGTACGGTACCTGCCTAAAATATCTCTATACCGATCAGGGCTGCAGCTATCGAATCTTTTTGAAATCAAGTATTCCAACGATTAATCCAATAAAAAAAAATATAAAGGGTTCCAGACTAACTTTTTTCCACTAGGAGCACTGTGGCCCCATATTGAAAATTGTAGGGGCGCAACCAGAAATTTTAGGGGCACACACGGTAAATCAATAATAGATGCAGAAATTTCAATGTGCTGCAAATTCAGTGTCACATTTTTATTGTGCACTTTTGAAGATGCAACACATCGCTGTCATGACAGTATAATATAAAAAAAAATATACCATACATTCAGAATAAAGGGTGTGACGAGACCCTCAGCTCACAAGGCGATACACGATATTGAGTCCACGAGAACAAGACCTGAGAAAAGTATTTTGGTTTAGTAAATTCCTGCGGTCACTCGCCTGGGGAGCTGTCAGGAGCGGACACTGAGCCTATAACTTGTAGCCTGACGTTAATGAAAGCTGCAGGGCTCACATGTTAGTGTTACTGTGCTGACGGCACTATCTTCTTACAGTGCTTACATATTGTTCCTGTCTTATCTGTCACTCTGTTGCTGTTTAGCCACTTACATATTGAAATGGGGATATACAATATCTGGTAACACATGCGTGACCAGATGTAAAATTCAGTCGCACACTCAAATTTTGGTCTTAAAATGCAACCATTTTGTCGCAGTCTGGAGCCCTGATCTATATAATTTTGCGGAAAAATGTATTATAATTTGCGTTCTTATTTATTATTTATTTATACATTATGTCTGGGGTAGGCCTTTTGGTGGGTGTGGGCGTTTGTTTGTGTGCGTGGGGGTGGGGGGTGGGGGTGGTATTGCATAAAATTCTACCTGACGCATGAAACAGATAACAGTTTCAAAGATAAAAACATTTATTTAGAAAATTAGTTAGGGATAGATATCACAGGAAGAGCGTGTCGCTCTCTTCCAGTTTACTGTAACAACAAGCAACGTACAAAACGCGACTGACATTTCTTTAAACAAAACTATAAAGACTGATCAGGTAGGTTACGTTAACACTCGAGAAAAAAACTAAAATAGAGGCATTCACAGGGACAGCTAACGTTACCCCTTCTCCTCCTGTTTCTCTGTCACTACTGAAACCGCCCTCCTTAAACTGCAACAGCAGCGCTCGGTGAAGTGGTGTTGAGAAAGGGCTGCTTTCGGCTCAGACGCCGGATCATTGATGACGTTCTGTTGTGGTATCGAGGCAGAGATTTTGTCTCGATGATTCTATTTTTGTAATCAAGTAACTTGAGTTACTCCATTAATTATTTCAGCTCCAACACCGATACTGAAGCGATACCACGGCAGAATACTAAAACATCATCAAAAGTGATGGGAAAAAAATATTAGATGCAATGACTTTCTCTTACGAGAAGTCCTTTACATTACATTGAGATGATGGTACACGGGGAGATGGACAAGTTGCAGTGTTTTGGTTTTTTATTTTAAGACTTTTTTAAGACTCACTTGGATTACAAGAGTTAGGGTTCGTACACCTTTTCCAAGGTCAAATTCAAGCACTTTTAGGTAGAGATGCACCAATCCATTTTTTTCCGATCCAATCCAATACCGATACCTGTGCTAAGCGTATTGGCTGATACCCGATCCTATACCACTGTCAAATGAATGAACCATATACCTTGCCATGTGAGTGAAGGCATCAGGCTTGACATAAATATTAAGCCTTGTTATATAAAAAAAGACCGTTATAAATGTACTTAATATTGTTTATTAAATAACAAATTGTATATTAGCAGCAAAAAGGGATAAATAACATAAATGTAAAGTGCACTGCAAACAGATATTTTAAAATGTAATATAAAACCCTAACCAGTGTTGCAAACAGAACTGAAGTGACTAGATTGCTGTAACTGTATTGCTGTGAATGATATTAGTAAAAAATAAATGACTGGATCGGCCTCATTTAGCCGATATCCGATCCAGCTAATAAGTCAATATACGGATAGGTGCATCTTTACTTTTAAGGTCAATTTTCAAGCATTTCCAGCACCTTAGGGCTGTGAAAAATTACATTTTTCTACGAAAACATATTAAAAATGATTTTCACCTTTTTTTCATCTCATTAATAGAGATGGTATTGTGTTATAAACAACTAAAATTGTGTTTTGTAATACCAGAAGGAAAAGAAATTAAATCAAATGTCTAGCTATTCGTTGTGAAAGAAATGCAATACAGATACGATTTTTAAGCACTTTATCCAAAATTCAAGCACTTGTGGAACCTTGAACACAACATTAAAATTCAAACATTTTCAAGGAATTTAAGCACCTGTCCCTGAAGACTCTTCAGGCACGAACCCTGAAGAGTGTCCTGGCCAAGACAGGCAGCAGCATAGTGATACATACACACAAACACATGGTGGACACAAACAGCAAACATTTCAAGGTCAGCTACAATAATAAAAGCCTCGGGCAAAACATCTACAGCCAGATGTTTCTGCCTCCAGGTCATCCCATTGTGTTCAATGAGACCAACTCATTTTGTTTCAAAGGTTTTCTGTAACATGTTCAAGGCAGAGGGAGCAGCAAACCCAAACGCTTTCTTTCCAAGTTTATTTATGACAGTGTCAGTGTGTTAAAGAGGCATTGAGCCAAAAGTATATGCAGTTTGTTATACATTTGCACCTTTCATCTCATTTGTCAAATTCTGTGAAGCTGACTCAACAATGCAGTGAATAAATACATAATTTCTGCTTTATGCCTTTTTCTTCAGCAACACCGATAATATGATGTCATGTATTGTCAATGATTCCTTTGCAATGTATAATTACTGCAGAATTGTAACATACAGTATCATGAGTTACTGTGATTCCCACCCCCAGATAGAGACTTTCTGTACCCTTACACACCCTAACTTTGCCGTAGAAAGAGACACCAACAACTGACATGATCACAACATTTGTGAAAACATCTTAATAAAACCTCTCCTGACTACCACTGGATTTTTGTAGAGGATCTGGGGGAGCCCAGGGACTTTGTAGCGTGAAACATGGCCTGAATAGAGACCGGAGGTACGTGTTTTCTTTCTGTCACTATCATAGAAAACACACACAAAGTATTCACACACTGCAAGCATGTGCTTTACTACACATCTAATTATGCAAACACTCCCCATAAGCACAAGTTACATTACACCCCAAAATGGGACGTGCAATGACTGCAGGCACTACTGCAAAAGGCAAAAGCCAAATGTCAGGGAAGAAGGGTGCTGCTCACAAAGCTCCAGGCACAGCAGTCATCAAAGAAAGACAGGCCGCTCTTTATCCGCAGTAATTTACGGCTGATGACAGTGTTGCTATGTGAGTTCCACCGCTTTGTGACCTCCTACTTCTGAATGCAAGTATGACTGGAACTCGCAATGAACCCTTTGAAAGATGTAAGCATAAACATTCCAAAACAGGCCCTGTTATTACGTGAATGACATCAGCTGACAGGAAGTTACTAAGGACCCAGGCCGTTGCCTAGCAATGGAATGCCGTTTAAAAAGGTCTATAGTGCCTCTATTAGTTCTGGAAGAGTCACAGCCCCAAAACTCACGGTGCCACTGTGCATCCAGTGCCTGAAAAAATAGGCATAGTTTGTTTTTTTTATTTTAGAATCGAAAGGTATCGCAAGTATCGGTTCTCATGACATCCCTACATACGACCAAATATCAAGTGCGGCTTAACATTTTAACTGGTCGCACCAGTGTACCTGACGTTTAGCAGGTGTGTGTGTGTATATTGGGGGTGTAACGATACACATATTCGTACTGCCACTTTTGGGCAGGTACAGAGCTGGACAGTGGTAAATATGTCATATATAGCGTTAATATGGTAAATGGTAAATGTACTTGTACTTATATAGCGCCTTTCTAGTCTTTTGACGACTCAAGGCGCTTTCACACTACTTGTCACATTCACCCAGACATTCACACTGATGGCAGTGGACTTCTACATACCATCTAACCTAACCAGTCACACCACAGTTACACACCCATGCACAACACGGGGAGCAATTCGGGGGTTCAGTGTCTTGCTCAAGGACACTTCGACATGCGGACCGGAAAAGCTGGGGATCGAACTTTCGATTTCTCGAATGGAGGACGAGCCACTCTGGCGAATGTACAGTTTTGTTTTGAGGTGCGGAACTTTGTGCATCATGGGTACGCAGTCGCAGCCAGTGAGTGAGAGTAGCCAAGCAGGCAGCAGCGAGCATGGCTGTGTGGATGGAAGACTAGCGAACAGAGAGCGAACTGCGTGCCAACAAAAGCATGAAACTGGAGCTTGTAGACGTCCCCCTGTCATTCAAATCCCAGGTGTAAGATAACTTCAGATTCTAGGTTAATTATGAAATGCACACACATTTTAAAAAAGGCACCATCCAGGTGTTACTATGACCGCTGCTGTGAAAAAACAGTATTTTATTTATTGAAGAACTGCATCAGTATTTCTTATATTAGTTATACATTTTATTTGTATGTTTGTATGTACTGACATCTAAAACTGTTTTAACTGCTGTGTCTAATTGTTTACTAATTAAGCTTATGTTAGTTCTGACAACCAAGCAGTTTTTTGGTTTTATTAACCATACCCTGACTTTAAACCTGCGGTACATACCGAACCGTGACTTTAGTGTACCGTTACACTAGTGTTGCTTTCGTCAACAAAAATTATGACGAAATATCTTTGTCATCGAACCTCTTTCACGTGACGAGAACTAGACGAGACGAAAATGCTGGGCATGTGACAATGACTAAGACTAAATATATAATGCGATTTCGTTGACGAATAAAAACGAGAAGAAATGTCTCTTCATTTTCGTTGACGAAAACGAGACGAAATAACATTGTTTCGTCTCGTTTAGTCACGTTATTATTATTATTATTATTTTGTAGTTTTCTCCCAGTCTTGCGTCTGGGCGAAGTCACTTCCTCAATCCCCACACGCGCATTATTTGGATTCTGAAGCTGAAGAATAACACTTACATTGATGAAGAAATTGTAATTCAATGTTAAAGAAACAAACTTTAAACGCATCGTAATTTTGTAGTGAAGGGTATTTTACGGTTACATGCTACAGGTAAGCTAACATTATGCTTACCATAAGCTGAATGTTGTTGTAACATAAATGTGTTTTGTTTATATCTTTCTTTAACAATAGCTGACGGTTCATTTGAAACTGAAGTTTCACTTTCACGGTGCTGTGTCAGACTGTCAGATTGAGCTTCTATAATAAGCATTTATAATATGTAGGTGTATTTCATCCATGATAAGACAAAATGTGGTAACAAATGGGCATAACAATGTTAAATGATGCTGATGATTTAACGGTAGCAGACGGCCATAGACTGTTTCTCTCTTTTCATCCCCATTAAACAACGGAGTAAAGCGATTGGAGTCAGGCTTAGGCTCACTTCATTTTTAGTCCCAACACTGATGTTGGGAGTTGCCGTTTTAAACATCCAGTGTTGCACTTTAATGTGTAAGCCTTTGTTTACATTTTGTTTTGGGTCGCATTACACAAAAACATACAGTTTGCGATAATAAAATGAACATATTTATATTTCTTGAAGGAGAATAATTGAATTGACTAATCTGTAAAATAGTACATAGATTAAACTCAGCCTCCGTTGGCACTCGTTCTTTGAGGCCGGTTTGGTGTATCTGAGCTCTAAGGTACAGAAAAACAAGCTGACCAATAGACAGCCATCTCATACTACTGACATATTACAATTTTATGGTTAATGTGTTAGAAAATAATTTAGTCCAGCAAACACAAAGCAACATTATTATTTATTTGGATTCACATTGGCCTTTTAGCACTCTTTAGTTTTCAGAGGTTTTGTGGTGGTAACAGTTGCCTACGGGTCTGGTGAGACAAGCTCACCCTCAACCATACAGTACATGTGCAGGCAGTAAAACGAAACACTGAGCTACGCAAGACTTAGAGTTAAGTGCCTGTAGTCTCTGTGATTTACAATCCATTTTTACATAAAAAAAACATTGATTGATGCAGCCTGTTGTACCATGGGTTGTATATGGCCAAACAAGGGAATTGAAACTAAAAGGTCAGTCACATAATGCCACAGGGCCCAAAAAAGTATTTTTCCCATTGACTTACATGGAAAAGGACGTCTGTAAATCAAATTTTTCAAGTGTCACATTCCCTGCAAAATGACTTGTGTTAATGTCAGAGTTTAATCCATTTGGTACAATAACATTTAGAAGATCTAAAAGAGCTGCGTGATTAAATCATTCAATCCCTATTTAAGTTAGCGGAGCAGAAAAGTTTCCAGTCCCACTGAAAGAACTCTCTAGTGCGTCTGCTCATTATGGGCACCTTAATGCAGAAGTAGTAACGATCATCTGGGTTGTTTTTTTTGACGCAGTAGTGGAACTTTTGTGGCTTCATGCACCACTGAGCAACTTTCATAGGAATCAACTAGGCTCGGCCTCAAACGCTACATCCAGCTGTCTTTATGCATCCATGGTTTTAACTCCACACTTGACTCCACTTACTTGCATGCATACAAAGAAAACAAATTTCCAAAAAGACGACACAGCGTAGCTTACTGGCCAGTAGCCTGCAGCTAAAACACAGCATGCACTTCTCCAGACACCGTGGCCACTGTAAAAGTTGGAGCTGATGGAGGATCAACATAACTGGAAGGTCCTCCTGCTTACCTGAAGTCACTGGAGTGGCAACATTTTGCCTTCCCCGTGAATTATGTAAACAACGGTAATGCATGTGGGCTCCAGTGGGACTTAAGGTGCATCTCCCGTAAACTCTCTCACTCTTATTGCTGCATACAGCCATCAGTGCTGAAAAAATGTTTGATTCAAAACTGGATCGAGATGTGACTTTAAAATCTAAAATCAGAAAATCATGACACGAAAATGACACGCTTGGACATACTAATAAGTGTTGAAAAAGTTTCTTGTGTTTTTTGAAAGATTTTTTTGGCCATTTTCAAACCTTTATTAGATTAAACAGATAGGAAAAGGGGTGAGAAAAAGAGGGGGAGACATGCAGCAAAGAGCCACTGCCTCAAAGACCTTCAGCCTCTTTACATGGGGCAGCTGCTCTAACCACTGGGCCACCGACCACCTTACACGTTTCTAGTGTTTACTACACCAGTGACTGCCTCTTTTAGTTATTTTTCTTCATTTAGTCTGTTTATTTGAGCAATACATGTAATGGGTATTCAATACAGAATGACAGCGGACCTTGCTATAGTCTTTCTTCAAACTGTATTTATGCATGGACAGGTGTTCTAAAAAGGGTGCTTTGTCTTGAAATCAGGCCAAAATATTTTTTTGGCCAAGACAGTAATTCTTAACTCCCATATCTTAGAGGCCCTTCACACTAAAACTAACATAGTCAAGACACCGATAAAAATCCCAGTTAATTTCACAGAGCATACATGTAGGTTTTTTATATGTGTTCCAACCCATTTCAACAGTGCGAGAGAGGAATGCCATAAGAACCTTGCGTGAAGTGTAACGAAATCAGCAAGAACTTCCGCGAATACAATATTTACTGTCCAGTCCATCAAGATCGGTCTGGGGCTTCATATGCTTGCTAAGGGGTGCTGAGGTCAAAGGGTTGACTGTGTTTTTGTCTCTGCTAACTCCTGTTTTTATACTTGGTGGCTGAATTGAGCCCCAGTATCAAACACTGTTAGTCTGCCTGTTTCTTCTCTAAGGCCTGCTCGCCACACTACACAAATCTGAACACTTTTAACATGCAATAAATAAAATGAAACCTCCCTTGAAATAAATGCAGCATAACTGCTTTAGAATATAAAGCATGGCATTTTGATTAGTTGTATTAGACATGGACTATAGATAAACAGCATGCCATAGAGTTGCATCTTAGAATAAAGCGTGGACATTAGATTTGAGTAAGAGTCAAGCATATTTAAAAGAGAAAGAAATGCTGTTAGTTAACATACAGTTCAGTTGTCAGTGTCATACATCCAGTTGAAACTAGTGCAGTGTAATGAAACGACATCAAACTTTACAATCTTCGGCTTCTGCTTTAACGGTTTTAGGGGCGTTGCTTTAACCGTGAAGTCATTTTTGAAGACTAGAGTAATGTCAGTGCTGTTGAATTGTATTGGAGTTATGCCTCATGGAGGTAAGGCTTTATTGCAGAAGTATTATCAGGACTGCACTAGCACAAGGCAAGTGTACCGAATACACTGGTATTCTCGTGTTCAACAGGGTAGGTCCTCACCAAAGCACAACACTGCAGTAAATGCAGCAACAACAAAAAAACACAGTAACCACCACCGACAAACACCTCAGCAAACCGGGCTGACAGGATCGCTGCACGGGTAGTCAAGAATGAGACAAGATCAGACTGGAAGCGTGATATTGGTGTTTACGTGCAGACGGTGTTGAGGCCTTTACCTGGTCCATCTGACGCTGACAGGGCAGGTGAACTCAGCTTCGGCCGTTTTGAGTTGGGAGGTCCGACGTCCAGCAGGTTTTCAGCCATGGTTGTTTTTTGTCTTCTTCACCGGCTGGTTGATATGCGTTGATAATTAAGAATACCTTATGGAAGGGCAGGTTGTTTTGTCAACCCAAGAACCTTTCCCGGTTAACACATTAGCAAGCTGGAAGCATGCTAACGTTAGCTAACTGGCTAATAGCGAGCTAATTGGCAGCTAAGTTAACTGTTAGCTGCTCCTCGCTGTGAGACTCGGTGTGTTTCAAAAAAGATGCAACAGCGCCCCGCTCCGCCACCGCCATTCACCCCATGATAATCCAACACCCAACACCCACATTATTATCGTTAAATACCCCGAAATAAAATATCCCCCATGTAAAAAAAACGAACTTCAAAATGACAATCCAGTGAAATCCGGAGGACTGTTGTGTTCAGAGGAAGAGGTCGTATTTTCTACATGCTCCAAGAACCCATTTTGCGTGACGTCAAATTTCTTCATGCACAAATCGCGCGAAGCTCCACAAAATATACGCAATTGCAAAAAATTCCTGTGTTTTTGCAAATCACCTCGAAAGTCACGGCCAGGTGTCCCCTTGCTCCACGGTAAACAACACTGCTCCTGAACGGCGACACGGGCTGAATTATCGCCGAAGGGGGGAGTCAGATATACGGAGCTTTTTTGCCCGACGACCGCTGGTCCAATTCCCGTTTTTTCGCACAAAATGTCTCCGAGGCGACGTTAAGGTTTCGTTTTCGGGAGAAGGACGCTGTCATATCGCGGCGAGGATGCTCAATTTTCTACGTAAAAAACCAGTGTTGAACAGAAATCCTAATTCCGAGCCACGACAAGATGGCGGCTGTTGATTCCTTCGATACAAAAAAAGTTTTTTTTTCTTTTCCAGATCGTCTGTGGAGGGGGAGGGGCCGCGCTATCACGCCCTACGTGAAAGCACCGCGGCCGTCCACCGCTGGGGGCGCTACAGCACCACAGATACTCAAGCTCTTTACAATTATACATTTATGAATCATTTTTACACGTAGGCCACAGCTTCAATAATATATATTAATATAAAACGAATACCCATATATATATATTTAATGTTGACTTACAATAAAAAAATAATTGAGCACATTAACTGTAGTTCTGTGTTGCATGAATTAAACTACAAAAATCCTGTCAATTATAACATGCAGTATTAAATTCAATACAGTTAAGTCAGGGTAACTTGTCGTTTTAATTTAAAAGGAGACATGATTTAAAATTGCATATATCCTTTAATTAACATTTCACATGTTTTTTTTATAATTATGTGATTATCTGCATCAAAAGTAAAAAGTAAAGCACATGTTTGTGCATATTAGTCGTCCCTGCAGATGATCACATTTTAATAATTTCTTCTGTTTAACTTTTCCCACTTCATGGCTCATATGTTATTTAGTAAAATATACTGACAATATAACTTGGTCAACCTGCAATGTGATTTTAGCATGACTGTCCACATCTTTGATTTACTCAGCAATTTTAAAAACCAAACAAAATGGCAATTCAGTCTGATTATCAGGCTAATGTGTATGGTTTGACATGCACTCATCTTCCCCTTACACTTAACGGTTTTCAGCTTGGAGATTTATTTATCTCATACTGAAAACAATAGAGTAATAAAATCATAACAGTCACACTCAAACAGACACACATTGAATCAATTTGATAATACGCGTAGCTTTTTCATTGTTTTCTGGCAAACTCTGACACATGCACATGTATAAAAAAAATCATATGTGACATAAAATAATTGCATATGTACAAACACTTAGTGCTTTGTGCAAATGTGTACAGATTACGATCATGTGTTGATAAATGATACATGGGTAATGTGCACAAAACATACATAATACACCTCATTCATGAACATAAAACAAATACACAAAGATTTTTAAATCAAACAGTTCTGTCTAACTTTGTCCCAGTGTAATTAAAAACACATACCGGTCGAATGAAACGATGTGGAGCTGTCACTATTTAAATGAGTGATTAGGCAATGCTATTTTGCATGTGGTGATTTTAACAAGTGCTAATAAAACACTCTTTTCTGTCACAAAGCAGACTCACACTTCTTCAACTTCTCTTCAATGCACTCGGCTGTTTTCTTGCTTGCATTTTTTAATTTTTTTTGCAACCTCTAAAGGAAACTTCCCCCCGCCAAAACTAAAACAAATCTTGTCATACACACATCATCTATCAATATACTGTCAGAGAAGGATACAATCCAAGTAACCTTAAATAAGCAAAGCTTAGTGATTTGAACAACCTTGCGTGCTGGCAATGCATGCTTAATGTTCAACATAATTGTAGAAAGAATAAAATTGAAATGCAATTCAACAAAAAGGATGACAGCATGGTGCAGAATCAAACTAAAAATTCAGGGGGTCTGACAAAAAAGAAAACTGCTCATTAATTTTCAAGCAAACAAGATCGCACACACTTCTGCCCCCCATTGCATCACAGATCACAGAGCCAGCGGTATTCACTATAATATTTTATTTATACGTGTACAGATGTGCGCTGCTGGAGGTGGTGTGCCCACAAACCTGTGGAGCCCCACAGCTCAAATCTACTATGGCTAGTTTCTGTCACCGCTGTGCATGCTGGGGCTACAGCGACGGGGAGGATTATCTAACAACGTGAGGCAGAAGGGTAATCGGAAAAATGTAGAGGGGAAAAAACAATACCTTTCCCTCAAAACTGACGCCTGATATTCTGAGCTGTCTTTTCAAAATTTTGTGTGGCATTGTTTATTAAGTTTAGCTAACTTCGGTGTTGAGAATATGTATTACAAGAGTGGGAGATGTGCCTGTTAAAAAGTATTTTTAAAGTCACATATCATGCTCATTTTCAGGTTCTTACTGGTACTTTGGGTTGAAGATGTTTACATGATTTAATGTTCATAAAACACATTATTTTTCTCATACTGTCTGTCTGAAAAAACTGTTTTCACCCTCTGAATTGCTTTATTTTAGCACCTGTCTCTTTAAGGCCCCCGCCAGAAAAAGCCCGTTCTGCTCCGTCCTGCTTGGTCATGTCTGGTCTTCCACATCTGCACTCTTGTCGTCTCTGCACTGTCATTGCAGACGGAAATTACTGTCTTTATACCTATATATACCGTATATAGTTGTGACATCACAACCGTACAGAAGGCCTGACGGCTATCTTAATCTAGAGTAACTTCTTGGCTTTTCAGGGCATTTATGCTACTAGGGTT
This sequence comes from Echiichthys vipera, assembly GCF_963691815.1. Classification (NCBI taxonomy): domain Eukaryota; kingdom Metazoa; phylum Chordata; class Actinopteri; order Perciformes; family Trachinidae; genus Echiichthys; species Echiichthys vipera. The sequence continues at coordinate 23,283,080 of NC_139827.1, forward strand.
ATTTGATACAAATAATCTTAGCTCACACACAATGATTGAACATATTCCTAATTCAAAAGGCACTGGTTGTTCATGTTAAGAGAGCAGAATGGCAGAGGTAAACAATGATTTTAAGCTACACAGGGAGACAGCTAACCTGACTCTCGCCAGATGAATTTAGTTCCGACTGAATGGAGCTAGGCGGAGTCATGGCGGAACGAAATTCATTTGGTGAGAGTCAGGTTCGGAGACAGCTACATAAATAAGAGATGGTTCCTCCCTTCATCTATGTGTGTAACCATAGCTTCTCAATGCAAGGCTCTTTAGCCCAAAATGTTGACCTGTCTCTAGAAGATGTGGCAGTGATATGCGTTTGAAGGATCAGGATCATTACACATATTTCAAACTTCACGGCTTCCCTTTCTCCAGTTTTATATAATGTGGTTTTGTGCGTGTAATTCCTAGATAAGGCGGCAACAGCAACATAAGAGTTAAACAGCGGCCATGTAGTTGACTGATTTCCTTTTGCATCACATAAAAGTGATCTTTTCCGTGTTATCGACTTGGAGTAGAAATTAAATATCTTTCTTACACACATACAAGCAAAGTACAGGGAGGAAACAAGTGCTTTAAGGAGTATAGACAGTGAGTAAAAAGCCAAGAGAAATACTGAGGTGCAAGATATTAGATGAGAACACCACCGCCACCATCACCACCACCACCATTTCAGGCGACCGGTTAATGACAGAATGAAAGAACTGGAAAAGAGAGGAAAAAATAGATGGAATTTGTAAAAGAAAGAATTGCAGCAAAACCTGCACAACGGTTATGAAAAAAAAAAGTCCTGAAAACCAAAATACTCCAAAAAAATACAGTCATCCTTTTTCAGGCACCACAACACAATCAGCTAGTTTAGGTTGCACTGCACCTATAGATCACTCAATTAAAGTGGCACAATTTAAGTATGATACATTAGAGCCCCCCCTCAATATAAAGGCTGTGACAGGATAAAGTTAAAAGTCCCACCCCTTCAAAAGCAAATGACACAGCTTAAGGCAGATAATACTTAACTATTGAATAATTAGTTCTATAGTGAAGGACTGACCGATGTTTTGTTCTTCTGGCAATGGAGGCAACAAAGGGAACTAAATTTGAGTGTGAGGCTTTAAACACGACACCGTAGAAACCGTAGTTCATCTGTGCTTTGACCCTCCTATCATCAAGCACTGCACTGTGATTAACCCTCGTAGTCCCACTTCAAGTGATACTCCACTTTTAATCTTATGAGCATTCCTCTCACCCCACTGTAGGCTTTAAAGGATAAGACTGGTGTATTTTACTTACTGTTACCAAATTTTACAAAAAGACCAAAAGCCAACTTTGAATTGATCTTACTTACAAGTACGCCGATTGTCTGTGTAGTCAAAAGTCTGATATATCTCATTCCTCCGTCCCTTTAGAGCTCCATAGTTGTCCAAAAACTAATAAAACATGCATGGACAAATGCTACATTTATCCGTACTGTCTTGGTTGTAATGCTGCATTGCCCATCCAAGCTATATGCACTATTTCAATACTACCATATACAGTTTACAATGTTATAACTTAACTGCCACTTTATTAGCATTCACTGACTTTATTAATATTTGCACTACTTAATACAATACTGCCGGATACTGTTTATGTTATAACTGCTATTTTTACTTTTACTATTTTATATTTTTTTTAAAGCATCTATATGGGGGTTGCACTTAATCTGTTGAACATGTACAATGGCAATGAAGCTGTTCTATTCTAAACACATCAAGAGCCACGTTGTTGCACTGGATGACATGTTCATTTTGAGTCAATCCCACATACACTGTCCTGCTGCTATAAATACCAACTAACACACCACATCAGCCACTGAGTACAATCCCAAACAAATGCACCAGTTCCTCCTGTTGAAACATTTGCTCAAAACTGTAGTACCCATTGGCACCGTGCTAACCTTAGGGTCCGACCATGAACCCCAACCTAACCCTCTCTCCTATTGTGTCTGCCTGTTACTGTCTGCTATACTGAAAAAACAAAAACCCAAAACATATAAATAAAATACTACAGCACCCAGCTATTGGGATTTGGTCTTTTAATTTGTCTTTCTTGTCTAGAATATCTCTAGATTAAAGGTAGGTGCAACAAATTTGCTCAGCAGCTTTCAGTGAGCTATAAGGAAGTGGTTCTGACTAACGAAAAAGCAAGGCTGAAGGAGACTATTTAACCATGACGTAATGACTGGAACCCACTGAACATACACACAGATGGACATCGGAGAAAGGGATTATGCTGCAGGACAGAGAAGTTTCTGCGAAAGCCAACGTCACTTCAATCTGAATATATATCTGCCATTTAGGACCAAACTACATCGTTTTTTACACCCATCTTTCAGGGGGCGGGAGGTGTTTTTTTTTTTGAGAGGGCGGGGGTGATTTCATTCTGAAAAGACACATTGTGGGTGTTACTTTAAGTATATTTAAAGTGCCTTCTTGCATTTGTGATGATCTCACTGTTTAAAACCACCTTTCCCTCCAAATCTATATTCCCTTATCTGATTTGATTTTGTGCTTTTGATTGTACTCGTGACAGACAAGAACTCTGTTTAAACATTCGTAAAAGCGATTTCATGGTAATAACTACCAAATACAAGTGGTCGACAAAACACTGTGCAAGACCTGTGCTTAAAATGTGCATTTAGCTGCTACACAAACTAAAATCTATGCAGCCTGCTTTGTAGCATGTCCCCTTTTACAGAGACTCTAGCACAAAGGAATACTGTATTAAGCCCTCATGTCGAAGCAGAATTACAAATTAACACTGCTTCATGTGATTCCCTCATTCTTCCCATAGTTCCCTGCTCAGCCCGTAATGCTGCACTGGCACTTATATAGAATCTAAAATAATTGTCCCTTAAGTAAGGTCAAGACTTTGATCAAGTTAAAGCAAATAATATGGCACAACAATAATGATTTTTTTTTAAAGAAACACTTGCCTTGAAAATAAAAGCATGGAGTAAGAAACCACAGCATCTTCCGTAGTCTAAGATTGTTCAAACTTTGTTCAGTATTCATATTTGTTTGTTCACTGTTTCTAGTCCTGAAGGCACTTAATAACAAAAAAGAATAAGAAAAAAAAAATCATCAAGTACACCAACAAAACTTCCTTCCCTTTGAACTCCTTTCAGCCTCCTCTATACACTGCTGTGCTCAACACAGGTCTAACCCACCCCAGCACTCCATCAAAGACGATAGTAGCCATTTTTATAACCACTGCAGCCACTGTTTGTGTTGGAGTCACAAAATCCCTCTTCTTCCTCCGTGCCAAAGACACTTCACCCGAGTCTTAAGGAAGTGACATCCTGCCCGCACCTGCAATCGGTCCTGGAGAGTCAGCGGCTGCGGGGCAGCAGGGGGCCAGAAGACAGGAGAGGAGAAGAGGAGGGATCAGAGACGAGCGTAAAACTCCTCGTTCATTTTTGTTAGCTCGTTGGCCTCCGCCTCTTCATCCTCCTCCTCTTGAAGTGCGAGAGGAGCAGGCTGCATCTGGGAGGGCGCTTGTGCGGCACTGGGCTCTCTGTCCAGTTCAGAGTGGGGAGGGAGGTGAAGGTCTGTGGCAGTTGACTGCCCAGGGAGGTGTGAAGGGTCCCTATATCCCTCCTCCCTCACCTCTGTGGACTCAGCTCGAACAGGCTCAGGCCCTGCTCTTGAAGGCCTTACAGCGCTTTGTGGTTGAGGAGGGAGTGTAGAAAGAGGAGGGGGAGAAGAGGAAGGAAGAGCTGCTGCCTGGGCAACAGATCCTGAAGTCTTATTGGCCGCTGATGCCACAGGCGAGGGTCCAACACTTGCACCCAGCTCCGTTCGATCTTGATGTATACTTTCCCCACTTTTGGGGTACAGAAAGGTCCTCATTTGACCTTTGCCCTTAACATTTACTGTACCTCTGTAGTCAAGCTCTAAGCCCATGGCACTGAGCACGGCATGGCTCTCCTCGCTCACTTGCACCCGACACTCCACCCCGGTGGAGTCCATGCGGCTGGCGATGTTGACCGTGTCTCCCCAGATGTCATAGAGCAGCTTAGTGGTGCCGATCACCCCCGCCGTCAGTGGCCCGTGGTTAAATCCAATACGGAGCTTGAAACCAAAACCCAGCATGTTCTTGTTGAAGTCGTCCAGAACGCCCATCATCTCCAGGGCAAAGCTGAAAAGCGCTCTCAGGTGAGCGTGTAGAGAGTCATCGTCGTTCTCAGCCAACTGCTTGACGTTCAGTCCGGATGCTGCCATGTAGGTGGCACCAATTGTCTTGATCTTCTCCACGCTTTTGAATTCCGGTTTGCGAAGGAGTTCGTCAAAGTCTCCAATTAGCTCGTTGAGAACACGGTAGCACTCTTTTCCCCCCTCATAGCTCTCTTCGTAGAACTCACTGAAGTTTACGATACTGGCAAAGATCACGCCCACGCTGTCATGATTCTTGGAGTAGCTTTGGGTCACCTGAGGAAACAATGAAATGTGTTGAAATGTTATTACATTATGAAATACTAAGAATACTGGGGTTTTTTTATTAGGATTTTTTTATATATTTGTATTTCAACAGCCTCAAAAACCTTCAGCTGGTCAGCGACATGGATGGGGATGATGTTGCCCAGTAACCACTCAGCCTGGTCTCGCATCGTCTGGATCTTGAAACGGTGTTTGTCAGCTTCTACATTGCCGTGGTAATGGAGACGGTAGCTGACCTCGAACTCACGGTTGAGAAACCAGACCAGGAGAAGAAGCAGGAAGAAGGCCAGGACAGCCTCTTGGATCAGAAGGTCAAGAGGTTGTGGGGGTGGTTCAGGGCCAGGAGTGACTAATGCTGAACTGTCGTCACTGGATATGGAGATGTTCAGTCTGAGGGAGAAAACGAGGAGAACAGAAGAAAAGTAAGAGTGATTCAAGTTGAACATAGGAATAGCAAGCAAAGGCACAGAAGAAAATAATTGACAGGATTAAGAGGAGAGGTGAAATGGAGGCAGGAGAATCCCCGATATTCCGCGACTTAAAAAAAGCTAAGAGCTAAGAGCTAATTCTTGCAATTCCAGGCAGAAGTAATTAGCACAAGTACATATACACATAGTACATATACACATACTGGCCCTCATTTATCAAACGAACGTACGGCAGAAAAACGTGCGTACGACCATTTCCTGGCAAACTTCGGCATTTATCAGTTTGGACGTGAGCTACAATCAAATCTCACGTCAGGTCTGAGATCGTGTACGCACATTTGAGCCTGTGCATTTGCGGTGCAGCACAGCAAAATCTGGCTGAAAATAATGAACAAACCTCAGCTGTCATTAAGCATAAGCAGTCACATATTAAGAACAGATCAAAACGGATTCTTAAAACGAATTAAAAAAAATAAAAATTGTGGTTGGAGCAATTAATTGTACTCATGTGCGTCTGAAGGCACCATCCATGAATGATTACGCATTCATCAATCGCAAAAACTACCACTCGATAAATGTACAGGTGATTTGTGATGCCAAGCTATCGCTTTTAAACTTGGTGGCCAGGGGGATCACACAATTCTTTTATATTTCAAAACAGCTCGGCTCCAGCCCCCCGTGACCCCGACAGGGACAAGCGGTTGAAGATAAATAAGTGAATGAATGAACCTGTTAGCGCACGGCTACAGGAAAGCGCACTGCAGAGCCAAAGTCATCTATTCGGTAAGTGGCTACCCTCGATAAATGCATTAAATCAAACAAGGTATCAGATGATTAACATGTTGGTATGGTTCTTCTAGGGGACAAAGGTTATCCTCTAACGGTATACCTAATAACCCGGCTGGCAAACCCCGCTACAGAGAAGGAGCGCACGATCAGCAGTGCGCACCCGGGTCACAGTGGAGCGCTGCTTCGGGTTGACTACCTCCGTTATTCTTTTCCATACAGCGTTTTTATGGGCCCCTTTTATTCCACTCTTAAGACTGCCAAAAAGCACGTCTATTTTGCTCCATCTCGGATGTCAGGATGCCGATCTGTGTGTCGGAAAAGTTTCTCTTCTTCCCAGTCTTCCTTGTCTCCATGTTAGACCTCAGTGGGCGAGGCCTCCGAACCACGAATATTTAAGGGCGTAACATGTTAATGACGATCGAATTCAGCCGCCGCATTTATCAAGGCCCGCTCATTCGTACGCTGAGATTGGTCAGATACGAATGTTTCATAAATCACACGTGGGTCCTGTTGTACGACCAATTATGCGCTCAGATTCCACGCAAGAATGATAAATGAGGCCCATTGAGTCTAAAAAAAAGTTTGAAGGGTTATTTGTCCTTACAAATCCCACCTCGGGGCGGCCAATGGCACAGTGGTTATAGCAGTCGCCCCATGTAAAGATGCTGAAGGTCCTCGAGGCAGCGGCCTCTTTGCTACATGCCCCCCCCCCTCTCTCTCACCCCATTTCCTGTCTGTCCTATATAATGAAGGCTTGAAAACTGCAAAAAAAAACATAATCTTAAAAGAAGAAAAAAATCCCACCTAAAACAATCGAATGCTCCCTGCTGGTCCACAGATTAATAAAAACGATAAATACCAGGACATGAGCGTGCCCAAGGATGATTCAAGCAGAGTTTGCATCACTTATGCTTTGAGAAGAGGCTGCCGATCAAAATGCTGATAAAGAAAAAACAAGTCTTTTCCAGTCCTCTCTCCAGTAGTGAAGTCAGCTAACTTGAGGCTCTAATAAAAAATTCAAGCCAGCATGGGCTATATGAGTCACTTCCACCACTAGTGACATTTTAGCAGCCATTACTTCGAGTGTACAGATGAAGCGAGTGAGAGAGGGGAAAGGTGAATAAAGAGCAGGAAAGCATGAGATTGCAGAGAGAGCTGTAGCTTTGGAGAGTATAAATGAGAGCCGTTGTCCATGTTGACCCTTCAAATATCACTCATCCATCAAACCCCTCTGTTTCCACGGAGACACTCACCCATGAACTGGCAAGCTATTTGCTGAACCAGAGCTGAAACGAAAAGAGCGGTGTCAGTCAGGAGAAAGGATTGGTGTCACACACACACACACACGAACACACGAACACACACACACACACACACACACACACACACACACACACACACACACACACACACACACACACACACACACACACACACACACACACACACACACACACACACACACACACACACACACACACACACACACACACACACACACACACACACACACACACACACACACACGCACACACAGCATATTTAATCATCTTGACAGACTGAAGAAAATGTGTATAGAGGTATGTAGTACTTAAATAACGTGAAAATAATGTGAGAATGAGAATAATGAATTAATGTATGAATAAAACATGTGGCTATCAACAAAAGAGGTGGATTAGGATTTTTTACAGTATATATATATATATATATATATATAAATAAAGCAGTAAATTTGTGTTTGCAGATTGTGGTCTTAATTCCTAGCTTTCATTTACATGCTGCTTATACTGTAAATTACTACTTCGGCCTACATTTATTTCTTAGACACTTAGAATTAGAATTTTGAATTTGGTATTACTGCGCTATGATCAGTGCTTGCATATTCCACTTTTATGAAATCAATTGACCTTAGAGCAGATAACAAGTCTTTCAATAGAATGAAATGTGAGATGCCACACTAATTGCATACCATGGATAGCATAACTATGTATGAGAAGATGAAGAAGACAAAGAAGAAGCACTTAACAGAGAGATGTCAGAGATGTGCTCACCTGTACCTGTAGGGGCTGTACAGCAACAGCAGCTGGGCGACCCCAGTAGCAGTGGCCAGGACTGAGCGCATCCAAAAACTAAGCTGACAGAAGTTACAGTACTGGATGATGGCCAGGATGGTGGCACAGCACAAGAACATGGTCACCTGGGAGAAAAGAGGCGAGTCATTAAAGTTACTAAAGAAAGCAACTAAGGACTACAGTGTTAAACAACATTCTCCAGAAACAACAGAATACAACTCAGCTTGTGAGGCCGTTATGTGTGTTGAGTAGGAGAGGTAATATATAAAGTAAACTAAATAAATTAAAGGTTCTCCTCACTTCTGTATATTAGTCCCTGCTGGCTACCACTGCTGTTTCACCTGAATTAAAGAAAACTTCATGTGTTCATTATCCAACTGTGGGGAGTCAAATCACAATATTGCATCTGTAAAATAAAATAATATTGGTACATTGTTAAAACTGGCATTACATGTGTAAAACAAGCATCTCTGTCTAAAAAACTATTATTGCTTACGCTAACGTGCGAGATAAATACTTGATACATATTTAAAATCACCGCTTTCAAGCCACCGCAAACTAGGATTTTCTTTTAGATTTGAAGGTGCATTTTCTTTTCAATTTTATTTTTTATAAATAGTAGAACAGGTTTTAGTTCACTTTGTTTAATTTTAATTTGAGATGTACTTTTATTTGTATCACAGGACTTTCTTAGGTCAGATTTTTTTTAAAAAAAAGGTGAAAACGTGTTTCACTGCTGTTTTTTTTTATTCACTTCAATTCCTGCACACAGTAACTAGTTACTAGGAGCTAGTTGCTTAACCATGAAAAGTTAAACAGCAGATGAAAATAATTAATTTTTCCTTACTTCGACATTAACTATCCAGACTTGAGAAAACCTGAGACATTAAACTGAATGCGGCGACACTCCATTAAGGCAATACCGTCAAAGTAAAGAGGTAACCAACTAAAACACAGAAAAGTACTATTTAAAACACTGCAGAGTAATTAATATTGAGAATATGTAATAGTTAAAATGCAAATACAGTCAGGGCACATGATGGATAGATGTTTTACAGTCACAACACATAATTCAATGTAATTTACAACAGTTGAGGACTGTATCCTTTCATTTGATTGAAATATACCTTTGGGTGTTCTCCGTAAGATGTCTGAACTTATTGTGTTCAAGGGTTAACCACTTCTATCAAACTCTCATTTTGATTTGATTGTTAAATGTGTTGTTGACCACTAGGTTTACTTTATATTCATTTGAATTAATAACATTTATCACAACTAGTTACAAGTAAGATAATACCCAATTTGTGGGAGACCATGATCTTCATACATCAAATGCAAGTAAAGATTTTTCAAGGTCAGAGAGAGGAGGAAGTATCTATATTCTATGATACATCTGATGTAGCCCTTGCAAACACACATGGACACAGCAGTAGTAACTTGATGACATTCACAGGTTGTTAATGATCATATTGACAGGATAACATATTTTCCCCTCTCATCCTTACATTTGCCCCCTACCCCCCAAGACTGTTATTGTGTTTTATATCTTCAAAGGCATTCAAGTCCAGAAAAACCGCATGTCTAATTAACAACCCTGCCTGAGACTACCGCTTTGATCTGCAAGCCCCGAAGAGATGGAGAGAGTGGAGGGGAGAGACGGAGCACGGTGGGAGAGAAATGGATGGAGAAATGGGGTGTTGAAAATCCTTGAAAAACAACATATCAAAACACTACACATCTTGCGAGCAGCCGTCGACTCAAAGCTAAAAAAAAAAGAGAGGATCAAACATGTACAGAGCTGAATATGGCCTTGACTCGAAACGGCGCAGAAACGCTGCAAAGTAGGGCTGCTCTCAATCTTCTCACATGCAGGACTCGGAGAAGAAGAAATGTCAACATTTTCTGGTGCCAAGGTCCACAGGCGAAGCCTCGTAGCTTTTTTCCTTCTACAGTTACTATCAGGGCTAATGCCAGCTAACAGCCCTGCTGGTCTCCGAGAATCTTAGGCTTCAGACCACCATGGGCATGGTTTCCAACCACCCAACTACTCTCCCTTATTCTGGCAAGAGATATCAGTGAGGGCAAACCATTGTAGCTTGTAAATCACTCGCTAACGCAATTAGTAGCAGCCCTTGTAACAGCAAAGGCAGCATAGTTGCATTGAGAGTAGAAGCAGTACTTAAACCAGCTGCAGTATGAGAGGATTATGTGGATGCTAGTAACGTTACAGCTAGCACAAGCAAGAACACGCAAGGCAAAGACAGGGATCTTAAAAAGTGTTTCCTGACACACCTGGGCGAGGTCTAAGGTCATTACGGAATCTATAGCCCATCTTATTGCTCAGGACCTAAAACCTTACAGTGGAGTTAAAGTCATGTCCTTGGTGACATAACCTGGCAAATATGTGAGTTTCTTTGTTCATGGCTTTTTTCTCTACCTGTGTCTTTTGGAAGTCATAAACACAACAAAATTTTATTCTGAAATGAGACATTTGTCTTCCATTTTCTTCCATGCCATAATTTTATGAATATATCTATTTGAAGGTAAGCAGCAGAGCCACTTTTATAGAATTAGCTTTTTTAAAATCTTTTATGGAAAATGAACGTCTTAAACAAATGTTAAGAACTTTATCAGAGTGCATCGTGTTTCATGGAAACCGCACAGAATCGAATGGCATCGAATCGTTTACTATATTTAAATGTATTGTTCCCTGAATCGTATCGTAGCCCATGTATCTAGATACGTATTGGATCGTTTTATAAGGGAGGGATGCACACCCCTACTAGACAAACAGTGCCCACTTACAAGACTCGTTCACACACAGAGTCTTTTTCTGTTGTTATTCTACCATCCGCAGGCTTGTTTACCTGGAGGGGCAAGTGGTTGCTGCAGGTGAGGTGGGACAGCACAGATATGGCAGGGAGGGAGACTAACACAGCCCCAATCACGTGACGAGGGACCCATCCAGAGACCACCAGAAGCAGGGAGCGGGTACAGTTCATCACCTCCTCCAGGTAGAAGGCCATGCTGCAGGATGAGATTCCAGCAGCACAGAGTAAAGGAAAACATATTATCTCTCCCCGTATTACTGTAACTCCACACCCAGTCCTCTATCTGCTCAGTCAGGGAAAAACTGCATCAGGCTCTCAGCAGTCCTTAATTAAGACACATTATTAAAACACATACATAGTGTCTAAGTCCTGGCTGAAAGATGATTGATGAAGATTTATTGCCCAGTTTTTTGCATGACAATATGTGGAAATGAATTGCATTGTAATGCATCAACACCCATAAAACCCACCACGAACACATAAAACACACTTAGGTACTTACTCATTACAGATAATGGAAACTCCAAGTAGACACGTTTGTTTTGGTTTGGAATTCTACCTGGGACCAGGACGTCATCGTGGCAATTTCTGAACTAATACTGAAAAACCCATTGTGGTGTGGCAGCCAACCACCACATAAAATGATTTGTTTTGCTTACAGTAGATAGTTGTGGTGCTATAGAGTGGTCTATTGATGGTTTTCTATCCTGTGCTACTGAGGCCCAAGAGATACAGGCTTTTAATCCAATCCATTTCAATCCAAGTTAATTTGCAAACAAACACTCAGATATTATTGAACCCGGATGGCACAACACTGGCAACAACAGCCTGAGGCTGCATTCACACCTGATGAGGCTTTGCGGCGATTAGCGCAGGGTTGTGCGGCGGTGTGGGAGTGTCACTTAAATGGCCCATTTGTGTCTCCATTTTATTCCCACTCCATTGTGTTGTTTTTTTAAAATCACTAATCCGTAATGTGATTGGCCACAGTAGCATGACATTGTGTCGTGTCTCTCCAAATCTGTTTTTCGCCGTAGGCCAATGCGTTTTTTCCAGTATCCCGTGCGGTCCCCACTACTGCAGCTTAAACGCACTACCCACATTCAAATTAAACTCAGTGGGATTTTCAACAAGTGATATGGTGTGAATGCAGCCTAAATCACATTTCAGAGGCTTTACCATCCTGCCAGGAAGTCCTTGTCAAATTGTCTTACAATGTGGTCAAAGTTTGAGACCATCAAATATATAAATATGTTTTAATTGTACATATACTTAAAAAACATATTGGTCAGACTGTGTTTGATACAAAATATGTGTGCACACTCCACAAAGAAAAGTTTTTTGACAAAGTCAGCTTCCTCACCGTATGGACAGCACCAGAGAGGCCAGCTCCAACAGGCCAGCCAGGGGAGCCACGGCCAGGGCAGCAGGAACTGGAGGGCCTACGGTGGCCGGGCTCACCAAAGGTGGAAGGAAACACGCCAGAGTCAGGGCCAGGAAGACAAAACAGCTGAGGAGAACATCCAGGAAGGAGCTGAAGGTGGAGCTTGCGAATGTCTGCACCTGCACCTGGTTCTTCACCTGGAGGGAAAGAGGGATGTGTGACTAAATATAATGAACGTCCAGTGCATTCACAACAAACCTCCAAAACAAAATTAAATTCATGTTTTTTTAATTATTCAGTAGTGTTGATGCTTTTGACAGCGTAAAAAACTAACTAACTAAATCTAACTATGTGTAGTTATAATGTTATTATAGAAAAGAACTACCATGATATAGTGGCTGTAGGAAACAAGTGTAATTTTAGTGTGTAGAAAATAGCCCAATCTGATAATATCGTATCTGCAGATAAAAAAAATCAAAGCCGAAACAGATTACCCCTTTATTTCAACTTTTAAACATGCATTTCAGCAAAACTACTACAAGCAGAACTGAACTAATTTAATAAACATAGATAAAACAAACAATTTACCAAATATAACCTTAAACACACATTTAAAAAAATGACTAATGCAAAATTAGACTATTTATCAGGAGTTTCAATTTCACAGCTTAGCCAGGAAGTCACAGCCAAGTACAAAGACTCATCATCAGTGAGTATCCCTGTAGATCTTCATGAAATTAACTTTAAATGTTAAATGTCAGTGTTTTTTTTAGCTCTGTAGTAACACTGGTTTAACAGCAGGGGGATGCAAGGCTGTGATGTCAATGCAGGCCAAGTCGAACTGGTCCTGTGTGTGACAGTGTGTGTCGCACTAATGTGGCAATATATAATATATAATATAATATGTGGCGTACATATGATTTTTTTTTTACATGTTTTTAAAGTGTGTTTTTTCACATCCACATAAATCCTCACTAGGATAGGAAAATCAGGAAAGTCCATGAACTTGAACACACGTACGTGTGTGTGTGTGTGTGTGTGTGTGTGTGTGTGTGTGTGTGTGTGTGTGTGTGTGTGTGTGTGTGTGTGTGTGTGTGTGTGTGTGTGTGTGTGTGTGTGTGTGTGTGTGTGTGTATGTGTGTGTACCTCCTCCTTGTAGCTGCTGCGATAGGCCTTTTCCAGAGGTCTCTCTAGGAAATTGAGGCTGATCTTGTTGATGGGTGGCTTGAAAAAATAGTCCTTCATCAAACTGTGAACCCCAGAGAAATAAAACAAATATAAGGTAATGTGTTTTTCTTTTGGAAATCAAATATTTCTAAGAAAATAAACCTTTGCTGACAAAATGCACCAAAATGTCCAATCTGCTTTTGAATCTACCTTTATACTACACTACATTTGGCAGATTGGATCGCCTCCATCAGGGATTTTTCCACCTTTTCTGTCTGGTGACCTTTTTGAGGGTGTTTTTAACCCCACATTGTTTATTGCCGTTAAAACATACTCTGGTTTAATTTGCAACCTTCATACAATATGTTTGGGCAGATCTGAACAACGGCAATCGTACACTGTTGCAGCCAATTCTATGGCCTCTGCATGTAAAGTTATCAAGCTATCATATGGCAATAAGTGTGGCAAACGTTTGCATGTTGTCTTTGTGTTCATGTGTGTTTCCTGACATACTCTGAAGACATGTAAAATGTGAGCGTGAATGTATCTGTCCAGTGCTATACTGTATATTATCCTTGTGATAGACTGGCAACTGGTGTGGACAGATAGATACCTTGAAAGGGTGAAAGTTATGTAGAGAGGTTTATATCATTCATATACAGTATGTCATGCTTAATTATTTAGAAAGATAAAATATATAAATATGAGATCTTATTCATGACCACATAGATCCCTTCACCACCACTCACTCCATCACCACAACAAAATAAGTCACCCTTGCGTGGTATTATCAGTTCACAAATTCTACCTTCAAGCGTCTTTGCTCACCTGTCCTCCCTGATAACATCCACAAAGTGGACGTCGCTCTTTTCTCTGAAGTTCTTGGCACGCAGCTGGATCAGGGCGGAGTGGTCCATTCCCGTGCCCGACGCCGCTGTGCCGCCGGCCATGCCTAAACTAGTACCAGTCCCCGTGCTAGTGCTAGTCTTCTTCTCTTTCTCCTGGAGAATGTCGCACAGGGAGCTCTGGCTAGCACGCACCGGGTCCTCCAGTGGCGGACTGAGGAGACCGTTGGCCGCTCTGGGGCTATGACCTGGAATGAACTGGATCGGGGAAGGGAAGGTGAAGTCGATAAAGGAGAAGAGAGGGACAAGTTCAGAAGATGAAGGAGATGAAGAAGACGAAGCAGACGGTCACAAAGAGGGAGAGACACAGAGGCATGATTGTGACAAATGTTTGAAAGGGGTGCTTGACAAGTGCGCTGGTGCTGTTACTGTTCATGCCTGTGTGTATGTGTGTGTTGTACCTTGGCACTGCCTGTCTTGTGCTCCTCTTGGCAGCCGTTCAGCACAGCTACATCATCACCCTGCTCTGCCCCCGAAGACAAGGCCACGCTACGGGACACACAGGGAGGCTAGAGAGACAAAAGGACAGTTGGGGGGGAGGGGATATATTGAAAAATAAGCCGTTTGAGATATAACACTACTGTGTTGACACTGTGATATTGTTTTCTCATAAGTAATACTGATTGACTCATTCACTCTAAATAATCATTAATCTGGTTTTCCGCCAAAATACCTAGGGTGTAGGTTACATTCTGTAGTCATGCAAAAGGTGCAAACAGAAGAAAAGTGGATGTCAATTTGAGTTATATAGCTTGGTTTTTCAGCCACAAAGCGTGAGATAATGCACTTAGAAATAGGAGATAGAAAAACAGAAAATAATAGAAACCATCACAGAATTAATGTGTTCCATCCCTTAACTTTTAGTTTCTCCTGACTTACCCTGATCCTGTCCTCAGGTTGGTGGAGTAGCAGGGGCTCAGTGGCCTGCGCTCCCCCAGGGATGAGGTCCGGTGTGCGGGGCTGAGGACAGGAGGACAGGCTGACCCCACCTGACAGTCCCACCTGAGAACAGCCGCACTGCACGTCAAGCTCCAACTTCCTCCCTGAGATCAGGTAGGTTTTCAGCCCTAAAGGAGAAGCACAAAAAAACTATAAACAAAAGATTTTCTTGGTTTGACTTTTAAGCGTCAGGGGGAAAAAAAAAGATCTGCAGTACACACAAGAGATCAGATGTCAGGTGTTCCTAAAAAAGCATCATCATTGATGGTGACACTGCGACCACAACAACACAACAGGCTGGACCACCGCAAAGTTATGAGCAATGTGTCTATGGCAAACATTCACTGGGCAACAATTCCTCTGACGTGAGGACTGCTGAAAGTTACAGTTGCAAACTCTAATCTGATGCTGAAAGTCAATTTACAGCACGGTCAGTGATTTAACACTTTCTTGTGTAATCTTAAAATGCTCCTAATAAGCGTACATATCACACTAAAATGTAAAAGAAATCCACCAGGTGTTAAAACTCAACAATATTCAATTATCATATATTTCTGAAAAAAGTCTGAACAATCATTTTATTTGGTCTGAGTAAAGTTATTTGACGTGCTTCCTGCTCATCATCTGTCACTCTGTTTCACTTGTGCTGCTCATGCTGCATTAAACTGCAATGGGAAGTCTGAAGTTTCAGACCTCCAACTACGCGAAGTGCACTGGAATGCCTGAAAAAGTGGAACCTCCTACTAGCAAATTCGGGGTAGGTCGATCCCCCCCAAATTTTCTAGTAGGAGATTCCACTTTGACTTTCTAATGCACTTTAACGCAGTATTTCGCTCTCACCGCACACTTCAGGGAAGGAGGTAGCGTCAGTAGTCACGGAGGGGGGAGAGAAGCGCTGCGTGCTCTAACTGACACATGCAAGAAAGGTAAGAATTGCTTTAATTAAATTATCGAGTACTAATACCTTATGTACTGGTTGTATCTTCTTTGTTTTATATCATTAGGAAACAAACACTGCTGGATGTTGATGAGACTAAATCTGACTTGAAGTCTCAAAAACACTCGTAACTTCTGAAGGATGGGCATTCAGGATTTTTTAGCTTTTGTGAAAAGATTTTCCACTTGTGAAAATAGTGGCTAGTAGCAGACATGCCCTCGGCAGCCACTCTTTGTTGATGCACACACACTGACAAGCAGGTGGTAATGCAATACTGGGTGTTTCACCAACTATGTTTGCACATAAGGCCGGGGATCTGGCCATGTTCACACTAGCGTAGGGCCAACAAGGAAATATACAAACAGTGGATTAGAGTCGTGGCCCGTAGCCAGCCGCTATCAGACTGTCCAAACACACAGTAACCTCTGTGTTCAAACAGCTAAAGGTGCTAACCTTGTTAGCACACAGTGATGACTGGAGGAGCAACTGTAGGCCATAAAGGAAGCTGGTCCAGTACTCTTTATGAGCTTCCTGCCTCTAACTTCTATGCCTCTGATTGCTGGTGTTATATTTCATTGTCATGTAAACTATTTAGTTTAAAAGGGAAGCCCTCATTTGGCATTCCTACTCCACGGACATAAGTCGTCCCTACAGCACCTACTGAAGCCAATTCAACACTACTTCCGTATTTTTGTAGCAACCTTACTGCTGCCCATTCCTGCATCAGTGAGCTTTTAAGTATGTGAGACAGGGGCTTGAGAGTTACTTTTACTGTACCAATGCATGCCCAGCTCTACATTTTGTAGGAATTGTTTTGAAAGGATTATAATTGTAGATCATTTAAAAATAACAAACAAATATTATATGTTTGCATTGTTATTTTGCATTCAATTTTTCGTATTGTCTCTTAATATTATATGGTACTCATAGTATAAGAAAGCTGCAACTGAAGCCCTTACTGTGTAAAATTAAGCTTTAAGTGAATTCCACTTTCTATATTTTGCATTTACTCTGCAGATGTTTTATATTCATTTTGGAAATTATCTGGAGTGAATGAGCCTAGGTGGCTGGGAAACAACTCATTTGAAAATATATACAAATACAAAAAAAAGAGAAGAAAAACTTAAACACATTTTTTCAGAATCATTCTTTAAAATAGTTGATGCTACCTCACAACACAAGAGCATTTCAAGGAATACTTTGCCCATTTTAAACCAGCTCTGTATCATGGACAATGTCTGCAGAACAATCTGCCTACATTGCTATGTGCTTTAAAATCAACAAAACATCTCTTTAAATGTTGAACTCTGTTTCCGTTGATGCATGGTGTGAAAACTTTGCTTTAGGAGTAAAGAACGAGAAAGATCCATCCAATGAAACTCCTCACGACCCGACTACATGTCAGGTTAACTAACATGTTGTACTTATTCAGTAGAAAAATTGAAAGAGATGCAATGATGTGTCAACCTGTGTAAGTGTGACTTATGATCCGCTGACCCATATGTGAAAGCATGTGCGTCAGTTTGAGTGGGTGTGTTCATAAGTTGGTTTGTGTAGCACAGAATATTTGCAACACTTTTTTGTGTATCTAACAGCCGCTCACACACACACACACACACACACACACACACACACACACACACACACACACACACACACACACACACACACACACACACACACACACACACACACACACACACACACACACACACACACACACACACACTTCACTCCCCCTCTTGTCAGTTTCTCCTCTCACTGGATGTTTCTCCAGTATAAAGATCTCTCCATCTCATTTGATCCTCACTCTCTGTACAAGGTACTCCTTTTCTTTAACTCTCTCTCTTGTTTTTTTTCTACAATTTTTTAGAGAGTCTGTGTTACAAAAATTGAATGTAATAATAGAGTAATCGACTCACAACTTCTATAAAACAACAATAAATGGGGCTTTTTTTTTAGAGCAGCAGCTGTGTTGGAAGTACTGCTTCAACTCCGTGTGTTTCATTTTCAGTAAAGGCTCTCAGCTTTTCCAGCCTCCTACTCAAAATAACTAAGGCAAGGCTACGTCACAAAAAGTGGCTTGATCTTATTCCCCCCCAAGTGAAGCAGGTCTGTTTTTTTTCTTCATTACACTGTCAACAACACAAATCACATAGAAAATGATCTTTTCAGGCCACTTTTATGTCACTCAAGGTCAGCCTTCGTCCCAATTCTAATTCGCTCACTTCAGTCCCACCACTCCTGAATCCAATACCTCATCCTCACACACCTCCACCATAAAAACACATGCATGCTTAAAATTGTCTTTCTTTCTCCTCATACTTGTTATCATATTCTCATGAATGTGCTGGCTTCCACTGGCTGCACACCAACTTAAAAATGAAACCATAAACGCTGACTTCAATGGCCTCCATGTTTACTTCTGTATGACAGTGTGCTGCGTGTGACATCGTTGTTGTTCTTTTGCGTATGCAGGTCTGTTCAGGGCTGTGATCAATTCACACTGTAATCTGATGTTGGCAGCCAAAAAAAAACATAATCAGAGCTGAGCAATAGATCTGAATTGAACAATAAGGCTTGCAGAGTGAACCTTGGAAACTGTTGAAGTATTTGCAATTTTAAGATGTAACAACGTGGAATAAGAACTTGCCATGAAGTCAAATTGATCACATTAATAAAAATAAACATAAACATAAACCATTATTGCAAGAACTAAAGCCGGTTTCTATGTTTTCGTGTAGGATGATTTTACAGATTCATGGCTAATTAGCCGTAAAATGCAAATATAAAAAGATAAACCAGAGGTTAAGTTTGCCACTGTGGAACCAATGGGCAGAGTTTCACCACAGCTCTCTGTTCCGCTTCCCTGTCTGCATAAATAAAATTATTTATGAATGTGTAACTAACAATGAACTTATATCGGAAAGTCTGGAAGCACTGTGTCTCTTGTTCCGTGCCCTGGGACAGTGTTGTCTTGGCAGGTGTCCTCAGCCTGTAGGCCAACAACAGCCGTGACTTAGGGTTTGAGTCCTCTGCCAAGCGTGCCACAAAGGCCATTCATGAAGTCTTGACCCTCTCTCTCTCTCTCACACACACACACACACACACACACACACACACACACACACACACACACACACACACACACACACAATGCTGTTCTCTGAAGTCCATTAGCTCAGAGGCAAAAGTCGTGTAACCCCAAATTATTTTATTTTGTGTAGAATGACCAGAGATCTTGAGATGTTCCTTCTTATGCATCAGAGGCAAATGCGGACAAGTTAGAGACACAGGCACGGGGAGATAGTGAAAGCAGAGTGGCAAACAGCTAAGAGATGGTGAAGGGGAGGAAGAGACTGAGAGCACTTTGAAGGTCACTGAGTTTAGCATGCCTCGCATAACCCACATTCCTTGTCTACTTCCATTTCAGCTTTCTAACTTTATCAACAGCTAGCTCTTAACTCTATAACAGGCCTTGAATTGTGAGGGCGTTTGAAGGCTTGACATAATAGACACTGAAAAGATTTTGTTTTCTGTCATGCGTGTGTGTGTGTGTGTCTCTGTGTGTGTGTGTGTGTGTGTGTTTGAGTGTCAACTGCTTTGTAGAAAATGAAGTGCCACTGTATCTTCTGTGTGTTTTTTAAAGCTATATGGCATAACGGAGCTAAACCTTACTACGGAGTTTGTGCAGCTAAAGGCATTGAAACACAATGGTCTCTTGGGTGTGTGTGTGTGCTTGTGTGTGTGTGTAAATTTTACGTGTGTGTTTGTGTATTGATCTTCTCCGGGCTCTGTGAAGGCAGCACTTTGAGAAAGAAACTGACAGCAGCACTCTAAAGTCTCAATGCAACTCAATGGTTTTTATTGATGTATTCAGACCAGCTGGCTGGAGCAGAGAGGGTTCAACCGAGGACAGCCACTACAACAACTGGAATACACACGGACATACAAACACACACCCAGACAAAAGCCCCTTTCACACAGAAGCCGTTTTTCACGTATGAACGTCGGTTAATGTCTAGATATTTTCAGGTCTGCAGTTCATGTGTGAGAGGGGCTAGAGAATCCGTAACAGAACCGCAACGAAGGTACGCTGTAACGCTGCAACGCTGGCTTTGTTTATTCACGAGGAACCAGGCAAAGGCAGCGTTGGTTTCAGATAATTTCTTAATTTCTGGAGGGTTTGTTGGAGCTCATATCCGGTTATTTGTGAGATGGAAATTTTCAAGCTTGTGAGACCCTCTATCACACATTTCTGAAACACAAAGAGAAACAGCTGTAGGTGTACCCCGACAAACAAGAAGTGAGTGCTAACAATTATACCCCTTTCATACGGCAGATCTGTGCAGCTATAGGTCCAAATGGCGAGGCTGATGCCATCTGTGCTAATCAGTACAACAAGCTCAGTTCAGAATCGCCCACAGGTGTTTATTGGCTTGATAACTGGTGACCCTGAAGGCCTCGGTAAATGATACACATCAACGAGACAATTCAGTGAGCCTCGAGTAAAAGCATCTGCATTCAAGTCAGCATTTGTTGCTTCATCACTCAGTTATTGTGTTAATTCAATTGATCTACCTTGTTTGTCACCTGTTGATAAGTGCATTAGCAACACTACAACTGCAGTAATATAAAAAAATAAAAACAACTGTACCGTGATGTGGTCCTGTGTGTAGCAATGTAGAGCGCACAAACCACCCTCAAGCATCTGCCTGTCTCAGACATTCTGGATGTATCCAAATGCGCGTGCGTGTGTGCGCACACACACACACAAACACACACATGAGTCATCCAAGGCAGTGGACTGCAGTGTGATCGCCTTTGCCTGAAATATCCTCATTTATTAGAAATGACCAACAGCGTGCAAACTCACGCACGCACGCACGCACGCACGCACGCACGCACGCACACACGCACAGGTTGTGAATGCATGAATTAATAAATGAATGAACAGAAGGATGAATGGAGAGGAAGCGTAGCCGAATCGTCACATTCCACATGTACACCCGAAGACCATAGACACACACATCAGAAAAACACTCTCCTACGGACACACTCCTTACTCACTAACACAGCCGTGCATACAGATTCTAACCATAGATTCAAACACACTGAAACACCTGGTGAATTCATCATCTCACAGAAAACTACCCTTAAACATTGTTGATAATTACCATAAACATTTAAACAATTTCAAACAATGTTTTTGCAAACATTTTAAAGATTTGCTGCTTCTCTCTAGATCACATAGTTGTAAGAAGCACATTAATCTATCTCAAGAGTCTTTAAATTATGATGGGTCTTTTTAGCAATTTGCTGACATTAAACAGAATTCATTAATTAACCAGACAAATGTGGGGAACACTGATGACTTGATTATGGAAACCATTGTTAGTTGCAGGCCTACAAACCTGCTGTTGCCATCATAGTTTCTCACTCACTCAAATTCTGGTGAGTGATTGATTAGCTTCACTCACTCACTCACTCACTCACACTCTCTCTCACACACACACACACACACACACACACACACACACACACAGGCCCTTCTCAGCAGTCTCCCTGTGAGAGTGTCTGGGTGAAGGTTTTAGTCTAAAGCAGACATTTCAGACAATCCCCACGAGGCCGTCCCATTCTGGATCCTGCACTTCCTGACAAATGACCTTTTAACCGTATGGCGGCTTCCAAGTGCATGATCAAAACCATAGCTTTAGTGACCCAAAGGTCGCCAGCTGACCTGTGGTCGCAGACACGCACACACGCGGGCGCGCACACACACACGGGCACACACACGGGCACACGCACGCACGCACGCACGCGCACGCACACACACGCACGCGCACGCACGCACGCACACGCACACACACGAAAGGCGGAAATGTGCGTGAATGTGAGTTAGACCAAGAGGGAATCCTAACATGCAGCATTAACTTGGACTTATTAATCGTCAAAGTAACTTTAGTCGACCTCAAAACTGAATCAGAAAAAAGACAAATTAAGGAGAGCGGTGGCTTTAACTTCCCCTTCTCTCTTTGAGCTTCATCTAACCTTTTCTCTCATTCTTCACTTTCATCTTTCTGCTCGGAACAGTCAGAAAATAAACAAATCCAACACTAAAAATAGACTTCAACTTGTCTACAATGTTGACCTCCCCACTGTCAAACTTCTACTTAACTATTGCTCTAACCTTTCCCTTCGACGTTTTCTTTTTTCCCTGTTTCCTTTATGTGTTCTACCTATCTTTATACCTAGCTACTCTTCTCTTCTTTTCTCTGCTGTCATGTTCTCTCATTTTTCCGCCATCTTACCCCCCCTTTCCTACCCTCCAGTCTTCTCCCTGGTCAGTGGCAGGTCTTGAGAACAGGCCGCATGCAACTGCAGATGCCTCCATATTTGGACACGCTGATGGAACCAAGGGATGAGGCTCTCACACGATCCTCCTTCAAATACGCTCCCATTCCTCCCTCCCATCCATCCATCCCTCCTCCCTTTCCTCTTCTGTGCCATCATTTTAGTCCAGGGAGTTCCTCACTCTTTTTCCTCCCTTTTTTTTTTCTCTCCACCTCCTTAATCTTTTTTTTTTTTTTAAATCATACTCTGGGGATATAATAAAGCCTCTATTGGAAGCCGAGTGGATGAAACTCCCTAGGGTTGGAGCACATCATCCCTGGGGTACAATAGGGTATCCAGAACTTGTTCTAAGTGGAACCACTTACAAAAGACTAAGAGTCTGGACAACAATTCTGCTTTCAGATTGATGGCTTCCAAAAATCTCCCTCTCTCTCTCTCTCTTCCTGTTGTTTTCCACTAACATTACATCTGACTTATAAAGGCAAAATGCTTAAAGAATGCATACATCCTTTTTCATCATTCACCATCTGTTTGTCAAAAGATCCTACAAGTGTGTATGTGACATGTAGTTCAGCGGGTTGACAGGAACACTGACGCACTCAGACTGTCACTGCGTCACTGTGACACACACACACACACGCATGCATGCACGCACGCAAGCACGCACACGCATACACATACACACAAACACACACACACAGCTGTTAAAATGCATTTTAGTGTCTCACTTCACAGAGTTTCTCTAGGGGAGGCTGTCGCTCAGCGGAGGACAGTCCTTGATCAAAAAATTACCAACCTTGGACCCTCTGCAAAGGGGAAGCCGATGACGACCGACATGTCACTTTGTTTCACGCATGAGCACACATCTGACCACATTTTAACTTGAAGCACACTGGTAGGTAAACAGTGCATTGTATCAAAATACACACATGCAGCAGGGTTTTGTAATACTCGAACACATTATACTAGAACATATTTCTAGAGGTGCACAAATGCAATTGTATGGTCTCATTTGAGTCCCACAGTCATGCTGTGATTCACTTTGCTGTATGCCATGGATTTGTCGCCCACTCACACACAGGCACATACCTCCTCGGCTGCCCTGAGCTAGACTGTGGGAAATCCTTGGGAAAGGGTCATGACCACAAAACATGCTCCTTCTTCTGCCTTCTTCTTCCTTTCCTCCCTCTTCTATTCTTCCCTCTAATGTCACACAACTCTCTCTTTCCACAGACCACCAGGAAACAGTGCTTTACATGCTTATGATAGGATTGGACTGAAACAGGTTTTTGAAGGTCAGTACTTACATTTTTAGATAGACATCTCAGATGTTTTGTTCCAAATGCTGCATTTAGAAAAGAAAATGCAAGCATTTTCATGAATCACTAATCGTAGTGTTTTATTGGACAATCACGGTGTTCATAAAAATGCAGTTGCCATTTTGTTGGTTAGTGGTTTCTTTTTTTTTTTCAAAAAACACAAACTACAACACATAAAGAGCTTCAGGTCATCAATATTAAACACATAGGTACTGAAGGAGTTATCTATGAATGGAATAGAATGTCTTTATTTTCATTGTACAACTACGAGAAAGAGTTTGCAAAAAACCCAAGACAAAAACAGGTTTGACACACTGGAACAAACAGACGGACAGAGACATACAGGCAGACGGATAAGGACAAAAAAAAAACATTTAGGGAAGACAGAGATATATGGAGTGAGATTACGACGGACAGAGAAACATTTAGAATATTGGAGATCACAGTCTATAGTACTGGTGCTCCATTGTGCCATTATGAGGTGCTGTTAGGGAGGAAAGGGAGGTAGAAAAGGGTGAAAAGAGGGTGATGGATGTGGCTTATATATATTTACGGTGAAGTTTGTTGAAGGGTTATGAGTGGGTTCCAGGTATGTTGGGTGTGTTTACTGTTGAATTTGTAGAAAAGTTATAAAAGGATCCCGGATATTTTTCTTTTTGCATGCTGCAGTTTCTTCCATTGAAATGTATTCTGACATTAGGTTGGTCCTGTGGTTGACATGGCAGGATGTTTTAGACTTCTAATTTTGAAGGACTTTTTTTTACTGATATATTTTTCTTCACCTGATAAAATAGAACTATTTAAGAATAATGACAATAATAACAATTGACACAGCATTTCTGAACTTAAACTTCCACCAAGGTTACTTTTTAGTAACAGCAGTCGTCACTGTGTTGTAATCAAATTATAAAAATAAAATCAAAGCCAAGACTCAGAGGCATGCTGACTCCACTAAAAAAAGCCTTAATTGACCAGCATGCAATGAGACCAAAAACTTATAGTAAGCAGTAATAAAAGTTAGGTGTACATCCCACAGTCCTCCTTGATTGGAGATACTTACTCCGTAGCTTTGACTCTTGCCCCATAGTTGTTCTCCACCTACATATACTGAACCAAACAACTTCATACGGCTTCTTTGAGACCAAAGGGCATGCTCAGAAACAGAGGAAATAATTGACTGAAGTAGGCTGGTTAAGGGAAAGGGTTCCAATGAAGTCACACACACATTATGGAGGAAGGTATGAATGAACGTTAAACTGGTACTACTACCTTCCACTATAAGGAGGACCTAATGTGATTGTCTTGCTTTCTTTGCTTGTGCTTTGACATATTGGGTTTTTGATTGCCCAAATCCCATCCTTAATTTTCCCCACATTGGCTATTAACTCGTTTTCTCTCTCTGACAAGCTCTTTAGCTTTATAAACCAGTGCACAGGAAGCTCATGGATTTTTAACAGGCCTGAGGCCGCACTCTTTATCTATTATTCAGAACAGCCGTTTAACACAGCACCACTCCAGCATACTTGAAATGGTGGACGCACGCACACGCACACGCACACACACACACACACACACACACACACACACACACACACACACACACACACACACACACACACACACACACACACACACACACACACACACACACACACACACACACACACACACACACACACACAAGTAGAGACATCCAGCTGCTATTGCCACACTGGCACCCACAGCTGTCGCAACAGTGGAATTTAAAACTGTTGACATATTACA
Source organism: Echiichthys vipera (assembly GCF_963691815.1). Classification (NCBI taxonomy): domain Eukaryota; kingdom Metazoa; phylum Chordata; class Actinopteri; order Perciformes; family Trachinidae; genus Echiichthys; species Echiichthys vipera. The sequence continues at coordinate 23,308,480 of NC_139827.1, forward strand.
ATACACACATGCACACAAATACAGAACTATCAGGTAAATGGAAGATATTAATGTGGCCCCATGAGTGGAAACCCAAAATGAAGTTTGACACACAAACACACAGACACACACATTTGAGTCTTGACCCCTGCTTCTCTGACACTCATACATTCTGTATGAGCCGGTCATTATAACAGTATGACAGGAGTGTCAGGTAGGCCTTGGTGCACAGGAAGTACATTATCAGGGCTATCCGGCATTCGATGACCTGCGATGTGCATGACAAGGCAGAGGAAACACTCTCCCAAAGTAACAGCATTGCGAAAGTTTTAACAACCCCACTCATGGTGGCCTGATGGTATGAGCTGCTGTTTACCACACAACCACGTTTGTTGTTCTAATCTGGCCAAAGACCTTTGTTGAACGTTACCTCTCTCTCTCTCCTTTCACATTTTTTATAGGGCTGGGACGCTGGGAATTTTGAGTGCCATGGACTTTTTTTCCCTTTTGCAGTGGTATCGAAAGAAGTACCAAGTATTGTTTTGTTTATATTAGGGCTGGGGGATATGTCCAAAATCTTTAATCCCGATATAGGTCATTTCATATCTGGATGATAATTTCCACATGTTTTCTGGCAAGTCAATTATAATGGTCTACTCTGGAGATCAGAATTATGGAACAAATTATAAATACTTGATTTATTCTGAATTAGTTTATTTTTATCGATCAGAATTTAATAGTATTTCCACTGTGGCTATACCACTGCTGTACTAGCATGTTTTTTTTAAGTAACCAAGGCACTTCAACAAAAATCATTATTTTGTGAAAAACACGGTGAGAAAAAGATATAAACAATGTTTTCTTCGGGCTATAGGATTCAAAAATGAATAGGAAGTGTAGAGGCCACAGCTTTGAATGACTTCAGCACATCTGCGCCCACAGGACATCACTAGTTTCTCACACTGCTCTGGTTTGATCTTGGTTCATTCTTCTTCAGTCTCTTCAACAGTTTGGTAACTGTAGTGGGTTTCTTAGACATTACTTTGTTGCCAAGGATTTTCCAGATATTCTCTATGGGGTTTATAACTGTTTATAAGTGTATACTGAAATAAACATGAACATAATATACATTTTCTGACATCCTGTCTCTTTCCATTCATTTTCCCTTCATGGGTCTAGATAATGGGTGGATGGCTCATTGTCAGTTTTACCTTGAGGTATTTGGGAAACAATTGCAGTGGAGGTATTGCATGTTGCCGAAGGAGGTTCACATAAACATTTGCATTCACCCTGCCATGGACCTGTATTACAGGCCCAACTCCTGCTGCAAAAAACATCCCCCAAACCATGACACTTCCTCCTCCAAATTTAACTGATTTCTTTACACACTTTGGGTTCAGTCTTTCCCCAGTCCTGTAGTGCACTCTGGACCAGTTCTCTTCTCTGTCCATACAACATGCTTCTCAGCAAAGGCAAGTCTAGCCTTTTTATTATTTCTTGGAGCGCCTATCCTCTCTCTGATGGCTGAGAGGGTCATTCCTTTGGCCTTCATCTTTGGCCAACCTGCTGTCTCAGGGTTTCAGTCACCATCTTGCAAAGTAACCAGGAGAGCTGCCAGATAAATAGGGTGTGTCCGACAATTAAGTAAAGTGTCACCAGGTGCCAGATTGACACCAATAACTGGGAGGTAACCGCAAGTATCTGAAAGTGTTCTCTAATCTTGCTCACTTTTTTTCACAAAAATAAAGTACCTTGTTTATTAGACAATGTAATTGTATGTAGCAATATCCTTATATAGGGTTTGGATATTTGATCATAACCCTGTATCATGGTACATATCATATCACCAGATTCCTGCCATAACACATTCCTACTGTTGAATAGAGGCAAACAGACACACGTGTACAGACAAGGTAATTTGTCGCAATACTTCATTGCTTGACTGACAACTCACAAACCAACATGTGCAACAAGAAGTGCACACAAATACACACATGCTGGAAAGACTGGACAGACCTGCTGATTTCCCTAAAAAATTAAATACAATACAAGCAGGTGACTCATCTGTTTGGGATTAAGTTGATCACTGAAATTAGCTCAGAACTAAAAATAGAAAACTGTATTACATGGACAGCAAACTGCCTTCAAAGACTAGTTAAAGATTAAGTGCATGTATTGTGTGTGTGTGCACTGCACATGCAATCAGGCTAGGACAGGGTTGTGCACGCTTATCAACACTGAACACACACACACACACACACAGACACACACAGACACACACACGACTCAACACATTCTTGAGCAATAGGAATGTCAAGCTCCTCGTAAAAAATACGTGGGCTGGGTGAATAAAAGAAAGCTGATTAGGCTGCTGTGTGGGAGAGCAAATGAGCGTTTGACACAACAGATCCTCTAAGAGGGAGAGACTCAGAGGATGACATAAAGCGTTATTAAAGGTCTATTAGTGATGGAGGGTGAGAGATGTGGATGAGGAGAGAGAGAGAAAAAAGAAGACTATCTGCAGAAAGCTCTTGCTATCTGTGCTTCTAGCCTCCCCGTGTACTCGGCTGGTTCTTTGGCTTCTGGCTGTCACTGTGTAATTATGACTTAGCGTCAGATATACACCGTCCTTTGTCTTTCTGGAACATGCACGCACGCACGCACGCACGCACGCACAGCATTAGCAAAAAAAAATGCATGAGTAAATGTTTATTTTTCATTTATTATAGACAGACAAAATCTTCTTGCTGAGGACTGAGGTAAATTTTTGCTCAGTGGCAACTTTGTTAAAGTATTTTCATTATAAAAAAATAAGGAACATTCCAAACACTTCTTTATTACAATGTAGGAACACTTTACCAAAAGGTAAAAGGTCTCAGCAAGCCATCACACTGAAAAGCGTTGCTTGTGCTATTAAATTGAAAATACTAAAATACACAGAATGATAAAAATTTTATTGGTGCATCAGAAGAAGTGTTTCAGTTTGTTCCATCGTAGCTATATATTTAAACATTTAAAGCACGCAAACATTTAGCATAATCGGCACACCTCGGTGATGAAGCTGAATATAGCATGTTCAATGTGTTTCCATTCATATAAGTGGAGTAATGCAGACACACCATCCTTCTCTTGTAAACAGCTCTCTCTGTGTTGCCATTGTAGCTGACGGGGAACCTGGGTCTTCCAGATCCGGCGTTTTATTTGCTATCACCATAGTGTGATTGACTTGCATACAATTCCCTTGTGTTGTAAACCTCAGCATATGTTGCTAACAGCCTATAGCTAAACCTCTACGGGCAGAACACACACTTGTAAACTTTTTGTTTCAAATTGATGCATTTACATACCCTGTACGGTACAGTGTGTGTAACGGTACACAACTGTAACTCCTGTGCCATGACAGTTCTGTACAAATAAACAAATCAGTACAGCCCCTAGCACTGTATGACTTTTCATCTTTGAATATCTTTTAACTTTGTTGAACCTCTTTTTTTTTCAGATAAATTATATTTTTTATTCACAAAATGCCTGTGTTACAAGTTATCTTTGTCAGTTGGTGTGTGCGCTCTTAAATGTAGAACAAGGTCATTTTCAATACATTTTGAATGCAAAATACTCTTCCTGGAATTCAAACTTGTGTGCCACAACTTTATCTTGGGCATCAAAGAATCCTAAATACAAAAAAAGGAAAAGAAAAGAAGAATTCAAATACATTTATTCATATCACTTAACAAAGTGGCAGACGTGTAGTAAAACACTGGAGTTTTTTACCAGGATGTTACCACCATCAAGTCACATGAAGTCCAGTTTTTTTAAAACCTAAACTCTTGTAAATACTGTTACTGCATTTTTCTTTTTAGTCTGTTATCATACACAACGACAGCCAGACGCAGACACACAGACACTTTTGTGAGACCACCTAGTCAAGCGATTACAGTTGACCTTTGAACCTTGGAGTGGTAGCGTTGATGAAAACAAATGAGGTACGAGGTATCAAGGCCGAAACAACGCCATGTTGGGTCACACAAGTGCACTTATAACACAGACATGCTGAGGAAGAGGTATGTACTAGCATTCGAAGAAAGTGAGGACTGAATACTGAAGATGGCGTGTGTGAAAGTGCAGGAGAAGAACATTGAAAACCGGAAGAGAGAGAAAAAAGAAAAAGACAAACAGAAACATGAACACACAGGAAGTTTACTCTACAAAGGCCTTTAAATTAATTTCTGCTGTCTTTGCTCACCTCTCAGTGATAAATATCTGTGTGCATCTATGTCCGTCTGTGTATCTAAGGGCCTACTCACACTGTCCTTCTGGCCGGGGCCAAAACCGTTTTTTCAGCTAAAGCCTAGTACCTTTAAGCAGTGTGAGTGCACCCGCTCCGCGCACAACTGCGGCCAAAGAAAGAGGTGGGCTTTAGCGGAGCCGTTTGCACATGTACGAGCACGAGCGTGCGCACGTGTACGAGCACGAGCACGAGCACGAGCCCTACGGCATTAGCGTTATGTCCGCCTGTTCGGACATGCATATAGAAGGACGGACCATGCGCAGACATTTAACAACAACAACAATGGCGGTGAAAGGTTCACGTTGGTGTGATGCGGAGGTGGAGTGTTTACTGCAGATTTGGTCGGATGAAAATATTCAAAAACAGTCGACAAGACGCACAAAAACTCCGAGGTCTGTGGAAAGATTTGTAAACAAAGCCACACACACGCGATCAATGCGTGTGACGTGTTACGGCGTGATGGCGTATGGACAGCAAGAAGCATTGGCCGGCCCTGGCCTAAAGTCCGGGTCGCGGTACAGAAGGACAGTGTGAGTATGCCCTAAGGCACAAAGACACACACACACTGTGTTTGACCGGCAAATGCAGCGCTGTAGCTCTCATTGAAAGGTGAAAATGAAGAGGAGAGACAATTATAATGCAACAGAGAGAGCAAACGTATCTGCTGTAACTGTTTACTGCTCACCTGTCCTTCCCATGTTCTATAATAGTATTAAAATCGACTGAAAACACCTGAGAAAGTTTGGCTGCAGAAAATAAACATGAAATACATTGCGCTTTTTCCTGTCCTGCTTTCATGGGGCTCTTCTGCAGGGGCTGGTTTCAAAATGCGTCTTTTTATAAGTTAAAAAAAAAAAAAAGTCTGTCAAATTATCCAAATTTGACAATTTAATTTTTTTATTTTCTTTATTTATCATTTATACATACACATACTGTGACAGTGTGACGATGAGCCAGCATGCACGATAGGTCCATGAAACTGAAACAGATAAATGTAATTCAGCCATCATTCATTTTATTATTTACACACCTGTGTTTGTTTTACTGTGGCATGTCAAAATCTCTTCTTTTATATTGTCTTTTATATCTTGTCTTAATTGCCTTGTTGTGGAAAGGTGCCTTGCATTCTGGGAAAAAGGTCTGCTATGAACAATATAAAGTGGGGCAGAGCTGGTGATAAACTGCACAGACAACCGTTGCTAGACACCCTGAATACAAATTCTAAACGTTACATAACATCAATGATCCAGGGGAACCTCACCATCAGAGAAGTTACTGTTTGTCTTGACCTATTAGTTTTAAAGTTCCAGTCTCAGCCAAATTTCAAACAAACTGTATTTCCATAAAATTTGGCACTAAGACTGGCCTTGGGTCAATGGACAACTGATAGTGTATTATGGTGATCTAGATGTGGAACTTACATGACTCCATAGGAGAAGACAAGATGAAAGGGGGGATTTTAACCAATCTTAATCTGCAGAGTAGGATTTGCTAATTGAGAGAACTATTGACAAATCCATGACAAAGCATTATGGCCTCTTATAAAGAACATCTTTCACAACAAAATCATTCAACTAGCTGCAGAGCAACACAAATTTTGATGGAGGTGGTATGGAAGTGGTAGTAATGGTGGTATGGCAGTTCCCTACAGTATGAGACAGTTGAAATGGCACTTTACCAGAACACAGTGGATACAAAAGTAGTAGAATAGCAAAGCACATGACCCACTGGGGCTGGCCTGGTTATGGTTAAGGATCTGCCCTTTGCTGCTGCATGTTTAGGTGACATGTTTGATTTAGCACAGACTAACCAGCCCTGAGGGAATGGACTTCCCACTGCAACACACTGCACTGGAAGAATAGGCTTGGTTTGTACCATAGACTGTATGAAAAATGGACGTAGCCTCTACGACGAGTTCTGTTCTCTCAACTTGATTCAATTGTACTCGCCTAGGGAGGTTGCCGGATTCTGACTTTGCCTTATTTCCCCTTACCAAAAAAGGGCATTGATGTGACGTTGGGGGGGAGGGAGATACGTCCTTCTGGCTAATGTATACCTCCGAGGAGAAGTGAGGGCCAGTGACTAGCTGTCACTCAAGAGACCACGCCCCTAATTATTCATAACCTTTAACCTCCAAGTACAAAAAAATTCACTCCCCTCAGTGTTGTAATGGAGATATGACCTAAGCATAGAGACTAGAATGTTTTTTTGTTCCAGGTCTTAAATAGGTTTAAATACGCTGTAAAAACGGCCTGTTTAACATGGGGGTCAATGAGAAATTGCTCTATTATGAAACCTGCCCCGTGTGGACACTCGGTGAACTGAAATTTTTAGCACTTCTGTATTACATCAACCAGGAAATAGCTGTGGTTGGGGCTTGGTTTGTACACATTGCGGGATAATATGTGCACAGAGACACACAAAAAAAGACACATGCAAACATACAAATATGCGCACACACAGGCAGTACCTCCAGACTCACACAGACTGAAACTGACAAGGTGCCAGTGCAACCCTATGATAACATAACAACACTTCAAGGTCCAAACCTTGAGTCTGCAAGATATACACCATGCTGATATAGTGTCATGGATTTTAAACTGCGTTTCCACATGCTACAACACTCAACACAGGGAACCCAGTGACTCCATGGGGAACATTTTAAAGACAACCCAATTTTGCCAATTGGTGTCAATCGATTTGTGTGTTTAGTGTTTTATCTTTGTTTTTTTTAAAACTAGCATATACCATTAGGAGCATACACAGAGAGAGCTCTGGAAGCAGACAGGAACAGAAGACGGAGGTAGGGCATTATTATCTTTTCACAGACCATCTGTCTCAATGTGCTGTTAGGAAATAATGAGAGTTTCAGCAAATATGACCAACTTCAGCTTTACTTTAGTCTTGACAAAGTCTACGTTCCATATACTGCACTGTGATGTGACTGGATTGTTGCTGCGTCATCTCTTACAATCCATTACATTTCTGATACAACTACTGATAAGGGCTGAACGATTTGGGAAAAAAATATCTCATTGTGCTTATTTTTGACTGATATTGCAATTGCCATATGATTCACGATTTTGGAGGGAATGGTGATTGCATCAGTAGTGTGTGTTTTTTTGTGAGGCTCAGTACCTGAGAAAGAAAGAAAGTCTGTAGAATACAATACTTAATTCCAAGCTGTATTTTGACAGATATTTAGTCTACCGTAATTTCCGGACTATAAGCCGCTACTTTTTTCCCTCGTTCTGGTCCCTGAGGCTTATACAACGGTGCGGCTTTTCTACGGCTTACGGTAACCAGGGGCGCGCACTACCGAGGATGCGCGAGACCGAGGCAGACATCTGGCGCCAGGTAACGAGAGCAAAACAAAGAGTAGGAGAGCTTCAGCGACAGTTTGCGCGAAGGAAGTGTTCATGCAAACACCCTCAACATGGAAAACAAACGGAGAAGTGCATATGATGCTGCTTTTAAGTTAAAGGCAATCGATCTGGCTGTCAAAGAAGGAAATAGAGCTGCTGCACGTACCCTTGACATCAATGAATGGCTGGTTATTTTGAAAACGTAAACGGCCGCGGGACTGCACTTTTACTGCCGTGTTACAGGCGAGCACTTTGTATTACTTTGCACCGTTGTATTATTTGTACTCTGCACGAATGCTGTTCGCCATGTCAAAGATGTGAAAGTTTGATTGAATGATTGAAAGATTTATTGTTAATAAATGGGACGCTTTGCGTTCCCAAACAGTCATCTCTGTCCCGACAATCCCCTCCGTGGTAGCAGGAACCCCTATATACTACGGTAATTACACATCAAAACGCCTGCGGTTTATAGTTGGGTGCGGCTTTTATATGGAGCAATCTGTATTTTACCCTAAATTTAGCTGGTGCGGCTTATAGTCAGGTGCGCTTTATAGTCCGGAAATTACGGTATATACAAATGCTGAGATCCTGCAATTTGAATATTGCACTTTAATAAAACCGATAAATTGTTGTGCTACAAACTACAGTATCTTACCAACCTGGCTCAGCTGCTGTTGTTGTTGTTTAAAAGGAGAGTGGGCTGATGGATATTTAGATACTAACAGAAAGAGAATGGTTGGAAGCACGTTATCTGAGGCGAATCATTTGGCCTGCTGGAATAGCCAAGCTATACACAACAGACCACATGCACAGGCCTGGGTGACAGGTGAAAGTCTGAGGCAATGGATGTGATATCACAACAGGATGAGGAAAAGCAGAGGGAGAGATGCAGAGTGTGGAAAGAAAAGGAGACAGAAATAGAGGGAAGCAAATGGCAGTAAGTCAGAAGAGCTAACAGACAGAAAAACCTACTTATTCCATTCATCAGTCATGCTAACACTTCAACATGAAAGACGCTGTACGGAATGAAATATGTAGAAGGATACTGAAGGCGTCAGCCATGGGACAGAGACACCGTCATTTCTGACATCTAAATTTAATAATAAGTCTTTTAACATAGCGAAAAGTCAAGGTATTCCGACTGTGTGACACATATCTGGTAAATGGCAAATTTAAGATGATCAAACTAAAATCATGAACACCTACAAAAAATGTATCTGATCTTTCGACCATTCGCCGTAACTCGCTTCAAAAAATTTCTCCAGTCTCTCCATCTCCCACACAAAGCAGCAGTATGTGATTCTGACGATTTAGTCCTCTATGTCAGTGCTATGTCAATTTCTCTCTATGGCCATTTCTCTACAAAAAAAACTGCAAGAAAAGCAAACTGTTAAGGTCATCTCTTTCTTCTGAGCAGGAAACTGTGCGTCCCTGTTTTTGGCAGGAAACTAGATGCCATTCTTCTCCCCTTTTCACTCCCAGACAAAAGCTGCATGTCAATATCTCACTCTGTCACTGTTCGCCAGTCTGGAAATAGAGAGTGATGGCACCGTTTAGAGCCAAGTTTGAATACACTCTGACACAAGGCCTGACAATAGAACAGATAGTCTCTGTTTGCGAGAGACCTAAGATTAGACTGCCCAAGAGGAATCCCCTACTGGAGAGATTAGCTCCATTGATGCTGTCTTCCACAGAGTGTGTGAGTGAGTGAGTGAGTGAGTGAGTGAGTGAGTGAGTGAGTGAGTGAGTGAGTGAGTGAGTGAGTGAGTGAGTGAGTGAGTGAGTGAGTGAGTGAGTGAGTAGTGGGATTTCTCACAAGTTTCAGATAGCCAAGTCAAATGTATTTCCATATCTTTCCGCCTTTGTGGTGTATGTCCAGTGTAGTATGTCTAGTTGATGCCCCCCTTGCACCAACATTCCCATCCCACAAGTGGTGGACAAGATATGATAAACACCTGTTTAATTCCACTGAAATTCTGTACATCTGCCTCAGAACAGTAAAGCCGGTCAGCCCTTCTGTTATCAACTGCAAATCTCAGCTCAAACATTCTGGCCTGCCACAACAACAAGCCTCAAACACAGTCAGAGATATGAAACCAAACCTTGCACTGACTGATCGCTCAGAGGAAAAACTGCCAAATGGAGGTTAGACACTTTGATCTGGACTTAACAGTTTTTTTGTATGGTTCGAATCTGTATTTAATCCTAGAGAAGGCCAAATCTGTGTAGTACAACTGATGCCCTTTAACTTCATCTAAATTATCAAATTTAACATGTCTTATGTGAAAGCCACCATTGCTGTGTATGACAAATACTACTCATCCTATCATTCTTGTGCCACGTGTCCATTAATAGTGTTACTATGCAAGTTGTTAACATTTGTCCGTAGCAAGGATTTTAAATTCATTTGGTGTATTTTTAGGTTACTGTTTCTAATTTCAATGACAGATCTCTCTATCATTCAAATACAGGACAAAATAAATCTATAGAGTGCTGCTCAAAATGACATTATATGTGCCGGTTGCTCGTTATCTCATCTCATCTTCAACCGCTTATCCGGGGTCGGGTCGTGGGGGCAGCAGCTTTAGCAGGGGACCCCAAACTTCCCTTACTTACTTCCCCACATTAACCAGCTCTAACTGGGGGATCCCGAGGCGTTCCCAGTCCAGTGTGGAGATATAATCTCTCCACCTAGTCCTGGGTCTTCCCCGAGGCCTCCTCCCAGCTGGACATGCCTGGAACACCTCCCTAGGGAGGCGCCCAGGGGGCATCCAACGATTGCTCGTTATTTCAGTTTTATATCATTTAAATTGGTTTACTGATTTCTGAAAACATTTGGCATTTGATATAAGCTGCTGTTTGAATGCTGAATAATATCCGCTTGATATAAACCAAAACATTTCTCTCTTCCTGGAGCTCTAATCTCTTGATCTCGTAGTCCGATCTCCTGCTTCTGTTGGTACATCGTTTCAACAGGACTAACTGGTCAGATAACATATTTTACTGCTATCTAGGCACACAGTGACCTCACTCAACCCTGATGACCAAATGCTAAGGTGTACATGTTTAGACAATGTAGGCTTTCAACCTTTACCCTATATGTCTGACTGTATTTAAATGCAATGTTATGCTCTAATTATTATAGATTTGTACCTTGTGCTGCGCTGTTCGGCTATGTAGCACAAGTTCTGTGCTGAGCATTTTATCACAAGCTCAATGGACTGGATTTATAAGTATTTTTTAAATTACAAATATATCTTTAACAGTGGAAACTATTAATCAGTAGAACTTGTTCAAAACCTGTGATTCTCTCTTTATGATTGCCTTGAAATTTTCTATAACTTAACTATTTAACTTTTGCACATTGACTAAGTTTGTGTAGAAAACTGCCTAGTTAGACGTGAACAGACACTTACCCTTCAGTTTCTCCACCACAGTCTGCCCGGCTCTCTCCGCCACCCGCCCGTCCTCCCTCTGGTAATGGTCATCCAGGAATCGGGCAGTAGCTTCTGACAGATGGACCATGCCCGCCACGCCCAGCTGCTCCATCAAGTTAGCCAGATTGACGTCATTTGACCATACGTCAAACTTGAAGCGCTTCATTCCCAGGATCCCGCACAAGACAGTCCCTGTATGGACGCCGACACGCATGCTGACAGTCTCACATGTCTCCTGGCAGAACTGCTCGATGGCCTGGATCATGCCCAAGCCCATCTCTACGCAGCAATAAGCGTGGTCCGGCCTAGGCTCAGGGCAGCCAGCTACACAGTAGTAGCAATCTCCCAAAGTGCTGATTTTCTCGCAACAGGTTAGTTCGCAGAGCCGGTCGAAACGTCCAAACAGATCATTTAGGAGGCCCACCAAGGCTGGTGCTGACTTATTAGCAGACATTTTAGTGAAACCAACAATGTCTGCAAAGAGGATGCTGACAGGCTCCATGCGTTTCATATTGAAAGGCCGGAAGATTATCTGTCCACGGGGAATTGAGGTCTTCTTGCGTTTGTGATTGTTGTATGGGTAATTCTTGGCGCTCGTGGCACTTTGGACTTGTGAGGCTCCCCCGCTTCCTCCACCACCCACTGAGACGGCGGAGGCAGAGCAGGCACCCGAGGAATACCGCTTTCCAGAATTCTCACCACCACCCTCATCATCACCTTGCTTCATCAACTCATCTGCCACTCGCCGCGGCATGACAGAGTGGATCATTCGCTCCTTCAAGGCCTTCTCCACCTCCAAGTCTTTGCCGTGCATGATAGCCTGGCCCACTTTGAGGAAGGTGCTGCGGGAACGCACTTCCGACATGATAAACAGGTGGATGCCGATGACATGGGCGCACAGGTGGAGCAGAGCTTTGGCCGGGCCCAGCCAGCGGAGGGTGTCTTCTTCCCAATCGGAACCAGAACCCACTAACCCTGTCCCCCATCCAGTAGTGTCATAACTCTTTTGAAGCAGTGGCAACCATTCCAATGCCTCAAATAATATTGAATACAGGAGCCCCAGCATCACCGAGGCATACAGACGAACATGTAGTACGCTGTATAACAACAACAGAACCTCCATGCACAGGGAAAAGGTGCCAACAGGGGAGATGCATGGGGTCGGAAGTGGTGCTACTTTGTCTGCTGAGGGATATGAGGCGTTCCCACCGCCGGCCCACTCCAGCTCAGTGAAGCCAGCAGTCTGTATCTGCGGAGCTAAGGTGATGGCAAAGGTAAGCGCAATCAGGAGCAAGGAGGTTTGGTTATACAGCCACGTGTAGGGCTGGGTTAAGGTGAACAAAAACAGGAGCGCTAGGAGGACTAAAAAGATGGCTGTGGGGACTAAGAAGGTCATGGGGTTGCAGCGGTCACTATTGACCCCAAAGTAGACCCCCCAGAGTACAGCTGACACTGCTAGGTAGAACAGGACATATCGGAAGCGCCGCTGCGTCTGAGGAAAGCACCGCTCTTGGCACGCATCTTCCAGGATGGGGGAGTCAAACTTGGGGTCCCAGCACTGAGCAGCAGAACGTTCGAACAGTGGGGGCGCCTTCCTGTGCACCCTGGAGATGGAGGTCCCAGCAGGTCTGGAGTCTGCTGAGCTGCAGCTGGAGGAGATACTGCATTTGTGGAGGTTAGGGTTCATTTTACTCACAGCTCCATAGCTTCCAGCTCCTCCTCCTCCTCCTGCTCCACTGCTGGCAGCCCTCAGTGGCTCATGTTGCTGCACGTGTGGCGCGCTGTTGGTAATCCGCACGGTCACGGCGCCATCCCCGCTGGAGTCGCAGCTCACTTCCGTGCCATGCATGAGAAGCTGCCGGTGATGTTGCAGAGTGGCCATATTGACTGGTGTGACGAGAAACGAGGTTGTTGCGGGAGAGGGATTAAATATTAATAATATCTTCTGAAGGCATTCGGGAGACGCGTTGCGTGGGTACCGTGTGTGCACATGTGGCACGGAGAGGAGGAGGGAGGCGGCGGCGGCGGTGAGAGTGAGTGACAGGCAGACAGACAGAGAGGGGGAGAGGGAGAGAGCAAAGGTGTTTGTTGGAATAATCACAGTGCATGAATGGTGAGCACGGCACAGACGTCTTTTCTACGCACACAGCAGCCTTTCCAGTGTCTTGAGCAGTTCATCATCCGACCCCGGGTTTGCGTCAGTACTCACATAACATGTATCCTTCTCCAAAGAGGCTCTGGGTTTGAGCCCGGCTTTCTCTCCAGTTGCGGTAAAAATACTGTCATCACTCTTTCTGACTCCTGAATTGAACATCCTTCTCGGAAAGGACTGGTTGGTGATGAAACTGTTTTTTTTTAAATGTTTTATGCCTTCATCAAGTCGGTCCTGGCGTTAAATGACTGGAAATGACCTCCTCTGGATGTGCGCAATATTTCGATGCTGATGACATTACAAAGTCAGACAGCGTCAGGAAAAAAAGCCCAGATTTATCTTCATTCCGAAGTAACGCTGAGTCTCTTTTTTGCGTGGAAAACAGCGTTCAGGTCCAGGGCTTCATTGTATGAGCACATACAGATACAGACTGTCAGCAGTTGGCTTTGTGCACAGCAAGTGGCTACAGAAGTTACACTGTCCCGCTTATCTCCACAACATGCGCGACAAATGGTCCATTCACACCTCCTCTCCCCACACCCCTCTTAAAAACACCCTACCAAATATCTGCGTTATGAACCTCTGGATGTGCTAGATTAAAAACGTGTGGAAAGTATGCATTTTCCACCATAAAGCATTAAAACTGTATTATTCAAAAATAATAATCAGTCTTCACTTAAAAGACTTTTCTTGGTTCAGGGTTTACTTTATATGCTAAATCTTAAAAAGGGTGGGCAAATTGTTAATTCCCTTAATTCAAAAAAGAGGGTATAGACGGCTTTACCTTCCACTACACCCCTTCGCATGCATGGCTCGGTGTGTATGTGATTTGCATGTCTTATTCCCATACATTCTCCTTACATCTTTATTCCGGTTGGCCCATTGAAAATAGTCCAGACTGAGTTATATGGGAGCCCTGTCCAGCCCAAGATCCAGATCATAAGAGGCCTGACAGGCAGGCCTATTCCCACGGATCCAGCCCCGTCCTTTCCTGAACTCCCTCTCCGGATCTCCACCGTTTATTCCCCCTCTGCTTTCCAAAGAGGGGGTCGGGGAGAGGTGCGCTTTTCAAAGACGCGTAATCCGAAAAGAGAAGCGCAGAAAAACAGCATTCACTGTCCCAAATTAGTGTAAATTTGCCTCTGCTGGGAGTGTCTGCAACTTGTTGCGCGCAGTTGGCAAAATAAGCTACGAGGAACAGCCTCGGTCGGAACAGGCTGGTCTATAAATAGTGATGATCAAAACTCTTGCAGTAACAACACCAACGGCGTGTAACATTTGAATGCTCTTCATCAACTTTTTCTGTGGAAAAACAGAAACGCTTCAAACAAAAAAAGTGGTAGGTTAGACTACTTAAAAATCACATCGTAAAACGCGTGCAAAACGTCAGCAATAGGCCCTCTCCTGTTCCAAAGGCTCCCAAACTTTTTTTTCCCAGGCCGTATTTCCTGCGTTTGGAGAGGAGACCCAGTAAGAAGTCTGGTTATTTGGAGCTGAGGCTGGATTTCCTCCCCTCGCATTCCCCGCGGAGCAAAGACGAAAATCCCCAGAGCAATGAAGGAAACCCTTGGATATCTCCTCCGTATGATTACTTAAAAAAAGAACGCCCACAAACGGCACTATCTCCTTATCTCAACCAATTCCTTAGGTCTGGATAGCACTAGTTTTCGCTGGCATGCATGTGTCCAACAAACACAACACTGTGCGCTCTGGCTGTGGTGCGTCCTCTTCCGTCCGCCGCTGGTTGCCTCCCTTTTCCCCCCTGATATAGCTCTCTGTTGGAGTTGAGGGCTAAATAAAAACAGTCCTTTAGCGGGAGTTTTGCGGTTGCTTTTCCGTCTCTATCCGGGTAAACGTAATATCCCCATTCCTGTAAACGCCACCATCTTCGCTGTGAGTGGGTCGGAAATCCTCCCCCAGCTGTTGTGGCGGAGCGGGTTGGTGGGACCAGCCTGTCAAGCAAACCACAGTTTAAAAAATCACGGTTTCCGGTCTTGCCTTTTAAGCAGACCAATAAGGCAGGCTACGTTAGTTAAATAATGTATTTGACATGTGCCTAAACAGGACGGTGGTCGTGAAGCTTAAACAGGACGGTGGCCGGGAAGCTTAGAAAGGAGAGAGACCTTATTTTAACAATTGTATCATGTGAAGACTGTGTCTCTAGAATGTACTATATCAAATAAACGTATTATTATATTTTGTCTATTTTCTATTTATTAATTGTTCTTTCTTTTGTTAAAAGTTCTACATGTCATTTCAGGGAGTTACTGTTGAAGTTAGCCAACATTGGAGCTCTCGAAATGATTCAGACAGTCTTGACAGTTCAATTAGCAACGTTCATCAATTATTAACAATACTCACAAAATGCTAACGTCAATGCTAATGACTGACTAACGTTAGAGATATTGGAAATATTGATGAACCTCATTGAGAAGGCATACCCGTAACTTGTTCGCTGGACTAATATGATTAAAGTGCATACATACTTACTTACTTACATGTGTTTTTACTGAAGACAGATGTCTAACATTACACCAGGAATCATTTAAACAAGCTAGAATAACGTTAGCAAACGGTCGGCGCAGCCTAGTTACCAGTTACCATAGTAACGAGACGTAGCAACAATTCTTTTACAAGCTAACGGTAACCCTGACCCTAGATGTGAACTAAACTAAGCAATTTAACAAAGTTGTACCTAAGTGAAACACAAACATTATAACGCCTTTATTTTGAAGGCAGACTGTGACCTCCGGTATCTCCCTGGTTGTTTCTTTCTGACTTGACGGTCGTTGGTGTGTAGATGGATGTCCAGAGTGGAGCTATGCTCAAATCACACCACACCACTGCCAAGAGGGGTTCAGGGCCCAAGGATTTCCCCCAAAATCAAAAATTCAGCCATATGTTCCCTTAGCCCACGTTTCTTTCTTCCTTGAGTTTTCTTTTTCTTTTTTCATATGTGGAAAAAAAAGTTTTTTTCATATATAAAACACTTGAAAAGCAGGTGAACTTCTTAATTTTAATTATTAATCTGAGTTTATTTTTAATCTGAGAGAACAATTGTTGAAGGAACGCAGGGTTTGTGTTTATCTGTGTCCTCATGGCAAAATGTGAAAGTGGGAACTAACACAGAGGTGGTTTTTAGTACTTTGCAAAAAGTCTGCAGGTAGATCTTGTCACTGTGATAGCATCGCAGCCTTGCAAGATACAGTCACAAAACTGTGTGTAGTTGAGCTCAGAAGAAGGCCGACTTCAAAAATAGGTGTGATCCAAGCAAGGGGGCTGGAAGTAGGAAGGCCACCCAAGCACACACACTTTAAGGCCCTGGCTCGATAACTCTGCAAGATGCAGTCATGAGACTTTACAGGTTTGTAGTTGAGATCAAAATGAATGCTGAGTTCAAAGATAGTTGAGTTGTTGGTCTGAAAAAAGGGGGCTACAAAGTAGGAAAGGAGCAATTGCCCCGCCACTTTACGTCCCTGGTCCAATTTGGCATTGTGGTTGATGGGACACTCCCAAAAAGGAACAAATACCAAGTGTAGGGAGTAAGAGTTTTTCTGTTTTTTCTTTCTTTCTTTTTCTTTTTGGGCTGGGTTTTATTTACGAGATAGCTGATGGGCGTGTGGTAATGCTGTGTGTGATCAACATGTCACTGCCACAGTGCAGCAGGTGCAGGGAAATCGTGACGCTAGCTTTTGAAGATGCTACTCAGACCATCCTACCTTCACACCGTCGTACTGTCGCTTCCATGGATCCATCCATCCACCAGCACTAACCTAAACTTTGAAACCCACAACACAAGAAATAATCATGATTTTGTCGAAAACGTTTCCTGGGAAACAGGGTCTTTATAATAAGAAAAAAGAAAAATAAAGAAATGTATAATTTATTAATCTTATATTAAATTATTGTATGACTTTAATAACAATTAAATGAAGGGAGACAAAAGAAAGCTGATGTAAAATTAAATAAGAGATAGTTTTACCATTCTTTCATTTCCTATATTATTTTATTATAATATATTAGTTCATGTTACAAAGACGTGTTCCTTTTGTAGCACTTTTCATATTTTCTGGGGGGTGTTTTAGTTTTTGAGGGGGCTCAAAATTACACAGACATTTCCACAGTGCAGACAGATCGAATATTGTAGAAACTCAAAGAGACAACAGGTTCATCTCCAAGGCTAAGTATATTGAAGAAGGAAATACTATGAGGAAGAAACGAGGGTGGTTTACTGTACAGTGGCGTATTACACAATAAGAGTAATTGTTATTTATGTCTAATGCATATTGGCTATCAAATATAAAAGGTGTTATAAGGTGCCTTATCAGCATGAATTAACACTATACTGGCGTTTCTATGGGCCACACCGTGCTTTCAGCTGAATATAAGTGATGAGATTGTGAACAGCAGGTTAATAAAAAGAAGATAAACAAGGTAACAGAGTTACAGTCAGAGATATAAAACATATTTATGGTTAGTAAAGTTCAGATTATGTGTGTGTGTGTGTGTGTCCTTCTTTGAAGAAGCCATAATGTTTAAACTTTGAATCCAATAAAGCAATTAAACCTCTATGCACTATATCGTGCGTGCGTGTGTGTGTGTGTGTGTGTGTGTGTGTGTGAGAGAGTGTGTGGGTGGCATGTGCACGTGTGCGTGCCTAGGTTGGAGAGCTTACTTGAGACCTCTTTGAAGAGTTGATAAAGCTGCACTGATAAGTCTGTGTTAACACTGTGCTCAGCAAATACAGATTGTACGCATGATATGAGCTCCATATTTACACGTAGAGCATTTATTACATATGCACAGGTGTGTTCATGCTCTGTTTGGGTCATCTTGGTGTGGTTGATGTGATATTTTATTGGCCGCTGTTGGGAAATTAACCCCTCGTCACAGGGCTAAGGGTCCGCTGCAGGACAGCTGCAGATTTTCTTCCAAGTATATTCAAGAGAAGCACCAGTGAGGAGATAAGCTGCCAAAGAATATGATGACAAATAGGATTATCTCCACTGTGTCACACTTTTGGAATGCCCATGTACACTATTAACCCTACCAGTAGTATATATATATATATATATATATATATATAATATTGTTTTCTTTACCATGCACTTTGGTCTTCGATGTGCCCGGAGGATGAACACAATGGTGATCTGCTGACTTTGCTTAAGTGCCACCATGAGGTGGCTACGTGCCACTAGGTTCTTTTAAATCTCTTCTCAAAACTTTTCTCTTTGTGAAAGCTTTTGAAAATGTTTGATTTGTTCTTATTTATCCTGTTTTTATTCCTATTTATTGGTTCCTGTCAATTTTATTGTCTTTACTTCCTCTGTGCTTCCTTAGTCTTAGTCTCATTTTTAAAACCCTTTTCTTTTGTTTGGCATTTTGTAACATTTTGGAGAAAAGTGCTATTTCAATCTTAAATTATATACAACAACAGGCTAATTGTATACATGACTTGGGTTGATAGCATTATTATATTTGATTTCATCTGATATTAATAAACTATTTACGTTGACCTTGCTCAGACCGCACCTCTCCTCAAACTTGGCCTTTTTTGATCATTTTGATCTCAACTATGCACCTGTAATGTTTGTGACTGTATCAACAACGGTTGTGACGCTATCACAGTGAGAATATCTTCTCTATCAGACATATAAACTCCAAGTAAAACACTCAAGTCTTCTTCTGTGGTAGTTCCCGCTACAGTAGGTGTTTCTAGGACCACATTTGGCCGTGATGACACACACACACACACACACACACACACACACACACACACACACACACACACACACAGACTTACAAGCTAAAAACAATACGAGTCGCTGCCGCAGCTAGCATTAAGTCACTCATTCCTCAGAATCTAGTATCAGTAAAAAAATTCCAGATTGTCTTGTTTACACAGGCTTACTCCATATTGTAGCCTCTAAGTGCCCAATCAAATATCACACAGAATATTTATGATTTTATTTATGTTCATGTTTATTTCATTGTACACTTAGAACTGGATCTAAACCCCATAAATAATCTCTGAAAAATCCTCAGCAATAAAGTAATGCCTAAGAAACCCACTACAGTTACTGAACTGTGGAAGAGACTGAAGAAGAATGGACCAAGATCAAACCAGAGCAGTGTGAGAAACTAGTGATGTCCTGTGGGTGCAGATGTGCTGAAGTCATTCAAAGCAAGAACCTCTACACGTCCATTTTTTTCCCTCACTTTCTTTTCACAAATAAAGGTTTTTGTTGGGGTGCTTTGGTTATTTTAAAAAACAAACATTCGAGGACAACAGTGGTATAGCCACAGTAGATATTCTATCAAATTCTGAACAATAGAAAATAAAACAGTATTTCAGAATAAATCAAGAATTAATACTTTGTTCTCTAATTTAGATCTCAAGTGTATACTATATACTGTATACTTTATATATATATATATATATATATATATATCCCTTCTTAAACTTTATTTTATAGTAAAGCGTTATCTTCTGTTTTTCTGGAAAGCACTTTGTAACCTCGTTAAGAAAAGTGCTATAGAAATAAAGTTTATAGTATATATATATATATATATATATATATATATATATATATATATATATGTGTGTGTGTGTGTGTGTACAGTATATATACTGCGTATATACAAAATTCCATAGACCAACAACAGGCTACTTCATTACAAGTATAATTCATGAATTCTAAATGTTACTTGAGTAAAAATACAGAACTATTGTCAAAAGTATCAAAAGTAAAAGTACTTATTATGCAGAATGGCTTTTTTGACAGTGCTGTATTGTTACAGAATATTACATCATTCAGTTTTTTATCACTAAATACATGGAAGAGCTATTTAATGTTGTAGTTTGTCAACAATTTTTGTGGAGTTATTAAAGACAGAACTGTCTTTTTTCTAGCAAGGAATTTTCTCCTGTTTTCTCATTTTCCTTGCATTAAAAACATAAAGGTTCTTTCTACCGTGGACTCTGCTCGTAGACTGTATGACTGCTGTGTAGTCAGTCTGACAACACATTGAATCGAGGCGCCTCCTGGTGGCTGGTTTTAGTCACTGCAAGAGATAATTGATTACAGCTATCAGAAAGCAGCACTTTTATTTGATTGTGAATAGGGGTTGGGGCTGATGTGTGTCCATCCAGCTGTTACACATTTAATCAGGTTTCTAATTCATGCAGTATCGTTATGTATGACCAAATTAGCATGCAGTCTTTTATTCAGAAGGTGCAGTTTCTGAATTATGTGGAATAGATTTCACCTGTCATGTCTATGTATCCTTAAAAAAAGCAAACCGAGCCTGCAGATTTGTGTAGTTGTTGTTGTTTTATTCAAAAGAAATCACACAAAAGAATGACAATTACAAACAGACCTAAGGGAACAAGGAAAAGATTACATTTTTTAAGGAAATGCCCATGTGGTATGCAGCCGTGTTGAGGTGAAACTAGCAACAGTTCAGAGGGCTGAAAAGGCTGCGGTGGCATCAAATCCAAGCTTCCCTGAACAGAAATCTAGGATTAAATGATGTTGTTTTGTGGAGAACACTATGGTTGGATCAGTTCCAGTGCAGCACTTAGAAATGTTAAAATAAAACCTGTTTCTAAAATGAACGTAGTACAACAGAGAAACAAATGTGACAGTATACAGTTAGTGCAGTACAGTACAGTGACTAAACATTGTTCCATCCCTGCTCAATACTATGGAGCACCCTTCATTCTATTTAACTGAAAATAAGCTTTCTGGCACAATAATGACCTACAACTGGGTTAACTGTACAGTAAAAACACAGGACAGCAGTTTGAATCGCAATCATCAGATTTGCAAACAACACAGAAGACAAAAGAGTGGCATCATTTACTCTATCACCAGAGGAGTATTACAATCGCTGCCAGCATCTTTATCTGAAGGAGAAAACTTGAATAAATAATGTACAAGAAACAATAAAACATTTTTTCTTAGGTTTCATTAACATGGAAGGTTATATAAATGAATGTCTGGATTTTCTTTTTCTTGTCATGTTTTGGAAGTTTGTTTCTCCTGCGGACACTTGTCACATTTTGCGGATGGCAGTGGCTTCAAATGGAAAAGTTGACATCCGGACTCTGTTTCTGCATGCTTTCCCTACCAAACCGTAGTCGAAATGCAACTTTTTATTGTTAGTTTGGACCTACCTAAATACGAGGAGGGGGTTGTAAAGATGTAGCTGACCCAGGTCTGCTACATCTTTGCACATTTTCTATTCAGTCTCTCCATAGCCAGTTCTGAAAATCACAGCAGTGAGGATTATTTCAGGAAACCCTCTGGCTGCTGCTGCCATCTGCCTCCTCTGTTCCTCCTCCCGCACCCCTCTCCTCCCATCTCAATGCTTCCTCCAGCGATTCTTGGGTTTTTCCTCACACCCGGGACCCTCACAGGTGCCAGGGAGTGGAGGCGGAGGTGTGGGTGCAGCCTTTGTTGGGACAGGCGTGTCTGCGGCCTTGCTGACGCTGCTGAGCAGAGCCGGCAGCTCATGCGAGATGGCCCTCTCTATCTTGTCCAGCAGACATCCGCCGGTCCAGCTGCAGTGGGACGAGAGCTGCTTGAAGCCGGAAACTGGGTTCACGCCGAAGAAGTCCTGGTAGGCCTCTTTGTCGGGCAGGTCGAACTTACTGACGTTGGTTTTTGCCAGGATGGATTTGAAGATGTAGTACTTATCCGGATCGTTGACAATGTCTTGGAACACCTCGTATGGGTCGCTAAACCAGCCCAGCTTGTCGTAGTAGGTCTGGAGGTAGCGGTCCACCAGCAG
Source organism: Echiichthys vipera (assembly GCF_963691815.1). NCBI lineage: Eukaryota > Metazoa > Chordata > Actinopteri > Perciformes > Trachinidae > Echiichthys > Echiichthys vipera. The sequence continues at coordinate 23,330,497 of NC_139827.1, forward strand.
GGCGTGGATGCGCACACGGATGCCATGCTGGCGGATGAAAGCGATCTTGTTCTCCATCTGATTCTCAATCACCTGAAGGAGAGGAGAGAGAGGAAGGCAGAGAGAAAAGATATAGCACAGACGTACTGCTAGTGTTCTGTGAGTTTTACCCAAAATTAGGCTTCTTTTTACTGAAAATATAAGAAAACTTTTTTAGCAATCTATCTTAGAGGCCTCATGAGGGTTCTGAACTCTTTAAAATTGGGTTAGAATAAATATAATGAAGCAATGCCAAATCTATTACCATGTATCTAAACTCAGAATTATATTGTCAACAAAAACAAGCCAAAAAAGTCAAAGCATACTTGGTTGAGGTCCTCCAGCAGAGAGGTCTCCTCTTTCATGAAGAGCTCTCGGCTGGTGTCTGCAGCATAATCCTGAGGCCAGAAGGAGCTTACGTACACCCGAGGAGGCTCAGTGACATTGATCAGGGGTGCCATGCTCCAGAACAGGGCCCCGTAGACCCTCATCAGGTTCTGGGTGGAAAGACTGTCCGCCTTGTTGAGGATGAGGCGAATCTGGGACTCGCGGCCCTTCATCTGCCTGAAGAGCATCTCCAGCTCTCCACCCACGTCCAGCTTGGTGGGGTCGAACACCTGGAAGATCAGATCAGCCCGATCGATGAACCACTGGCACACATCATTGTAGGGGTAACCTTAGGAAAAGGCGAGAGGAGACACAATAGGTTAAACGAAAAAGAGAATTGTTTTAGCCGTGTGAAGTGTCCCAGCGCAGCGCAATTGATGCACAGTGGTAATTGTAAAGCCTAATAAACAGTACAACCTTAATATCTGATACATCACTGACTGTGGCTCCAGTATGTGTGTCTTTGTGTGTGTGTGTGTGTGTTTACAGGAGACTGCAGGCTTACCAGACTTATCAGAAGCTGTTCTATTCTGGTAGAGAACACTTTTTATCACAACAATGACACAAACAAAAGTGAATGAACATCATTTGCATTCCACCTCTCTCCTGCTGCTTGCGGTTTTCGATGATGCCGGGTGTGTCGACGAAAGTGACCCTCTCCAGCAGCTTGTGTGGCATCTCGATGCCCACCAGCCGCTCCAGGAAGCCCTGGCCGAACTTCTCCAGAGGCGAGAAGGAACGTGAGCTGTCTGCTGCCATGACGATGCCCTCTATGGAGCGAAACTTCTCTCCGTGCATTATGACTGTGTACTCTGAGGTGGTGGGCTCAGCACCTGATGGAGGGATAATTTAACACAATTTGTAACAGTAGGTTAACTTAATGCGATGGTTGGTTTACATGTTAGTTTAAGTAAGGTAATACTTTAAACTTCACTTTTGTGAGATAATGCTATTAAACTAGTCATTTTTGGAAAAACACAATACCACCTTCACATTTCCTTAGTGCTAACATGTTTAACTAATATTTAATCACTATTAATATATCAATTCAGCTTATAGTTAAAGGCCGTTTAGGCCAAGCATTCACTCGATGGACTAAGATAAAGGAGTTCAACAGCATTAAAACACACATTTCTCCTTGATTGTTAAGCTCACTTTCATGTTTACTTAGCTTAACGATAACTGCCATTGGTAACTGTCAGTCAAACTCCTCTGCAATACTTCTTTTTATGGTGCGATTTGCCGGAGGGGCAAACAGACTCAAACAGACTCCGGTCCCCTGTAGGCTACTGGGCCGGGTCTGATGAACTGCTGGAATTATTTTTCGTTGTTGCCACTACAATCTTGAGATACTAAATGGCGGTGTTCTGCTCATTCTCCATATTCAACCTTTAACTGTTTGCATGTGCAGAATGTGTTTTTACAGGTAGATACGGGTATAATTCACACATATAGATGTTATAGGTCATTATTTGTAATTAGGGCCCGGCAGTTGTAGGATTTTTAAGGCTTATACCAATTTCAGAGGCTCTAGTTAAGAACCATGTTTATTACAAAATGAATTCATTTTAATTACATTAAATTCAATTCAATTCAATTTTATTTATAGTGCCAAATCATAACAAAAGTTATCTCAGGACATTTTACAGACAGTTGGAACCCATCCCCTCCGGCATCAACAGTCCAATAAGTCTTAAAGTGACTCTTTTGCTACAGCCTTGTCTGGGGTCGTGTCTAGATGGCGAAACTCTTGTGAGATGGTTGAGATCGAACGGTTAAGGTTAGGATATAGGTCGTCGGGCAGCAAGTCTTGTATATATGGTATACCATCTAGACGCGATCCTTCTGGCATGTCCAGTAGGCAGTAGCTAATGCTAGCCAGTCGCACACACACAGTGACTTGAGAGTTGACTTGAGACTGGGCTTGGACTTCCGAATTCCTTAGATATAGCTAGTGTTTTAAGCAGACTGGATGGCATGCAGCAGATGATAGAGCATTCATTACAACCATAAGAGACTTGACTTGGACTTGCAAAACAAACAACTCTTGAGCATCTCTGATGTCAGCTAATGTTAGCTAACTATAGATATTGCTAACATTAATACTCTTCTCTGGTGAGTTACCGTGACACAACATTTAAGAATAGACGCATGTTTTAAAAGTAGAACGAGATGCTAACAACCAGCCGATAGTGGGTCGGGGGGTGAAAAATACTGAATAACCTCAAGGTTTAGTGTGTATGATTTGGTGGCATAGCGATGAAGCTGGAAAATGCAGCCGACTTTTGACTGAAATTGCTTTGGGGAGCCGACTGAAACATGTTCTGTGAAGTGTTCAGTATGAACCTGTGTAGAGTTCCTGTGCGGTGCCGTGAAGACCCAGCAGGTAGTTGATCATGGAGGACTTGCCGACACTCCATGGACCCAGAAACAAAACCATGGGCTTAGAGGTGATTTCACCATCTGCATAGTTTGTGACAGAAAAGAAATGGGTTGAGAGAGAAAGGATAGACATAGACAATCCCCCTCTATACCGTGTATCATAATGTTGAATAAAAGGTTCCTAATTCAGCTACAGCAGGACTGGCCAGAATATTATTTTGCATGGATATTCGTGGTCCTCAAACACAAAAGTATTTGTAATCTCTCCTGAATAGTTTTTTTCTTGTGTCACCTTGGGGTTAAGTTAAGATAACAAAAAAGAAATAACCAAATCAAACGGGCAGACTGAAATGACATTTCCTGAACACATACACGCTCCCCTCAAACTCCTATTTATGTGCATGTCTTTCCATTCTGCACCACAAGGAGTACCAGAGTCACATGCCACAGTCTGAAGTTTTCATCCTGCTCCTGAGCATAAATAATCCTTCCTGCCCTCAAGTGCAATGGAACAAAGTTGTAGGGAGTCTGGCCCACACAACGTTCCCTTTAATTTTAAGCAGACAGAGTCCTTATTGTGCTTCTCTGTGCGCCTGGTTTGAATAATGTCAGATCCTGGCTCTATTTCTTCTTAATGACTGTATTTGTGCTTCACTGTTTCTGTTCAATTTATTAAACCATGTGTGCTGCAGTGCAGTGAACTGATAAAGGAGCTGTGAGGTGGATAGTAATGTTGGTTACACTATGCGTTTTCATGACAGTTAATTGTTGGAAAATGAAAATTGTGAATAAACTTACATATGTACCATTATGCAGAATAATATCTTCAAAACAACAAAATGTCTCTGGGAAGGATTCAAAATGTAAGTGTTACTTATGTGGGCTTGTAAAGCCCATTGAGACATGGGTCATCCCTTTACAAACAAACTACTGTTGAAGCTGAGATTATTATGTCTTTTTTGTGATAAAGCAGGTCAAGGTGCTATATAAATACTGTGAAAGTATCGAAACACTCAATCCACAGAGGAATGCATTCAGCTTGTTTTCAGTAACTGTGCCTATAAACGAACCTTCGGGACTTCTATACGGTTGTGATGTCACAACTATACTATATATAGGTAGAAAGTGCCGCTACAGTGCCGTTACGGCCATTCCCCAGCTAGAATGACAGTGCAGAGAGAGCAGATGTGGAAGACCCAGAAACCCTGACCAATCAGAGTGGACAGAGTGGCGCTAAAACAGAGCGTGTCAGACAGAGGGTGAATACAGGTATATTCAGACAGACAGGATGAGAAAAATCATGTGTTTTTTAACATTAAAACATGTAAACATTTTCTAGTAAAAAACGAAAATACAAATATGAACCTGAAAATGAGCATGATATGGGACCTTTAATGCTTCTGTAAATGCTGTTTTAGGTGTGATCTCTAACGGGAAGCTAAGTTACCTGTGACTTCATGCTGCCTAAGCTCGTTGTACTTGTAGGCTTGCTCCATTGGTTTGATGGCAGTGTGGTAGATGTTCAACAGCTTCTTCATAGCAGCTAAAGACAGAGAGAGAGAGAGAAAACGTGTGATGTAATAATTGGAATGTAGTGGCAAGAAGACATTTTGGACAAGAGTATTATTTATGCTCTTTCTACCATTACTGATTACAACAGTTCCTTTGGCAGTGCATGATGAATTGCCCTCATAAAGTTTATTGAATCGAGCTAAGGTGATTAGAAGAACGGCTCCGTTGCGGCACTTTGGCCTCTCTGAAATGAACCAATCTGGTTTAAGAGAACAGAGAGGCTTTCATGGACGAGGACAGAGTTACTCATTTGTGCTGATTAATCACCTGCCTTTAAGACACGTCTGCTCACACGCATATACACACACACACACACACACACACACACACACACACACACACACACACACACACACACATACACACGACAGCCCCAGGACTTAGACATCATGAAGCAATTTTCGGAATAGTTTCTGCAGTAACAAAATTCCCCCAAAATTGTCTCAAACTTCCGTTCACTCACATGCAAACACATCTGTTCTTCTTTTCCATTGACCAAGTCGCTGTAAACATTCTTTGTTTCAATACAGAATATTTCTTTAGCAAAAGTCTGAAAGATATTTGAAACGGTGGACAGCACCGCAATGTTATCATTGAACATCCTATTTTTGATCAGTAGGATGTGGGCTCCACTGTGTGTATATACAGTATGTGTATGTATGTAAGAGTGTTTGGCTGTATAATATATACAGTGTGCTGGTAGGAGAGAGGTGCTTTATGTCCGTTCATTGAAATTCTGTACCACATATTGTCTCATGTCAATAATTTTGAGATGTCACTATTTCTTACCTGAGAACTCTGCAGAGGGTTCAGCAGTACCCAGTCTCAGGGTGTCCTCAATGTGGGAGCGGTCCCTCAGTGTCGGGCCTGCTGCCTCATCTTTCTTACGTTCTGATTGGAGGAGCAGACTGACGGTCAACTGTTAAAGTCACAAGCCCTGATATGCATTGACCTGTGACTGCAGGGAAGTGATTAATGCTTAATCTGACAATGAAGACCTGGAACACACAGTTTTCTATGGCACACACAATTCATGACAATGTTGTATCTGTGAAATGCATCATTCCCTTATCCAATTAGTAAACACTCAGCTGACATGGCACATAATACAAGTGCTCCCCCGGGTAAATGGTGTCTTGTCAGACTCATCTCCTGAGAACAGTCTGGCTGCATGAGCTAATATTCAGGGATAGTGCGAAAAATATTCTGGCTTGTTTGTGTGTTTCTTTTCAAGCAATTACTTCCTTTCTGGTCTTTTTTTTGGCATTTTTTCAAGCCTTTATTATACAGGACAGACAGGAAATGGGGTGAGACATGCAGCAAAGGGCCACAGGTTGGAGTCAAACCAGCAGCCGCTGCCTCGAGGACCTTCAGCCTCTTTACATAGGGTAACTGCTCTAACCACTCAGGCACTGCCTGTCCCCTTTCTGGCATTTTTACACTTTTGTTTTGTAATCCTAAAATGCTAATGCTAATGAGCGTATGAACACTAAAACCTAAAAGAAATCCATCATATGTTGAAACTCATTAATATTCAATTCTCGTATATTTCTGATAAAGTCTGACCAATCATTTTGTTCTGTCCGAATAAAATAATTTGAGCTTCCTGCCTGTCATCTGTCGCAGCGCCCCTCCCGGTGGCCTACTGCTGTCACCGCTTGCGAGTCGTGCTCCTCTCTGCAGAGTTGGTCTGAGGTCTGTGAGAGATAGTACGGAACGGTGAGGAACTGATGCCTCAAGCGGCAAGACGTGAGTCTACATCGGCTAATGCAGCTTCATCTGGAGCTAAAAAGAGATGAGATTGTTGCAGAGTTTCTGCTGGACAGGTACTTTTAGTTTGCCTAATCCTAGAACGCAACATTACTCTATCAGTTATCAGTTAGTATAGTTCTGTAATACTATGTTATTTGTGCACGGAAGATTAGCCGGAAGATTAGCCAGTACACACCGGGAGTGTGCTCTGCTCACTTTCTCACCGCACGCGTCGGGGGGGAGAGGGAGCGTCAGAGGAGAAGAGGGCGGGAAGGAGGTGGAGTTGTTCATGTTCAAATTTTTACTGAGTGCTGTGCAACATGCCAGAGAGGTAAGAGTTGCTTTAACCAATTATAATCGCCAATGGTGCCCTTGCAAAATAGATAGTTGAGATAGCAAAAGGGGAGGAGAAAGCCATCAGGCTTAACCCTAACGGTCTACATCTGGTGAGTCCGACTAAGTTGTGAGTGACCAGGCCATCTGGGCTAAGTACAGGCCCAACTGTTATATCATTGTCCATCTGACTTTCTATTCCTTTCCTCTTTGCTATTTTGGTTTGTTTATTTCTGTACCAGAGGTTGTTGCTAATTCCCCTTCAACTACTCAGTGTCATATTCAGGGGGCTCTGCATGCCTGAGAGAGGAAGATAGAGACCTTTACTGTCATTTCATGGCCCATCTCAGTTAAATGCCCAGTCAAACAAACATCATAATTTAATACTACTTTATAATAACTTTATACATGGTTATGTATGAACAATGTCTGGTCAGCAATTAGCCATTTGTAAGAACAACTGTTGTGTTGACAGGTTGTGAAAAGTCTCTTTGGCTGGTGTTTATCCTCCTCTGAATTAGTTATTTATTAATTAATTTCCGTCCTGATGTCCCGCAGCTTATTTCCAGGAGGGAAGTGGTCATTAGAGGTCTCTCCTCAAGGTGAACTAAGGTGCTAGCTTAAAGGACAAAGCAATGTTATGCTAGATGAGGATAAACACCAGCCACAAATGGTTCGCACAATTTGGCGAACAAAAACGTGTTCTCATTAATGGCCTTTTATTGCTCTATAAAAAACAGTTATGAGGAATTAATCAACCATTAATGAAGTTATTAAAACAAATTATAAAGTGTGCCCCAGTTACAAATGTTAAAACACAGGCATGTTTTGATAACGTTTTCAAATGATTCTGAACTCTTGTTGTCTAAGATTGTTTTCTTGTTGTTTTTCCCTACTGTTTCCCAGTTTTATCATCCTGAACTGAAACTCAGAGGATAGAGCAATTCAACGACCTGTTCAAATAAGACAACACTTATTACATAAAACAACCTCAAACGACACTCGCAAAAGTGTAATGAATGAAGTGATGAAGTGGGATCAGAGTGAGAGATGGGGAACTCTTCTAAGACTCAGCTATAACCTTTTAAAGCACGTGTCAACACCTAGACGTCAGATAATTACATGCTTCCTTAGTTACAACAGCAGCGCCTGAATGGGGAAAGATTTACTGTAAAAGAACCCGTGCTGCTCTACGTGTCGCTGCTCCAACTGTCCGACAGAATGAAGACAAGACGTTGGCCTCTGGTGTCAGTGGAAACATTTAAGCTTCCTTCTGCTACAACATCTCTTTTGAGATGACAGCAGATGAACTTAAAGTTAGACTTAAGACATCAACCCAGATTGTACCTTTGGTTTGAGATTGCACAGGCTCCTCTGCAGTAACCTCTTCCACTGTCACCTCCTCGACATCAACGGATGCTTCCTCCACAACAGGAGCCTCCTCCTCGACATCGACGGGTGCCTCCTCCACAACAGGAGCCTCCTCCTCGACATCGACGGGTGCCTCCTCCACAACAGGAGCCTCCTCCTCGACATCGACGGGTGCCTCCTCCACAACAGGAGCCTCCTCCTCGACATCGACGGGTGCCTCCTCCACAACAGGAGCCTCCTCCTCGACATCAACAGATGCCTCCTCCACAACAGGAGCCTCCTCCTCGACATCAACAGATGCCTCCTCCACAACAGGAGCCTCCTCTTCGACATCAACGGGGGCTTCTTCCACTGGTTCTTCTTCCCCAGCCACATCTTCTACAGATTCTTGTGTGACCTCCTCCACAACAAGCTCTGGCTCCACCTCAGGAACGGCCTCTGGTTCTGGTTCAGGCTCTGGAATCACCTCTGGCTCTGAAATGACTTCAGACTCTACAACAAGTTCGATCTCAGGCTCTGGAGTCACCTCTGGTTCTGAAATGACTTCAGGCTCTACAACAACTTCGATCTCAGGCTCTGGAGTCACCTCTGGTTCTGGTTCAGGCTCTGGAGTCACCTCTGGTTCTGGTTCAGATTCTGCTATTGCTTCTGGTTCTAATTCAGAGTCTGTTTGAGGAAGCTCAACTGGTTCTGCTTCTGGTTCGGACTCATCCCCTGCAACCTCTTCCTCAGCAGCTCCCTCCTCTACAGCCTCATGTGTGAAAGTTTCTGCAGTTTCCTCCTCAGCTGTTGCCCCTGTATCCTCCTGTGTTTCTTTAGCTTCTGGTTCCTCAACTGCTTCTTCCTCAGCAGCTTCCTTCTCTTCTGCAACTTCTTCCTGAGGTTCACTCACTTCCTCGTGGGGTAATTCCTCCTCTGCTTCCTCCTTACCGCCTTCTATTTTCTCTTCCTCAACCCCAGCTACCTCCTCCTCTTGAAATGATGAAATCTCCTCAGTTACTTCCTCCTTCTCCGCGCTGTCATCCTCAGCCTCCGCTATGGCCTCCTCCTCAGATGTCACCTCCTCTTCTTCTACCTCTTCCCTTGCGGCTGCCTCCTCCTGCTCCTCTTCTACCTCTTCCCGTGCGGCTGCCTCCTCCTGCTCTTCTTCTCCATCACTTGTTACCTCCTCAGTGGAAGCATCCTCCTCCACGGGAGCTACCTCCTCCTCCTCTTCCTCCTCCTCTTTGTGCTCTGAGTTGGAAGCTGGCTCTTCTTCAGTATCTAGAGCTGATGGGGGTTTGCAGGGCTGACACATGGCCCTTTCCGGGGCCGGGGTGTCATTGGAGGAGCTGGCATGCTCCTCTGTTGTGTCACATCCACAGGAGAAGAGGTCTCCCTCAGGCTGCTGGAGCTGCAGAGGCACCAGATGCTCGTCATCATGGATGGAGGACCCTGCCAGGAGATCTAAGAAGAGGCAATATGTGATCAGATAAGATACCGTTCAAAAACATTTATGTATGAGAGTCTTTGATCAACACCAAATTAGATCTTAGAGTAAAATTGTAGAATTCATCCCTAATCAGAACACTTATTATGAACATTAAGATATTCCTTTATTCGTCCCACAAATGGGAAATGTCTTATTTACAGCAGCAAAGTGGATAGCACACATAGAAGAAGCATTTTCAGGTTCATACTTGTTTTTTGGGTTTCTACTAGAACATGTTTACATGTTAAAAAAAATACATTATTGTACTCATTCTATCTGTCCGTATACACCTTTATTTCTCCTCTGTCTAAAACGCTTCGTTTTAGCGCCTGCGCCTTTAAGACCCCTCCCAAAAACCAGTCTGCTCTGATTGGTCAGTGTTTCCTGGGTCTTTCGCATGTTTGCTCTCGGCATCTCTGCACAGTCTTTGCATTCGGGAATAACTGTAACACTGACACTGCAGCAGCACTTTCTACCTATATATAGTATAGTTGTGCCATCACAAACTTACAAAAGTCCTGACGGCTCGTTTAAGGACACAGTTTCTGAATACAGGTTGTGTGCTTTTCTCTGTGGATTAAGGTGTTTTCATACTTTCACAGTATTTTTTATAACACCTCGGCCTGCTTTATAACAATAATAATAATAACAATAATAATAATAATAATAATAAGACATGCAAATGTCACTTTTTAACAATACGACACCTCTGAAGGAAAATGTTCAGTAATAACAACCATGTAACCAGGAAAAACATTGGAATCTCAGGGTTTTCTGTGGTCTGCAGAAACTTACTTAAAAAATCTGGCAACTGGGCTTGAGCTCAACTGACCAATCAGACTGCACGGTGCACACTAGCTGGACCTCTGCTGACCAGTCACCTTTGTCTGTCGCATCAGTGCTTGACCTGTGCTCCCTGTGCAAGAACAGAGCTGATCGGATGTTCAGCACCTCCCCGATTTAAGTCTCACATTTCAGCTCCTTGAATGGTGACACTAAAGCGTGGACTATTTGAAGCAGACGTACAGTGGACAGTTGCAGTAGACAGTTGTGTAGAGCATCTAAAAGAAGACAGCTGAGTGGACACTGTGGCTTGGAATAGAATAATATATGCATGTATTATTGTTGTCCTGTTTTAATCTAATTCATAGACACTTTGCACTGATCACTTTTATAACTTTTGTTCTACTTTGTCTTTGTATGAATATATTGTTCTATGTAACTTTGTGTTGTTTTGCTGTTGTGTGTCAATCAGGTCTCTCATGAGAATGAGACCCCATGTCTTAATGAGATTATCTATACATTAAGGTAAAATAAATAAAAATAGGAATTTCCATGATAAATGTCTGCAAAAAGTAAAATTTCTGGGTTTTTACAACATAAACAGATCACACTTGTCCTTTTTTACTGACACCAAAACACTGGTGAATGGATGAATTGGGGCTCAATTCAAGCTTAGTCTCATTTAATGTATGTCTCTTAAAGTTATTTCAAGCTGCTACAAAATCTTACAAGCAGTCTTTCTAATGCATACAGGACTTTATGCATGTTTACTGTATTTACAAGAAGAATGGCTCCTTGTGTCTCTCAGATCAGTAAAAGTACAGAACAAGACATTTACAAGCTGCTCGCGCACACAGTCCAGATCACATCCAGGTGAATAGACCTTCAGCCTCGTACAGTAGATTACAGTAACTATGGCATCAAAACAATCACAGCTAAAACAGGGGACTCCCTCTCTATTACACCACATACATACACTAGAGACTCTTCACAACCACAGTGACCTTTATTTGATTATAACTGCCTGCCAGTCTTAAGGCTGAGGAACGTATAGTGGTGCACAGTGTGACACGAGGCAGCTAAATGTATGTCTACAGTTCATGTTACAAGATGTGTTCAGCGTGTTGGATGAAGACTAATACTCTGGCTGTAGGCACCTGTCACAGGTTTTACACGTAAAGGCTGCTGGATCAAGCCCGTCATAAGCAAACAGGCTGATGCTAAGGAAGAAACTAACACGTGTTAGCAACAAGAGTTGATCATTTGCACATTCAGCAGCGGTAACAGAGCAACATTATTATTTGGAGTTGTGTTTCAGGTCACCTGATGAATTGAAGTCCAATATCTACTGTCTAATAACTAACTAATTCCTGAGGGAAATATCTGGCTTTGTAGCTGCTAAATGCTACTTTGTTCACCAGCTAGCTGCTAACAAGGTCATCCCTATGTTCCCGGGGTCTGTCTTACCCACAAGTTTAGGGAAAGGATTATAAGGAGTATAACTTCAGTAGGCTTTAATCTTTAGGTAGGTGATTTTAAAATATTGACCCAAGGTAACACACATTGAACATCCTACTAAGGGAAATCATTGCTGAGAACATAAATCCCTTTGAAAGGTCTCTTTAATGAGTCATATTAAGAGGACATTGAGCTGGGGAACACAGGACCCTGGGAACATCTGTTTTGCTGTTTGATGCTGAGCACAGAGTGGAAAGTGGAGTTTTTACAGTTTTTACAGCTTTTTCACTGAAAACAGCTGCCTGCTGAAGCCAAAAACAACGCTATGAAAGCAGTGAGAGCGAAATCAAAGAGTAAAGTCTCAGCCGGACAGTTTAACAACAAGCTGAAACTCGAAAGCTAAGAGGTGCTGCGAATTTCTGGGATAATTATCTGCAGATCATCACTGCCAGTGATACCCAGCATTCACGAGTAAGGGCGGCACAGTGGTGTGGTGGTTAGCAATGTCGCCTCACAGCAAGTAGGTTCACGGTTAGGTTAATTGATGACTGTAAATTGTCCAGCTGGGAGGAGGCCTCGGGGAAGACCCAGGACTAGGTGGAGAGATTATATCTCCACACTGGCCTGGGAACGCCTCGGGATCCCCCAGTTAGAGCTGGTTAATGTGTACCGGGAAAGGGAAGTTTGGGGTCCCCTGCTAGAGCTGCTGCCCCCGCGACCTGACCCCGGATAAGCGGTTGAAGATGAGAAGAGATGAGATGAGATGGATGTAAATGGCCCGTAGGTGTGAATGTGAGTGTAAATGGCTGTTTGTCTCTATGTGCCCTGCGATAGACTGGCATCCTGTCGGCTGGGATTGGCTCCATAGTTTATCAATTCCTCAAAGACTTTGGATGAAGGTTGAAATCTGATTTACCTGACTAAATAGTTAAATTGCTAAATATCAGTAGCATGGCTATCTGCTTTATGTTTTTAAAGGGGATGTGAAAGTACTAGTGTAAAGCCTTGAGGCTGACTCCACCAAACCATGATCGGCTATTTCTGATTTAAGATAAATTAGGCTACGTGGCAGGCTTAACGCTCATCTAGCTATCCTCATGATGCTCACAGAACTTTGTGTACTCTCCTCTTCGCACCATCCTCCGCGACAGCTTTTTTCTGCTCTATTTTAGGGCCTTGAATCACACATCAAACCATTTGGTCTCATCATGTCGCTTGTCGCTTCTTGTATCTGGAAGCTTTGTTAGCTTATGGACTCCTGAGGGGATTGTCGGCATTAGTGACCAGAGAACATCAAGTTTATGTTTCCATCGACGCTGCATGCAAACTTTTAAGATGTGCCCAAGTCAAACCCTACAAGTGAACCAATGGATTTCCAGGGCGTGGCTGGGCCATCACTGATCACAGTGGTAATGCATTATAATTGGCTAATTCAGTTCAAGTTGCAAATTAAAATCATCTGAAACGACTCAGCTCTACAGACATGTGGGGTGTAAAGGTCGTTTATTTACTTATTATTTGTTATTTATTTTATTTATTTAAAAATCTGAATGAATTTATACTTTGGATGCTAAAATATAAGTCTATATATATTTTTAATTTAAAATTAAATAAATATGCAAGAAATTATAATATATATTTAGGAATAGGAATACATGAGAACTTAATTGTATTTTCTAAGATACTTGTTGAGTAAAGTTAAATGATAAACATATCCAGAATCTATTTACAATGAGGGCTTCCAGTTATAACCTGAGAAGACCACTATTATTTGAGAAACCAAAGACTCGAACTACTGTAAAAAAGGGGGGGTTAACATCTGGAATAATTGTCCTTAAAATATTAAATTATGCTGTACTCTACTCGGCTTTAAAATACTTTATAAGAACGACATCGTTTCTCATTACAGTGTGGAATATGATGTTTAATGTTTTTGTACTATTTTGGGTTATGCACTGTGCTCTATTCTGATTTTGTTGTGTTTAGAAATGAAAGTGTACTGATTAGTTTGAAATGTCTGTGATCTGATCAGAATCAGAATCAGATTCAGAAATACTCTAATAATCCCAGGGGGAAATTATTTAATATTACATTATTAATATTAATATTATTTATTATTTATGTATCCTTTTGTATTTTGTATTATTTTTAAGGTAAAAGGGGGTAGGGGTATATAAGCATTGGCTTCAACCTACACCCATTCGGTTATATAAGCTTGATATATACCAAAATAAATAAATTCATTCATTCATTCATGATCATAATAATAATAAAGATAAAAAATCAAATCAAATCAATCGATCACAGAGGAAGCTGCTAACTAATAACAATAATTTATGGAGAAGGGGTGGGTTTAAATAAGTGTATACGTCAAAAAAAGAAAGAAAAGGAAAACATCAAGTTCTAGTTATTCATGTATCACTATGTTTTCTAGTTGTGTAATATTGTTATATTCTGTATGACATTATAGGTTTTCTTTTTTAACATGTTTGAAATAAAATTCAAGGCTTCACTGTTGCTGACGGAGCTGGAGGGGTGAGCCTGTCCGGTCGTTGATTTGAATGCGGTCCAAAGACATAGTGCTACAGCGTCGATGCTTGTTAGATGAACAACAGCTGACAAAAATCCTTAATTGCACCGCTGAAGCTGGGTGACATTACACAACATTGTCAGTGTCTAATGGCCATTAACTTATTTGTTTCATTACATTGAATAAGGTAAATTTGCTAAAGGTTCTGTGATTTTGATTCATGAACTGTATAGTTCATGTAGGAAGCAGATGTGTGTGCACCTTGCTGAGATGATTTACTGATAAATAGTGTAACCGTCAGGCCTCTGTAATCATACAAGATAGATTTAGTGTGCTGGCTTTTCTCCACACTGCATGCCTTGAGATAAGTATTAAGATAAAGTGAAGAGATCAGTTTCTGCTGTGTGCTAGCGGCCAATAACAGCCAAATTAGATTAAAGTTAACAAAGTTAGGAAGACTGGGGGAGGAAAATATGAAAGGCAGACGTGAAAATAAAATAGTGGGATCTCTGAGACAGGTTTGTTAAGATCAACATTATAAAAAAGGAACGTTTTTTTAGGCGAGAAATGCACAAAACCTACATTACTGAATTATTTGGGAAAACCACAAAAGAAGTATCCCAAGCAAGTAGGTTTTCTGATTTCAATCACAATAGCAATGTGACTTGGTTGGTCGGTGCATGGCTCTGGTCTACACTAAAACATCTTTACAACTACTCAGAGGATGACTGTTAATCCTGAAAAGTTTGTGATCCCCTGACTTTTCCTTTAGTGACACCATGAGGTTCATATTTATGGAATATCTCAACATCCACTGGAAGGACAAAATTCATTAGGGTGAATTATGATACCTTTGGTAATCCCTTAACTTTTTATCTAGTGCTAGCCTCTGACTATAAATCACACAAAGAACTTATTCATTTTGAACAAATCCAAATATATTTTACCTGGCCACATATTGCGAATGCTATATTGCTCAATGATACTGCCTTATTTCAATTATTGTACTGAAGTGTGGGGTCACACCTTTGAAACTAACATAAAGCCATTATATTATTACAGAAAAGAGCAGTCCGAGTAATACACAGAGCTGCATTTAGAGATCATACAAATACACTGTTCATTAAATCAGGATTGTTGAAACTCAAAAACATCATAGAATTGCAGACGTTATTGGTAATGTTTAAAGCCAGAAACAGAATTCTACCAGAAGACATACAAAAGTTGTTTTTTTCACATCAGAGAATGCAAATCATAGGAGGAAGTTTTGCTTATCTGTTAAAGGTGTAAAACTGTGGAATTCCCAGGAGGATGAATTAAAAAGTTGTCTGAATATTTTTCAATTTAAGAGATTGTGCTTAACTAAACATATTGAATCATTTAAACTTGAGGACTAGCTTGATGCACGTATTGTATAAACTGTTCTATAGGTTTAGTATTTAATTTGGTGATAACTGTGCGAGGGTGGGGAAATCAGGAGGTCATCACGTTTGTGTTATGTTGAAAAGGGGCAGACAAATATAAGAATTGTATTCTTCTTATCTGCTCCTTTCCATTCATGTAAATGTTTAGATGTACGTAAATGTAATTGTGAATTGGATTTATCATGGTGTGTACAATGTAATGAACAGGCATTTTCATGAAAGGAACAAATAAATAAATGTACATTTAAAAATAAAGCAAGGAATGTGTGTGTGTGTGTGTGTGTGTGTGTGTGTGTGTCTATCTGTTCATCTGATACTTGCTTTATTGCTGGAGACCCAAGGGAGTGAAATGTTGAATGTGGTGCAATTTGGCCAGATGGTGTTACTATAACAATGAACTTTGACTGTGAACTGAAACTCTTGGGCTGTAACTTTTAAACCATAAGTCCTTTTTCTTGGACTCTGTGGGTCCAGACGTATTTGTCCATATAAGTCACTTCCAATTCGTATCTTGATTTTCCATCATTTTGAATGGTGTCCAAATCTGTTTTGTTTTTTCCCCGCTACTCTGAATATAAGTTTGGAACAATCATTGGAAAATTTGGTCTGTGGATCAGCCCAGAAATAGTCTTTTCAGATTTTTGATGTTACATACAATTTTACTATAGCTGTCCCTCAAATGGGCTTATATTACCACAAAAAAACCCAAACATATAGCCTTAAAACATTGTGCTATTACAACCACATTTGGTGGACATGTGTAGATACGATGTCTGAGTGTTCATGACAAATTTGACGCCATTTGGCCAATAGATGGCGCTTTAGCAGCACCATCTGACTAAAGGAAGGAATCCGTCTGTGTTGTGTATGTATGACTGT
This sequence comes from Echiichthys vipera, assembly GCF_963691815.1. NCBI lineage: Eukaryota > Metazoa > Chordata > Actinopteri > Perciformes > Trachinidae > Echiichthys > Echiichthys vipera. Next base: position 23,346,857 of record NC_139827.1, read on the forward strand.
CCTCTGCATATCTCGAGAACTATTCATCCAGTCATCTTCACACATGACACTGGTATTACTGAGGATCCGAGGGAGAGCAGTGTTGGATGTGAAGTTGATCAGATGAACGGTTCTTGAGAATGCTGCCAGGAGCCCACCCCGAATGAGCACACGCCAGTCAGGTCATTTCAATGTGTCCAACACTTTACACACAGAGTTTATTACATTCCCATCAGCCTCAGCTATACTTTGTGTTAGGTGCTAATTTGTTAGTGTTAACAGGCTAAACTAAGATGGTGAACAGAACATGGTAAACATAAAACCTGTTAAACATCAGCATGTTAGTATTGTCATTGATAGCATATTAGCATGTGGCGTTTGCATCACAGAGCTGCTACCATAGCTGTATATTCTTTGTATTGTTAGCTTGCATATAAATGTTTTCCCCATGGGCCTGCATCGCAATACAACCGTGGTCCTGTCACTCATGTAAACCAGATGGGATGCCACAGTTACATAATCCTGGATGCACATTCATTCAAGCATCAGGCTACTGTTTTTTTTGTTACTGTTTATTTAGCATAATTGTAAACAATTAGATGTATTTGGAGAACCAGATATGTACCCTAGAGATTTTTTTTAACTTACACATTTTGAAGGAATGTGGAGTGTGTAATAACACATTTGACTTTTTTCGGTAAAGTATTCCTTTAAGCCAACTTTATTCGTTGAGATAAAATGGCTAAACTGATGTCTGGCTCTGCAGCTGCTAAATGCTCGACTACATTCACCAGCTAGGCTCCAACTTTATCTCTTTGCTGTTTAGTGCTGGGTGATAGTGTGAAGTTCTTTTTTTTGCTGAAATTAGCTGCACGCTGCAACTGTTAAGCTAAAAGACACTGAGATGCATGCCTGGGCCGAGGGAAACTGCAGAGTTCGGTGATAATTATACATACAGTAGTAATTTAATTCATTGTAAGTATAACAATATTGATAGCTGCAGCTTTAAAATTTGATCTTTGACAGTATTCATCTTTATAATTTAAGTTGCCTTAAGCATACATATGGTTTACATTCTGTAATTATTACAGAGCATGTACATCCATAAAACAGCACATTATTTATTGAGTTATTAGATATTTAGATATCTATATTTGCTTCTACCGCCATCAAAGTTCGCCTCTGGTGGTTCCTCACTCGGCTGTTGCTGCAGTGAGGCCTGCAGGCAGAACACAGTGCCGTGGGGATAGAGCGAGACAGGTGCCTGGGTGCTGGATGGTACATCGTTGAGACAGAAATAGTCCCACAATGAGTCAGAGGGTGAAAAGAAGGAGGGATAATTCCACTTCTATTTTCAGGGAGTGTTCTGCTCTTTCCTCCGTCTGATTGTCATGAGGTGTCCTGCACCTCTGCTGCACTATTGCTCACATTCCCTGCAACAGCGTGTGACTCAGTATCTCTTTAAAGAACAAGAAAGCACCATTACTGACGACATGCACGCTGCTTTCTTTGTAACTTGAGTGTAGCCTTAATGAATGATGAGTTAATATGCTTGAACACATGCAAAATCCTCCTTTTTAGACATCAGAGCAAGAATAAACAAGAAGGCAAACACGCAGCCGGCAATGGTTTTGCATTTCTGGCTCATTAAAAACAACAACAAGAACAAAAATCAGCATCCGTCGAAGCATTCTTTGGAGGCCAATTTCAGCCAGTGTGATGGAAAAGAGGATCCTGTAAGTCGTTATGATTAAATACTTATCTCGTGTCTCGAAAACATTGAGAACTTTTCTCAAAATTGAATGACTATCTATCCCACAAGAGTAACTAATAATCTCAAAATAATGAGACATTTTCTCAAAATAATGACTTACTATCTCAAAATAACAAGTTAGTATTTCAAAAATATAGACTTACTATCTCAAAATAATGACTCAATATTTTGCGAATTGTTCTCATTATAATGACTTACAGGATTTGCTTATATCACATATATGGCATATATGGTGTGGCTTCCATAGCATTCATAACTCGAATAAACCTATAACGCTCACCTATTTATTTCATCATCGTGTATGCTATTCCACACTCACACAAATCTAAATGCATTGTGTGAAGGGGGTGTTACCATTTCAGCTCTGTCACTTCTTCAATTTATTTCCATTTACTTAGTAGTACTTGATTATCTAACTTTAAACAGTCCAACTGTTGGGCCACTGAACTCTGGTCCTACATGCCCTCTGCTGTGCTCTCTCATGCCTCTTTTAGCTGGGACATCCCCCTGGACATGGACCCTGCTGACTGTAATGACAGATTAGCAGCTCTGCAGACGGAGCAGAGCAGGAATGAAGGACGGGACATTTAATGCACGATGTACCTCAGTAAGTCGTGATGTAGATGTGTGTGTATTCCTGAGTCTTTTAAGAGATGTGTATCAGTGTGGTGACCACAGTATCTGGTGACTTTGTCTGACTGACGCCTGACACCTGACTACGGCAGCTTGCGGGGGCCAAAAGGAACCAGTGGAGGACAGACAAGGGTATTCTCTGCCTCAGCTTTAACCAAGCATGACAAGTCACATCTCTAAAACATGTGGAAACAAGCAGAGCAACCGTTGTGATGTAAACCTCTCTATAAAGGCTAAGTGCAGTAACTATGAAATCACTAATAACGCAAGTAATGCACAGTTTTGAGCCTAAAAGTATGGAAGTTATGGATGATTTGGATAAATATTACACCATGGCAAACCAGCTAAGCATAATCTATCATAGATGTGCATACTATTAACTTGTTAGGGCAGCAAGGAAACTTTATATTTTCATTTTTTAGTGTTTAAACTATATTGTAGTTGCTGCACTTTTGCTTGGTAGTATAAACCTCTATAGTTGAATTATGAATCATTAGTGTCATAGCTGTAACTTCATTTGCTCTTTTTAAATATGTTTTCATTCATTTGACACAGAATGAAAGCTAAGCCAGTCAAGTGACTGTAAAATTTCAAAATCCTCACTTGAGCACCGACAGAGTTGCACACATGTATGCAACTTCTGTGAGAAGACAGTCAAACTGAAATAGATCCAGCGGAAAAACGAATACTTTCTGCCAGCTTTTGCTTTGGCTGCAGCAGTGAGTGTCTCTTTGTACTAAGTCCAAGTCCACTCCGTCTGTGCCGTCACTGTGTTTCTCTCCAGAGCTGAGAGAATAAGCAGACATGACTGTTTCCAACTGCTGGTGTGACTTTTTTTCACTCCTACTACCACAAAGCTCTGCACTGCGATTACATACGGTACACTTTTCCCTTGCCCAATCAGCTGAGTGGATGTGAGCTGGCGGTATAAAGATGTCTGTCAACAATAGAATTTCATCCCCAACTCTGGACAGCTGGCAGGAAGCAAAATGATCAATCCATAGATAATGAATGGAACTTATTTGGTTGAATATTTCTAAAGATTGAATCAAACAGCTCTATAAGTAGTGTCTTTTAACCTTTTCTTCATTAATGACCTCTAAAGTCATCGTACACGGTCAGCTTTCAGCAAGACATACAAAGCTCTGATATGTTCACAGATACACACAAAACATATATGTAGATTATCCAACTGCCGTGGATCAGCATTTCCATTTCACACACAACACCTTAAATAACGCCTTAAATTTCACCCAACAGCATTAAACCTCCAGAACATTAATATAATATAACATAGTATAAACTCGTGCCCTCCACCATACCTGCAGCAGACAGGGCCAGCAGAGACAACAAGCAGCACACAGACAGCAGAGACTTCATTTTGGCTGCCAGGGGCCTTTCCCTCATCTCCCGCAGCTATATATACTGCTCTGGCTGAAGGTCAGAGGGCATGGCAGTGGAGGTGGTGCTCAGAAACTGCACCCCTATCAGCCATTGTGTGTCAGAGCAGCTGCCTGGCCCCATCAGGAACGTAGAGAGCAGAGGGAAACAGGAAGACACGATGACGCTGCTGTAGTCTTGTAGTTTTATCCCTAAGTGTGTAAAAGGAGCCATACTGTGAAATATAAAATTTTATATATATATGTTTCAGTATAAAGCAGGTAGAGGTGCTTTATTAAATACTTAGTTGCACTCAATCAACAGAAATGCAGAAACTGTGCCTTTAAACGAGCCGTCAGGACTTCTGAACAGTTGTGATGTCACAACTATATATATTTAAAAAAAACCTGGCTGCAATGACCGTGCATAAATGCAGATGTTGAATACCTGGAAAAGCTGACCAATCTCAGCAAACTGGGCTTTTCTGGAGGGTGGCTTAAAGAGACAGGCACTGAAACAAAATTAATGCATTTTTTTCATGTTCTAGTAAAAACCCAAGTATAAATGTGAAAAAGAACATGTGAGGTGATTAAAATGAGGCCTCCTGTTTATATCAGAAATGTGAACTCAAGGCTGCAGAGCACCTTCTCTCTGCTGCTGCCAAATGGATCACTCAATGTCACCGCCTGGTGGACAACAGTTCATATCACGCATATTTGAAGTAATGCAGAGGAAGCAGAGGGTTGTAATAAAAAAGGTACAAATTTTATTTTTTTTCATCTTTACAAAGGCCTGTTTACCCAAGTTTTTATAAACAAAATATAACAGCTTCTCATCGACATGGACTGATGGAAAAAAAACAAAAACACAAAAATATAAAAAATGCTTGTCACCAAAAATGGAAAACCGGACAAGAAAGACAGATGAAGACAGAAAAGCAGAACACAATAAACAGCTGTTAACTTGTGTCACAGAAAAGAGTTTACAAAAAAATAAATGGAAAAAAAAGTCTTCCCCATCAATTATTCAGGCAGTACAGAACAGCAAGTGCTTCATATCAAATATCTTAAACTCCACCAAAAGACAGCAGTGCTGCAACACAATGTACAGAAACATTTGGGTAAAAGTGTTTTGCCGACTTATCACAAACCTCAACTTAGACTCAGCCTGGGGCTTATCATTTGTCAGCAAAAAAAAACAAACCCTAAAAGTTTCACAAACAGAATGAGAATTTCGCACCATGTTTGGCATGAGAAATACTAGCTACTCTAACCAGATATAAAACTGATGTCAGTGAGGGACAGTTTCACAATGAGCACATCAGTCACGCGTTCATGGGAAAAAAAAAACAGTTAAAAAAACAAAAAAAAGAGAAAACAAGTCTGCTTTCAACAACAGAAAACAGCAATTAGTTACATGCATTCAATTGGCAACAGAACATATAAGAGATCATAAGACGGATACAAATCCAAATAAAAGGAATGTTTACAGCATCAAGTCAGCGTATCAAATCGAGTGTGACGGGAGGGGGGCTCGAAGGGATTTCCAGTCAAATTCCCGAGAAATATAAGCAACGTAACAAGAGGTGGACAGAGAAATTGGGATTTGGGCGGAGAGATCTCCAATTCAGTTGACTTTTCATTAGAGTTTTGCACTTTGTACAATACAATACGTGCTTAGTTCTCCAACTGAAGCTGATGACTTTGAGTTTCCCTTCTTTAAACCTCTTCCAAAATGATGCCTTTTGGGTCGGAGTTCAGAAATATGTAACCTGCTTATATCTTTGTTTTACCTCCATTTATGTGAGCAAATATCAGCTGTCATTTGTAACCAGACAACTCCTCCCTGCTCCCCTACTCAATAAGCATAAGCGATAAGCAATTCCAAGATGTGGAAATGACGTGACATAATTTCGCAGGAAAAATCCAGACACATAACAAACGTGATTAAGTGTGAAGTTACATGAAGGGTTTGGGCCCTCGGCTTGCCGCTGGTCAGCAGAGGTCCAGGTGACAGAGCACCTTGCGAGTAAGAGACTACATTCTTTTCACCAGCGTGTTAAGTTTCATACATATACTGTAGGTGTAATGTACACAACTATTAACGGTGCATAGATAACTTCACCTTATGTATGAGTGACACAGACAGATGTACTGAAGATGGAATTGCATAAATACCAAAAAACTAGTGCATAGTCACTGAAACCAACGAACCAAGAGCAGAAGAAAGACTAAGTCTTTGGGGGGAAACCAGAAGCCTTAATGCAAACGGAGCATGAGAATTATGGCGATCTGTTTTAGATTTTCACACCAGCTAGACCCTCTATATTTTCATATGCAATGCTTGAATCAGTCAAATAGTTTGACTTGGATTGAAAATTAAACACCAGCAACCAAAGTGCTGGTTGTGTTCCGGCAATGAACCAACATTTGGTTTTTTTTTAATAACCCTTTTCTTTTAAATAAGGGTGTAAGGGGTGCAAGTTGACAAGAAACGAGGCAGCTGCTCAAAATTTGAATCAGACTTTCAGAATTCATCTCAAGGCCTCCGGCTCTCTGTGAAAACCTGACAAACCTCCAGTTTTAAGTTGTTAATCTCAATACAACAACATGTTCACCTTCGATATTCAGTAACCCTGACAGAACAAAAAAAAAGAAAAGAAAATGTCAACAAAAACATGAGAAATAAGACGATCAATGTAAATTGTTCAACAGCTTATTTTGTAAGGGCTTATTTTGATATGAAAAACAACAACATTTTTTCAAGTAAATCAGACATCTATCCTCAAATTAGCTTTGCAAGTCAGTTTGAATTTGTCTTTTTAATTTAGAAAATGCCTTCTGTTGTAGTTTAAGTTGGGTTTTGTGGCCATGGGCGCTAGAATATTACCGAGCCAACCAGGAATTAAAAAAACAAACAAACAAACAAACCAATTAAGCCGGGGAAAGAAATAACTGCAACTCCATATTCCCTTTCAGAAACAAGAGCTGCTTTGCTTATTGTGTCGTTACATTCAACTCTCCACTGTACTGGCTCCATCAATTTGTAGCACAAATAATACTGTCAGCGCGCCATCTACGACAGTTACCTGTGACTGCGACTGTATGTAAGCACATAAACACGTGAAGGACGGACTGATGATAGCTTTTTTTTACACGAGGAGACCATCAAGTTTTCAAGTAGCCACAGACCGGCTCTGACCTTGAAAAACCCCGAGGGGGCCTCCTCTGCACGCTGACCATCCTAGGTTTTCAATCTTCAGAGATTTTACAGTACAAGACCGACACAGAGCTTAACCACTGGATTTAGGAGTTTGGATAATGCCAAAAAAAGATTTCTCTTTAAAAAAAAAAAGTAGTCGTGCTCCTGGAGGGAATCTTACAGTGAGTAGGTATTTTAAGTGTTTGTGTGTGTGTGAATTCATGGGGTGTATCAGTTCATTGAGCAGTCCTCGCCCTCTGTGTCGGTGTCTGTGTCCGAGCAGGCGGTGTCCATGGCTACGTGGGCCGGGCTGACGATGACGGCTCGTCTCTGCTCCTCCTCTGCGCTCGCTCTCCTCTCCTGAGCGCGTTCAATGTGCTGGATGGCCTGAAAGCACAGAGTAAAAAAAAATTATAATAATAATAAAAAATAAAAAAAATCACATACGGGTGCAGGCAAATACTCTATACTCTAGTCTTAAACTACGTTTCTCGACATATTAAAACAAACTCCTACCTGCACAATCGTGTCCAGGTTCTGTCTGGATGTGGACACAGTGCTGGTGTGGCTTGACGGGCTCATGGTCACCACGGTGATGTGATGGTGGGGGTGCTGGGTTAGTGCTGGGGCTGGAACGATGACTGTGGGGTGGTGGGTAGGGGCGGGGGGAGTGGGAGGAGCCAGCACCTGGAGGACAGACAAAAATATGAATAAAATATTACTACCTGTGTGTGTTTGTGGTTATTGTTGAGCAGTGTGTGTCATGATTTAAAAAGGCCAGAATACCTCACTCCTGAAGCCCTTAATGTGAACGGCAGTCTCCTAAGGTTTTGGAAATTGCAACAAAGATATCTAGTACATTTTAAAGGGGACCTGTCATGCTGTTGCTTATTTTAAGTCATATATATAATGTTAAAATGTTTACACCTGGCCAGGTAAAACTGTGACCGAAAACCTCAGATTTCAGACCCTGACCCAATCTATTCGACAGTTTTTTCTACTCTCAGCTCAAGTTTACATCAACGCCCACCGTATTTCTTTAGAGACCTTTTCAAAGATATAAAACATTCTAAATGTAACCTAGTTTATTTCCTGTTGCAGTTCATGTGAAGGACACAAACTGACAGGAAGTTAACAAGGGCCAAGGCTGTTGCCTAGCAATGGAATTCCATTGATAAGGTCTATAAGGTCATCAGCCAAATTTAGATCACATTCCTGCTGAAACATGTCCAGTTTAAAAGCCTTTGATGATTTTTTTTACAGTAGAAAGTGCAGCTATAGTCTTACAGCCACTCCCCAGCTGTAATGACAGAGATGGCGAGAGCGAAGATGCAGAAAACTCAAGTAACACTGACCAATCAAAGCAGACTGGGCCTTTTTCAGGAGGAGGGCTTAAAGAGACAGAGGGTGAAAACAGGTGCCGCAGCCACAGGCAGTATGAGAAAAGACAATGTGTTTTTTGAACATTGAAGCACGTAAACACATTCCAGTAGAATGTAAATGAGTATCATAGGTCTAGTGTGTGTGTGTGTGTGTGTGTGTGTGTGTGTGTGTGTGTGTGTGTGTGTGTGTGTGTGTCTCTGACCTGTGGACTGTGTGGTTGTCTGTCAGCTGCGTGGATCTGCTGCAGCCGTAACAGCGTCTGGCTCTGGATGAGCGCCTGTTCCTCCTCCACCTGCTGAGTGATCACTTTCAGGCGCTCGGGCTGCAGCTGGGTGTCCAGAGATCGCACCTGCACACAAACACACAGGTTCATTACATTAAGAACAATTTCAGCACCAACTTAAGGGAAACTCAAAACATATCTAACGCCTCTAAATTATTACGCAAATATAGCATCAACATCACAAGAGTTATTTCTACGGAAATGATAGCAATGAATCATTCATTCATCTTCAACCGTGTCACCCCGCAACGAATCATGTGTAAAATTCACATCAACATATTAAAACAAACAATGCAATTGGTACCTTGATAAATAATATTAACTCATGATAAAAGTAGTACTTTGATATTGTATGCAGTATTGTGTTCTAGTAAACGCCATTAAACAAAAACACTGCAATGCTGCCAAGCTAAATTTAGACTCTTTGGAAATAACTTGACCGCTTCTCCCCTGCTGTTTACTTTTCTCTTTCACTACCTGTTTAGCTTTCTGTTTGTCTTCACCACCTCTTCACTCCTCTTTGTCATAACTTGCTGTTCCGGTAGATCCAGGATATGAGCTTATCAGCAATTGTCTAATGAACGGGGGAAACTGTCAACACGACCAGCCACGTGGATCATGTAGATGACCCAGATACTGATAAGTTGAAATGGCTGGAAAAACTGAATAATTGGTCATGTCCACTTTGACTTTTATATTTTAGTTTAAATTAATTACTCTGATGCTTAAGGCCACATTCAGACTAGTTCAGATAGTCAGGGAAAAATGCAGGTCCTCACATTCATTTTGAACGGGGGTCGTTTGTTTAGGCTGTGGCGGTGGAAGCCTCTGGGTTGTGCAGGAAAAATGTGCAGCGGTGAAATGTTGAAACAGACTCAGGCCAATACTATCAGACTTATCAGACATGCCCAGTAATCAGTCAAGAGTAAACATCCAAATTTCAAATTCATAACTATCTGATGGAAAAAAATGATTACTGAAACAAAGTCTACTTTTGCAACATTAATTAGGAGGTTAAAGAACACAACTGAGTGTCACAAATGGGCCAGTGACACTCGCGCTGCCGGACAACCCTGCGGCAACTTGCCGGATCTACCAGTCTGTGTGAATTGTGCCTAATATTTGCAATATTGGTGAGGTTTTCAAACGATCACCACCTAATGCTGATTCGGTTCTGACACACCTGAAGGTCAGTAAATGTTAGGCCGTCGGACGTCAAAAGGCTGTGTGATTGAAAACAATCTTGCTTTATCAATAGAAATTTTCTTTTAAGCCACTGAGTTCTTTAGCAGGAACCGTTCGTAATTGCTTGTGTTATTGTTGGCTAGGGTCTCTAAGTGCGGAAAAAAATAAAGTCGTTGTACTTCTATCACTATGTACGTCTGTGTGGCATTTAGTTTCAGTTGACACAGAAACAGCTCCACAGTCAACTAATGGTGAAATATCACAAGCACAGAATGAGTTAACGGTCTGAGAATCAAACTGTTAATTCTCATGGCTCCTGCAATAAACCTTTTGAGAGAAATTAAACTGAGTATTAGGTAAAAGGACATGAGTCACTAAGAACCTGTGACCGGCCGTCCTCCTTGTCTCACCTGTTCCTCCAGCTGCATACGAGCTGAGCGTTCCTTGTCCAGTTGGTTTCGCAGCTCTAACATCTCCCTCCGCACCTCCTCGACCTTCTCCTCCTCCAGCGTGTCTGGAGACCCGATACCTTCATCCTTCTCTTCTGCTCGCCTCCTCTTGGGCGATGAGCCGCTGAACTCCTGGAATGACAGGGAGGCAGCGTAATGTAAAAACAGACATTATATTAAATATTACATATTCAAACATATGCAAACCCACACATTGTCATTCGGCACAGACGGCCGAGCTGAACAAACTGCTGGGGTGGCAATGAAACAAAACGCCAGGTGAACCAACAGCATGGTAAACAAATGAAACTGGTCAGTACATATTTTTTTCACATGGCTGCATACTGATTGAGAAAGAGCTGTGCTGTCTTTGCCAACACTTGCAAGCTGTTCAAATATGAAATTGAAGTTTGGCTGAATGACACTTTCAAATGTTGCAGTATTCACAGATATTTAACTAATGCAACAATATATGAATGTAATTAAGGTAGACCGTAAGAACTCAGCCTCAACGAGAAGCCTGATGCCGTTTGATCATCTGCTGACAGAGATGCAACATCATACCTCCCACCAGCACCACATGTAGACCTTACTCTACATAACATACCGTGACGCACAGCCAACAGAAGACGAACCTTTTCACAAGGAAGCTGCAGCTCTATGTATCTCTAAATAATACTTGTGACAGAGCCAACAACAAACACCATTGTTAGGCGGTAATCCATGTGAAAGAATACATTTACCAGATACCTAATAATGGTACTAAACGCACAACCTTCCGTGTGATGACATTTCAGTCTTTGTCGGCTACCATACAGCTTTGATAAAGTGGACTATTAGTGGTAAAGTAAGGAGAGAACAGATGCCAGGCAACTTTATTTTATTGTCCAGTTTGACAGTCAGTCAAAAATAGTGAATAAACTTAGGAATTAATAACATCGTTTAGAAACAAAGTGCAGCCACGATTTAGCAAAAGAAAAGACATTTAAATAGTATAGTTACAGAATAAAACAGTAGAGCAACAGCAACTGAAATTGGCAACAATATTGCCACACTTCGAAACTGAAGCCTTGTATACTGTACAATTGTTGTTTTACAGGTGGGATTTACCGGAGTAAATTTTTACTGACATTTTGCCAACTTGAACTCTGACAGGCGTAATTTTCATTACCATGAAAAAACAACAGCGATGATGTTACCTGGATGAAGCGTTTGAGCTGGTTGTTCTGTGCCAGGAGCTGTGTCTTTTCCTGCTCCAAGGCAAAGATGTAGTCCGCTGTCTGCTGCAAGATGGCCGCCTGGCAGGGACGAACCCAAAAAGTAAATACAAGAGCAGTGCATGAGCAGATGACTTAACTTTCTCATAAAGCGATTACACACAGAGATGTCTACACTGGCCGTTTCTGACATACAATTCAAAGCGCCATAATACTATCATGATCTACGTGGTCACTTGTGTTAGTGTTTGCATGTTTTCTGCACCTTGCTGAGTTTCTCTCCGTCTGTGTGGGGCAGTAGTGTTTTGAGGGACTGGAAGCCTGCGTTGATGCTCTGCATGCGCCGGCGTTCGTTGCTGTTGGCAATCTCGCGACGGATTCGTCTCTCCTGGTCCTGGGCTGTCTCCGGACTGAGGGGGATGTTGGCCAGGCTGAGGGAGCAAAGTCAAAGGAAAGAGATGATCATTATTCTGTCCATACAAGCTTTGTGTCCAATGAAAAGGTTCAAGCTCCTCTAGGGTGCGAATGATGTAAGATACACCTCTGACACAAATATGCTCTTATTGGCCAAATAGAAATAGACCGCAACAATACAATTGCACTGAACTGATCTCTGACATTGACTGCCTTAACTTTTATCCTGGAACCCTGACCCGACTTTAGTCTTGACCTCACTACATTCCTCAGTCTGATCTTTGAGTTTGTCTGAACTCAGTGCCCCCTCACACACCATCAACCCACGAGGTTGGCTGTTTTGGTGGTAAAATGGGGGGTGGGTGGGATAAGTGAACCATTAAGCTTAAAGACGACCGGGTGCCAAGAAGACAACAAACCCAAAGAGTCAGATCTAAGATGTGGGAAGAGGTCAGGCAGAGGACAGCGCACATGGCTCTAATTCTCTACAAACGATGTTTGTGTGGGGAAAAAAGCTGCAAAACCTACTTTAAATAGAGCACCTTTATTATCTCATGATGCATTGCACACCCGTAAAAAATAAATTCAGGGTTGATACATTTCTTAAATACCTGCCTTAGTATTACCTTTTTTTAAAACTCTCTTAAATACGTCATAATCAAAAGTTTAAACCTTGTATAACAGAGGTGGAGAGCTACTGTCCTGCATGTTTCAGGTTTCTCCCTGCTCCAACACACCTGAGTCTAATGACTATCAAACCTGACAAGCTTCAGCTGCTTGATAAGGAGCACATGATTAGACTCAGGTGTGTTGGAGCAGAGAGAAACCTAAAACATGCAGGGCAGCAGCTCTCCAGGAGCACAATTGGATACCCCTGTAACATAATATATGGTCTATGCATGTGAAAAAGAAAATAAATAAGTAGCGGTCATTAAAGAAAATCACATCGTGGATATAACCTTTAAGTAGGTAAATATATGGAGTCCAATTTCTGCCAATGTGATGAAAAAAGATTACATGATCTTTGTCATTATGTCAATGACATTTTCTCAAAATGAGAAAATTTGTTTCTCATTGTGAGATATTAAGTCATTTTTATAGATACGTCATTTTCATAAAGTTTCTCTTTGAGATACTGATTCACTTTTTTAGGTACTTTCAAGTTACTCAATGACATACAGCATCTTTTTGTTGGCATTACATCGGCAGAAGTTGGCTTCCACAGGAATATTTACTATTGTTTTTCGACACAAATCTCTCGTGTTCTCCCCGAAACAGCTCTGAATACAACACACAGTTGAAACGTGTCGGTGTTAAAGTTTAGGGATGAAATCAGCTGTTGTCCGGTAGCTGCGGACCTCCAACATGTCCGCCGGAGGGCGCGTCGATCGGTCGGCAGCAGCCATATGTCTGTGGCAGCAGCAGTGAAATGTGACTCCGCCTGCAGCAGCTGCAGCAGGCCCCCTGGCATCACGGAGAACAATGCCTTTACCGTTAGCACTGGGCTAGCAGCTACCTTGGTCTGCTGCTACAGGATGCAGAGGTCTGGCCTCCGTTACACGACAATTGTCGGTTAACCAAGCAAGCAGATAGGAGTGAGAACGAGTCCGTCCATAAGTTACACAACATGTTTTGAAAGCGAGTGCGTTGTGACCAGCTAACTAGCCAGCTAAGCTAATTGTAACACACGACACAACCACGGCTGCTGCGCTGAGCTTTATTTAACCACGCACTCGAACCACAAACTATCATACCCATAGCCAACACACATACAAATAGATAAACACACGTAATTATGTGGAAATTGTGTGTAACAAACGTGTTTTGGTGTGTAGGGACGCAGCGGCGGGGGAACACGTTCACTACCACGTGGTTGTGGTCAACTGGAAGCAAATGTATCGATTTCATGTCGCCAAATTTACATATTTCTGAGCTGAATAGCTGCAAACGTTTCCCTGAATATCATCGCATGTAATTAGGGCCGGCCAATGTAACAACACCCGTTAAAATATCTCCTATATCCTCTGAAGCTAACGGCTGCAGCTGGAACAACAAGCTGCTAATGTCTACAACCACCATGCTGCTGCTGCTGCCAAGACACAGCAGCGGAGCTAACACATGCTAACATGCTAACTGGAGTCAGGCTGCATCACACGCGCACACACACCACAGCGACACGAGGGAGGATTTCTGCAGACTAGTTTCGTATCAACAAAATATAGATAGCCACACACCTGCAGAGACCTCCGATAACATCCTTCTCCGTCTTCTTGAAGTGCTGTAAGGACGGTAGCTTCTCTGTCGGCATCATGAAATATTCCATGCTTTCAAAGCCTCCTTCTGTAGTCCGTGTCTTCTGTTTTTTTCTTCCTTCCTCTGCTGTCCTTGTTAAAATATAATGAGGTACGTGTATAGCGCAGAGCTCTCACTGTACTCCTCAGTGGCACATATCTAAAAAAAAAATCGCTTCAAAATGTGGCAATCTGAACAATAATAGTCTCAGAAAAATAAAAGTAAGTTCAAGCTGTGTTGCTTCCCACAGCTGATGGGGTTCCCTCCAATGTGTGTGTGTGTGTGTGTGGCTTCTTGCCTCCGCCTACTACGTGTGTGTGTGTGTGTGTGTCTGCTGCCTCCGCCTACTGTGTGTGTGTGTGTGTGTGTGCAGCTGATCTGTGTGAGGCGGGAAACAGCTGGTTGGAATCAGAGCCTTTTTTTCCGGAAAGCAGAGCAAACAGACCAGTATAACCGTGTAACTGCACTGCTGCAGCACAAACCGTCACAGAGAAAACGAAAGCTAGCACTGAACACAAATACTAATAACTGCGTAATTGCATACTATCTGCAAGAGGAAGAGACTCAAACAAACATCAGTAGATTAGTTACCATTCGCCTGTTTGTTGGATAATGTGTCAATTAGGCCTAGCCCCAGGGGACGGAAGGGGCCACGTGGGATCTTTTTAAATCGATCTAAATAAATATAAACATATGTCATTTGTTTGTTAATACTTTATGCATCACTATAAAATATTAAAAAATGAAAATGAAGTGTTCTCAAGGCAACTACTATACCACTACCTAATCTTGAGACCCCATCACTAGAGGCCCCTACAGCTCTTTTTTTTCTAAAGATTTAATTTGGCAGCTTTCAGAGCCTTTATTATACAGGACAGACAGGAAATGGGGTGAGAGAGGGGGAGACATACAGCGAAGGGCCGTAAGTCAGAGTCCAACCCGTGGCCGCCGACGCCGCCTCGAGAGCCTTCAGTCTCTTTACATGGGGGCGACCACTCTAACCACCAGCTGCCCCCCCACAGCTTATTTTTGCCTTCAGGCCACCCCAGTGTCCTACTGTCTCCTTAATGCTGTTTATTATTATTATTGCTATTATTATTAATATTATTGTACCATTGAGATGAATTGAGATTTGAAATGATGACTTTTGTCATTTTTGAAAATCTAAGTTTATTTGTCATTTCAAGAAATAGTCAAAACTGTTGTTTTTTTTGCCCCAGAATTTAAAACTGACATGTCAGGCAAAAGCATCAAGACAGCAAACAAATACAACATCTTTCTGTAAGTAGAATAATGAAATACGAAGCACCACCATTCAAAATCGAAAAAGTGCTGTTTTAGGTTACTCACAGCTTTGCACATTAATAAAGAGTTAATCTGAATTCACAGTAGTGCTGAAATACTTAGTACATTAATAACTTGGTTAAATGGTCACAGGCCATGAGAATTATGAATTAAGCTATCCATTAAGGTTATTTATCATGCAAAATGAGTTTGTGGATACAGCAGCATTACGTTGAGTCTCTCTCTCTCTCTTTTTTTTTTTAAATATCCATACAAATTAAATCCCTTTTCATTATTGATTGTTTGAGTGTTGGTCAAAGCAGATTAAAGGCATCACATTGGATTAAAAAAAACTACAAATCTAAACAAAACAAAAAAATCATTCATCCATAAACATGAAAGATTTTACCTGACAGCTTGCATAACAGTTTATAGCAGGGAGACAATGACGTAACATCTCCATATCCAGTGTAAACACTCCAACATAACACAGCAGGTGGCAGTAATGCACCATGTTTGTTTCCGACTACCATTGAATAGAAAAGCAGGATGCTGCATTGACATGTAAAATAGTAGTCACAATAGTAAAGAGCTGTAAACATGTTTAACTTTAAGAGTAAAGTTATTTATGAATAGATGCATAATAACTTAAGATTGGAATGAAATGATACATTTTTCGATATAATGGAAATTAAGAGAATGGATCCAGAATTGACAAAACATAAAGTTAAACCCGGTCCAAACCTGTTTTTTTTGCAAACGAAGCAACACGACCAATTATGTAGTAAAGTTAGACAGAACCAGGTGGTAATGTGCATGCAGTAACTTTACACAATTTATATTATTGATTTTTTCATGGTCTTAATTTCTCAAATTGCCTTAAATGATTAGTGGTTTGTTCTATAAAAAGGGACTGCATCTAAACAACCCACCTCAAGTAGTTTTTCTTTGGCTTTTATTTTTCTCATGCAATAAAAGTTTGCTATACAGATCATAAAAACAACAAAACATAACGTTATATATTGTACAATTAAAAAGATAAATATGTGGTCCTTATTTTGCCTGAAAGTTAAAAACAACAGATTATCTCCCCTTTTCCCCATATAACTTGTATGACTAACACACAGAGCTAAATGTACAACCATTCAACCATCCATTCACCTTACACTAGGATATATTATTTTTTGGAATAACAAAAACCTGTAGTTGTAGTAGGCTACTCTTCATACAAGAAATACAATATATCCTACATTTAGATATATTAGTGTAGTGATATCAGTTCAAATTTTGCAGCAAATATCTTCCACTAATGCATAATATTACAGGTCTACTAAAACAATCTTCATGTTTCAAACAAAATGTATCAGGTAACATACACCAGAACAAGTAGCACATATCCTCAATGGCAAGTGCTTCTTTGTGATATAATAAAGCATTTTTTTGGCATACAAATAGTGTAAATTTTAAAGTTATGCATGAAGTAGCAGTAGGGCCTAATGCTGCAGATGAGTAGCCCCAAACAGCAGATACGCTACAGTTCTGTAGATTCATCGTTAACCCTGTAACAGACATATTTACGACATCCGAACAGGCAGACTAAAGACATGTTAAGACAACGCTATACACAAGTAGGATTCCATTCAAACAGGTCTTTCCTTTGGCAAATAGAAACTAGGAATGCTTTAAGATGAAAATGGAGTATAGATTTGACATGAAAAACAAATCAAAAGGAATGGAAAGTGTGGCATTGCAACGAAACAGCCAAACTCTCTGAAGTATGATTGTCGGTTTCACGTAGAAGGGAAGTGCCCATAGTTGACCTTTTAATTAATTAACTAATGATAAATTGTTCCCACTTGAAGCCTATTATTATAAGCCTATGGTGTACATGGAGGCGTGATCATCCTTCATCTGTACCATGGTGCGAGATGTCATGCTAAACGTATTTGGACAGAGTAAAACGCACAAGTCTGATAGTGTTGCTTTGTTAAACTTCAAAGATCACTGAGCTGATGGGGCGCCTACTGTAGGCACTGATGGTCTGGTTCTCTTGGCAGCAGATTCCTCCACGGCAAAGGTGTAGTTATACTGAAAAACAAAACAAAGAAACGAAGCGAGTATGTTCTGTTAGGAAAAATGTTATGTTCTCAATTTAAGAATTACGGAGCTGAAATAGAGTTGAGATGTGACCCTACCTCATTTTCAATGTCTTGGAGAGACTTTATACGAATGTTGTTTAACTGAGAGTTCAGTTGAAGAGCCTTAGAGAGAGATATGGCAAAGACAAAGAAACGTCAACACATGAAAAAACATATGAGAGATAAAGTCAGGCAAAAAACGGAAAAATGTCAAACGTACCGGGCCATTTGCCTGCATATCAAACTTTGGGTGAAGGCTAAAGGGAACACCATCTAGAGCTGAAGGGAGTGAAGGTACAGTAGGTTATCGTTGAGTGAGTTGCCTGCAGTTAGAAAAAGTCAGAAGTTTCCTGTGTGACGAGAGACCTACCTGTGATTCCCTGGATACTGCTGTCAGCTGGTTTGTCCAAGTTCTCCTTGATTTGGAGGCTGTGGCGTCTCTGACTCAGTTTACCATATGGCAGTGGAGGAGGGGGGTTGCTATGGAGACAAATGGATAAATATCAGTAGATTAATTTAGCTGACGCTTTTGTCCAAAGTGACTTATAAGTATATTCAACGGACAAGTTTTAGTCTGCGACAGAAGTCGTGTAGTTGATGTTCATATAGATATTTACGCCAAGAGTAAAACATCTCCAGTATTCAAACTGTGCAGTACTGTTGGAGATAACTGTATTTGAAGAGTAGCATTAAAATTATGATGTCTATCTCATTGGTGACCAATGTAATTTTTAGTTAATGCCATTTGAATTGATTGTATTTAAATAGCTACGTATGTACCAGACAATGACGAGTAGTGTGAATTATTCTCTATGTTAGAAATTAAATAAGTCCTGTACCTGGGTCTGAGGGGCAGAGGAGCAGACGGCTGATCCAATGAGAGTCTGCGGAGGTCCAGGCTGACACTGCGGGGCTTGGCTTGGGGCATGGGGCTGGAAAAATGTCCCTTTCTGCACCACAGCACGTAACCATGGACGTCTCTGGGGAAAGGGCACATTTTGTGACACATTAAAAGTTGAAATTGAAAGCAAATGGGCTTTGAATAACCCATCTCTGAATACAGACCACTGTCTGCTTTGATAAAACAGGTGCAAGTCAAATGTTTGAAAATTTGAATGCTACCAACCCCACATATGTGTAGTGCTGCAGCATCATTTTGCTTTTGGCCGTCACTTTGATATCCAACACAGCTGTGTCCACACTGCCCACTGGGACGACGCGTACACACACCCGTTTCTTCTTCGAAACAGAGGCCTCTGCACACACACACAGACACACACTTTAGCTTTTAACCATTCTAGGGATGTTTACAGGTTACAGCTTGCTTTTGAGGTTTAGGTTAGAATCAAGTTTAGGTCAGGGTTAGGGATGGGGTAAGACATTTAGTTGTGATGGTTGAGGTTAGGGGCTAGAGAATGCAGGTCAAGCATGTCCCGTGTGTATGTACTCACTTGCTTCGAGATGCTCTGTTATAAAGCAATAACCATGAGGAATAGAGTCCTTCTCTGAAATCAGCTGGATGTCTGACACTACCATACCACCTGTCAAGTTCTAGAGAGAGAGAGAAAGAGAGAGAGAGAGAGAGAAAGAGAAAGAGAAGAGAGAGAGAGAGAGAGAGAGAGAGAGAGAGAGAGAGAGAGAGAGAGAGAGAGAGAGAGGCTGTATATGATGTATTGTGGTAATGTGTATACTAAAGTAATATGGTTATTACATCATTATTAAGAGTATGGAAGTGTATCTCTGATCTGATGTTTCCAGTTACCTTGCTGTAACAGAGGTAATATCCAGACTTCATCGCAAAGCTGCGTGTAAAGTTGGCTGCTGCTCCGTCTTCTGTGATGCTGATCTGCAGAGGGTCAGAGATTTGAGACGTGATAAAATACTTGAGTTTGGGCCATTTGAAGACAAGATGACAAAAGTAAGTGTTAGCAGGGTCAAACATTGAGTTTAAATTCAGAACTATTAAATGACAATTCTGACTATAATTGTCATTAAATAGCAGGTAATGATGCTGTTCATTATAGTGTTCAAGACACACACACATACAGCAGACATTTAAAAATTCAGGAACATCCTTTTTTTGTCCAGAAGGTATTTTACAGTCAGCTGACGTCAGGGCCCGTATGCACAGAACATTTCATCTTACCACTCTACCCTCTTCACAAAGCTGTTGAAACCAGCTTTTACTAAGGAATCTGGAGAAGTCTTAAGCTAAGAGAAAGGGCGGAGTTGACCCCGTTGCTACTGTATGGATGATGTCATATTTCGTGAAACTGAAATTGGCTGTCTTGGGTCTTGGGCTGTTTTAGGTCTTACTGTCAGTGAATTGTTGATAGAAATACTGTAGGAGGTATGTTTCCATATCCAAATAAAGATTATAAAATATAAAGTTGACTAACCGTCACTGATTTAACATTAAACAAAGAGTAATACAGGCTACTGACTTGTCGGGTATAATGCACTTAACTGTCAGCCTCTTACATGTCTGGCAGCTTGTTAACAGTAAGTGGGTATTCATGTAAGAAGCCTCGTAATTATCAAACTGCAATAAACATAATTATATAGTGAGGTGCTAACGAAAACCAAACTGGATGCAGGAACAGCTTAGATATATTGCCCATCTTGTGCTTGAAAAGGAGGACATTATTAAACAGTATATTTTGTTAGTTCGTAAACCCTTAAATAAAAAGTCACAGAATAACACAAAGCAACGGACCAATAAAGACAGCCATGGAACAGCAAGTCTTGTGTTCTTTGAGGTAAAATGACTGGTTTTGCCAATGGAGTCTGGTTGACGAGAGAATAAATACCGGCTTCAGTTCCCCTAGCACAAACTTGAACGGGGCTGTCTGATGGCATGGTAAAGTAGGAAATATTCTTTTTTTAATTAGGTTGCTAAAGTTCCTCTATGTGCAGTCCTGTCCACATCAGTACATTGCTAAGTGGGTCTTTCAGGCTGTCAGTTACTAAAGAAAGGAAGGGCAGATTTACTGTAATTCTAACAACACTCAAGCAAACTGGCCGCTGTTGAGTGCAACATGGAAATACCTGCTTCCTATTTATTTGGTAGGTTACTAAATAATTTAACATAGTTACTCCAATGGCAACAATGTACTACTGTATGTGTACAATTATATAAACATTAAATCTATATCTAGTATCATAAGTATATATATATATATATATATATATATTTACCAGAGTGAAATCTTTGGGGCAGGTGCCGCTGTTGGAGGTCCACGCCACTGCTGTAACTGGCCGGACTACCCCATGCGCCATCAAAGACATCTGAGGAAGAGAAAAAGAATCGAGTACAGCACACAGGGAAACAGAGTGTGTACAAATGTATGTTTTAATGGTGGAGGCAAACATATGTATACAATCTTGTCAGTCTTCTCATTTAACAGAGGAGGTTTTTATAGAAATTACACTACGGTGGTAGCAGAGATTGTTATAATCTATCATTTCTTGAGTGTGTAAGAATGTGCTTACTCTATGAATAATGGGCATTGTGAACCAATTTGCTGTCCCCATGTGACAGAAAGTGAAGACTCAAAAGGTGAACATGTCCCAAGTGTCCGACATTCAGTCTAAGAATTCAAGTTATCCCTAAGTTAGATTGTCTAGGACAGAAAGCTCCCATTGAGTCTAAACAGTCATGTTGTCTCTATATTCAAGGACAGAAAGAAACTATTCAGTGCAATAATTCATCCCTGATTACAGCTCGGAAGTGGCAGTTCATCATGAGAAGTTTTCCCATTTCACTTTTTATGAGATGTATTAGATTCAAATGTTCTTTTAACAGGTGCCCATATTCTCATAGGAAACAGGTGACTGATATGGATAATATCCCCTATCAGTCATGCATATGTATATATATATATATCAAAAAATTGATAAATAGTATTGATTTCTGTGAATAAACAGGCAATGGTTGGCAAATCCAGAAAATTACCTGACAAATCAAAGTACTACAATAAATTGGTGGCACAGTGGTCTAACACATCCAGGGATATTAAAGGGAGAGCTACCACAGCATTTACAGTATATGGCAAAATCTCTGATGGTAGACAAAATAATGTAGTCTTTTAATATACCATCATACCTATAGGTAGGTGGCTGTAGCAGTGGGTTTAGCTTGTATAAATAGATATAAAAAGATATCTCTACTCTTGACCCTTTGTATTGCATGTTGGACATCACTGTTTGATTTGACTTGATTATCATCCAATCAGAATCATATTTGTTGTCATTATACCTAGTAAAATCACATTTCTGTGGCTTTCTTCCCTACACACATCAAATCTATAAATACATTCAAGTAGACAAGACATAGTGAGTAGGCAGCAGTTGGCAAATAGTGTCAAAATGTACACAAATTGCTTTAAAAGGTGTTTAAAATGTATATTTATAAAATGTTACAGTCAATGACCACAAACTGACAATTGTCTTCAGTTTTCAGAAGAACTCAAGTAAAGCAAACTCAGAAGGTATGAGTGGTAAACAACATTTTCAAGCGCCAGAAACCTCTGAATATGTGTGAAATGTAATGTGGGAACATACGTTTGGAGTATTTATTCATTTACTTTCCTATACTAAGGCTACTTATGTAATACTTGTTGGTATTGTGAGAACTCTATTTTGCTATCAGGGTGTGAAATCAATAGCCTAGTAGTTAGATAACAAGTTAAATCAATCCCGGCTGAGCCTTGACAGTTTAACTGCTCCACCATCGGCTTGACATTCGCGTTGTCACACTTCAATCTCACTTAACAAATTCACGTGTATTATTATACAGTTATCCATAATAAAACAACAGTAAATGATTGAAAAAGACCGGTTTGTAGTAATTTTCCAAGTACTAGTGGGTTACATGACAAACCGAGCTAACCTTACAATAGTAGCGACTGTTCCATTCACAAAACTTTGCTGTTTTTTGTTCAAAATGAGCTGAATTCATTTTGTTTCGTGACTCGACTGAAACAACTATCAAAGAACATACTTACTCTCTGTCTCCGTGTCCACTTCTGCCTCTTCCAGGTGAAACGGTTTGGCAGGCAAGCAACTTTTTTTTTAGTGAAGTCGCCGAAATGTCTCGGTTGGTCTTCCTTTCGTCAAAGCAGGAAGTGCTAAATCCACTGTGACTACAACTCCCATCAAACCACGGGGCATTACGTCAGCATTAAACGCTCTCTCCAGTCTGAACGCAAGATGGCAGCATAACAACAGCAAGAGAAACGGTCTGTTGTCCAAATAAACACCATAGATTACATTAAAATGCTTTTTCCATAGCTTAAGCTGTATAATAACAGTTATATGTTATATTTGGCAGCGGTTTGTATCGTTGGTGTACTCAAATAAGGAGGAGGAGATGAACATTTAGCTACTGCGAATATAAGGAGGTGTGGACAGACGGGTGCTGAGAGAAGGATCGATTCTCATTTACATGAAAATGAGGGTGAGAGGTGGGGGATAATGAAAACGGGTGACAGGAGGCGGGTTAACAGGGAATGAGAGATAAAGAAGGGATAAATTAGGGAACTGTGGGTTTTAAACGGACAAGGAGAAGATGTGAGGCAAGGCTGGCGATGAGAACTACGCACGCACACACTTCTGGTCTAAAGGATAACATCTTTTTGTTGCTTTGGCTATGACAATAAATCCCATGAAAAGACCAACCGACGATAGATCCGTCTAATAAGCTAGGCTAGGCTACAGTGTCACACGTGAAGCCAGAGCCTGATGTGGTCCATTGTTGTCTAAAAGCTATTAAAAACACATGAGCCACAACATTACACTGGCTGAATGTTCCCAAGATAAAAACACCACATACATAGTCCTGCTGCATAAGTACCCTGCACTAAAGTAAATGTGTTGAAGGTAGTCCCAAACAAATTCCTTATTTACTCCTGATTTAATTGTTTTGGCTGTATAAATTAAAGGAATACTTCACCCTCATAATGATCATTTGTATGTCAATTACACCACGTGTCACCTTGTATTCTTTAAGAAATGTTTGTTTTGCCTCATGCCATGGAACAAAGGATTTTCTCCTTCTTTGAATTCTTTGTTTTCCGTGGAGGCAAAACTATATGTAACACAGGCTGAGTAGCCAAACTGATATACAAATGATCATTTTGAGGGTGAAGTACTCCTTTAAATCCAATTATTGGGACCCTTCTTAAGAGATGTGGAGCTGAGTACCCCAGTTAGGAAGGGGGGAACAGAGAGCAGTAAGGACTGACACAATCTTTTCATCTTTTTATAATGATGACAATAATTCAGATGAAGATGCAGTTTTAATGTAAACACATACAAAATAATATTCTCCACAGCAGCCAGCAGCAGTGGGGTCAAATCCCCCTCTAATTTTCTAAAGGGGAATGATTGATGCACGTTTGTGTTTCTCATCGGTTTCTGTTTTTAGTAGTCTACGAGCCCAATGAATGTGAATGAGCTGTGAACAAATACCTAGAAAAAAAGGTCACTCTGAACCTTTGTTTCCAATTTTCCACCGTGCAGCATGGAGGCCCGATGGTAGCTACATACAACACCCAATACCTTGTAACAGACACAGACGCCCCTCTTAATCAACTCTAATGTTGTGTGTACATGTGTGAAATTGAGAAAAAGACACTCGATTGGAGCATCCAGAGGTGCTCAGGTCCCTGTTGGCATGGCAACATGCAGAGCAGACCACGGGTGATTGTTGGAGGGGTGGGGGGAGGGAGGGCTGGAGCAGGTGGACTGTTCCATTTTGGTGAAAATAGAAATCAATGTTTATTCTGAGCATAAAGCTTTATTGGCTGATTGGCCAATTAATGAGAATGAGCCAGCTGTAATCTACTGGGACTGAAACAAAAGGGAGAAGAGGCAAATTGCTGGTGAGTGCGTCTGTGCGTGTCTGAACGCCCCACACATCTGTGTGTCTGCTTGTTGGGGGTGCATGCAGCTGCCTGCGTGTGTGCGAGTGGTAGTAAATATGAGAGTGATATAGACTGAATGAGAGAGCAGGTTCAGACGCTCTGGTACTTCTTACTATGCTGGGGGATTCATTCATCTTTTCTATTAAGTCAGCCTCCTGTCTAGAGTGACAGCAGTAGACACACATGCATCAAAGCTTATGTGCAAAAGAAACACACACTGCAGTCTCAGTCACACTGAAGTGAGTGCAGAAACACCATATATCCTGGAGACCACCACCTCACACAGGGTTTTCCCACTACAGACGTGAGAAGAAGGCAGTAACCTAAGTGTATTTAATTATAATAGCCTACTATACGATGAGGTTGGGCTGTGCGACATAAAGAAAATCAAATATCACAATATTTTGGACCATATCGTAGGGTTGACTGTTCTGTTCTGTTCTGTGCTCTCACGGAAAATATTTAGTCTACACATAACATTTTTGATAATCATCAGTGAAGTGGATATAATGGCTAAGTGGCTATAGTCTGTTGTAAATAACTTTACCGTAATGCAGCCGTTAAAACCAGGAAAATACACCAAGCATGTGTTATTATATGATATCCAACATCAATGGCATTAATTTCATACCACAATTCCGATATAAAATACAGTATATATGTTGCCCAAAGATGAGGTCATCATTAGATGCGGTCTCTGTAGGAGCAGGGCACCTTTTAGGCACACACACACACACACACACACACACACACACACACACACACACACACACACACACACACACACACACACACACACACACACACACACACACACACACACACACACACACACACACACACACACACACACACACACACACACACACACACACACGATATTGTATTATTGGCAGCATCATCGTCACCATCAACACATCAACAACAACATTGTTTCCATGGTGAAATGATGGCCTCCTCGCGGTTTCAAGTCAAACTGCAGCATTCCCCGGAGCCCGCCGACATACTGATGGAGAGCTGCGTCAAGGGAACCAGAAAAAGCCAGAAAGAGGCCGGAATTTAATCACGCTTACTTTCAAAATAAAAGTACTAAAACGCTGCAATTAAACCATAGTTTCATTTCTGTGTAGGTTAACTGATTTTGCAAAGTAGCAACAGCAAACATTATTCTGTGAATGCCCTGCAGCTTTTTCTGTGTCAGTTTCTATCGTCCGTAGTTTCTCTATAATTTATCATTTTGCCGTTTACCTGCAGACTCTAACAGCATTTTTTAAGTACATGTTCACACATGCAGATGAGAAGGGTTTTGAATTAGAGCACATATACGCTAAATATGTCCAGATTAATTAGATTACTCTACATAATATATGCAGTCCAAATAGATTATTGGATATTACGACATAGTAATTCTGCCATTGTCATGGGCCGACCAGCAGAAACAAAGGTCAGAAATCCAGAGGTAGACTGGAAACTAATGTAAACAAAATGGTGATACAGAAGGACAGAACTGTGCCTATTCACAAAATAGGCTCCCCTGAATATGGTACAATCTAGTCTGCTCCAAAAACACATCTTGAGCATTTGTGTGTGTTCTGGCATTTTGCACTGATTTACGAGCTGAAAAAAAACTTTGCATGAACATGAACACGGCTTGCCCACTGAGTTTTCTCAGTCTCGTCGTCATTAAACACAATTGGGTTATCTGCGTGAAGGTGCATTAGTGTGAAATGTTTGAGCGGAAGTAGTGTTTTCTCATCCTGTGTATTTTGACAAGAGGACGGCATTGCTCCATGGTGTTTTTCTGGGAGGAGTGGGACAGCAGCCGTTCAGGGAAAGAAAAAAAAGGCAATAAGCAACAACTAAAGGGTACAAACCTTGTTTGTGCGGGACTTGGACGGACCGAAATAGATGAAACTCCTCGAGAAGACCTTTCCTAGACCGTCTTTTGGGTGACCGCGTCGGTTCTCACTTTTAATTACCGAGCAGTAGACGGGACTCATGGATAAAAGGAGAGCAGGCGGAGACGACGACATCGAGGGGGCTCCCGGGTCATTAGATAGAGCTATGTTCACACCATTATTCAACACGCAAGAGCAGAGCAGCCTCTCGAAACACCAACGAGCTTTGTAACAAGCCGGTTTTGGTAATTTTTTTTCTGGAGCCTCCCGGTCGTCTTTTCGGGGGGAAGAAAAGACGTTACGTACACGCGTCAGGCTACTCACAAAAACAACCGTATCTGACTAAAAGCTAAATTTGTGAGCCGTGCCCTCCCATGCCAAAGAAGAACCACTGTTTCTAGAGCCCTTGTTTTGTAGCGTTTTCTCCAGTAAATACTAAGGCTGCTGCACTTCTGTCTCTTACCCTTTGTTACTCAGACCGAGACAAGCACACAGCTCCAGTCGAGGTTAACACTTGTCTCAGTTTTGAGCCCTGTATGTTTTTTTATGGGAAACTTTTCTCGTTTTTTAAGTGCTGAAAGTTGGAGAAGGAAACCCCTTTGGTAGCGTCCCTCCTCCTCTCATCTCCCTCCCTCCACAATAAGAGGCACATTGTAGGTATGGATGACCAGGCCTGCATGATGTTGGGTCATATTGGACTTTCTGGACTGTCTCATGATGATGTGGGTGATCCTGACAACATAAGGAAACATCACAACCTCGCTCAGCAGCAGCAGCAGCCACAGCAGCAGGACATTGGAGACATCCTCCAGCAGATCATGGTCATCACAGATGAGAGTCTGGATGAGGCCCAGGCCAGGTAATAACATGACCAGATAAGGCCTGATAGAAGGCAAAAACATGTTTAACAGTTGGATTTGAGTCTGCACAGGGGGAAATCATCGCTGTATCCCCTCAACTCAGTCTTAAACACATCACACAGTGTAATAACGCCCCCTACGTTCACATTACTGCTGTATTTTTATTTCTTTTTTTGCCCCCTCTTCAGCTTTGCATCACAACAGGCCTTATCACCAGCATCAAGGCACTACTGGCTCCATAACACTGCATTAAAGGCCTTAAAATCACACGCTAAACTCATAGGGATAATTAATCATTCAGTATTATTCAATGTCTTCTAATGATAGCTTCCCACTAATTTGAAAAAGAAACTAAATTGTACGTGTGAAGACTTTGGTTCCATGTAAAGTTCAACAGCAGAATGCAGTTTACATGTTTTAGTTTAACTTGAATTATTATATATGTGATTTTTATTTCATTCGCTTTATTGTTATTCACACTGGGGAAAGTATTCTCATTGATATTGTGAGAATTTCAATCACATCAGCCAACTCTTGTAACGAACAATACAAAACTAGAGTGGTTTTCTCAAAATAGTATCTCAACAAAGACGATACTGCGCTACACATTTACACAGTAAAATCAATTAATCTGAGGCATCAAATTATCTGTGTAACTAAAAATGTAGGTATACCACTTAAAAGAGACATGGAAGCATAGTTTATATCAGTCAAGCCACATTTGTTTGTCCTTCATTCAGCTAATGATACTATAATCACTGTGGTGCGTTCTCCCTCTCCTGATGTTCTTCTCACATTAAAATAGCTAGATGTGTTCAGATATCGATACCAGTAATGAAAATGCCAACAAAACTGCCTAAAATCCTGGTATTGGTAACCGTGAACCGTGCATGCAAGTCTATGCACGATTCGATACCATGTCATTTACCCCCCTGAAAAAATAGTGCTTTAAAGTAGTTCATTAATACTCATTTTCCATTACTACTGACTAGGCTGGATACTAAAAGATTTGATCATATATTGTTCATGTTTTAAAAAGGGTTTAACCCTACTGACCGACAGGAAGTTCAGGTATCAAAATTGGTATCAGAAAGGGAAAAAAAATAGCATTGGAACATCTCTATTACATGAATATTTCACAGTTTTTATAACAAGTTGCGAAAAAACTTGCCAAACAAACCACTTTTCAAAAGCAATTTTGATGTGTGGCAGGATCTACAGTTTCAAATAGTCTTAAACTGTGGGGAAAAAACTATGACCATGCCTCAGTGAGTGGCAGAATACTGGTATCAGAGAATCAATATTGCATATTAGAAAACAGTATGACATATTGCAGTATTGATAATATGTTGAATATGTTTAATTTTTCAAGTTTTCAAAGTTTCTGCATGATTGTGCAGTCAATCTTTGGTTGTCTTCCTTCACTAAGGTGAAAAAGTTAGGCAGCTACCTACAGTATGTGCTCAGGCCTGTTTTCAGTCAAAGGCTTGAACAGGTCTGGTTGCACACTCAATCATCTCAATCCAGTCTGTTCAGCGCTGACTTGGAATGTGTCTACATGATCTGTTGTTCAGTGCTCATAACCAGTTGTAATTCACAATCTCTGTCCCCCTTTCTTCCATTTTCTATAAAAGGAAACATGCTTTAAACTGCCACAGAATGAAGCCCGCCCTCTTCAGTGTCCTGTGTGAGATCAAGGAAAGGACAGGTAAGTTGCCTGTTTGTGTCCATGCTGATAAGGATAAGCGTTTTTACTCTTTCAGTGCATCTGTGATTGTAGTTTAAGTTATCACCACAGTTCACATACAGTAGAGCTTGGCTTATAGCACTTCCATCATTTTAGGTCAAATTGAGAATATAAGGAAAAGGCATTTAAGGAGAAACTATGATGACACATCTCACATCTGACAGAAAGAGAACAATATAAGCATATTGTTTATTAGGCTGGCTACATTTTCCTAGGCGTCCTGCATCTACTGCTGCGAGAAATGCATGGGAGCAACAGGATCATTGAATCTTGGTTGTCGACATTAGGAGTGTGTGCCAGCAGCATGAACTGTATAGTAGCAGGTATGGTCGTTACAACGATTGTATATCTAAATATTAGATCCTAACATTCAATTCCTTTACTTGGCTTTTGAGCAGAGAACCCCTTCCACACACAAAGCAGAGACAATCTGAACGACACAGCAGCACTCTTCATTACCTCATTTCATTTACTTGGCTTGGAAACTCATTGCGTTTTAGTCACAGCGTATGTAGCTTTGTTATGGAAGTGGGAACGTTGACTGCAACCCCTCTCAGCCCTATTCTCGCATTGCCAGACCTATCTCCACAGCACCGTGTCAACGCTGGAGATAGGGGAGAGGGGAAAAACGATCTGGCTTGTTTGTATTTTTAAACCAGTCACAATGGCCTTGGGCGGCACTAAGCTCTGGATGGAACGATGATGCCCTTGCAAAATAGAGAGCGGAAGGGGAGGAGAATTCCAGCTGAAACAGGTGGCCAATGGCAGGCTTTATCCCAACAGTCTACATCTTGTGAGTCAGATTATCTCAGCCAGCTCTTCTTAATTGTGAAGATGATAAAATTATATGGCTTGTATTATTATCTTTTTAACAACTTAAAAAACAGAAATTTCATCAGTACTTTGTGATTCACTACTTTGTCTGTGACACTCAGCTCCAAGCTGATCTTTCCCTACTAAAGACCAAGTCACAGATTTATAGTTTTAAAAAGGTAAAAGTAATTTTCTTGAAGTCCTCTTCCATTCCAAAAATGCTTTTTTCGTCTGTTTCTGTCCTGAAAAATGTTTGACACTGACTATAGTGACTTGTATCTGAGAGAAAATTTGTCAGTTGAGAGTTGTTTTCACATTCCTCTCCTGAATTGCAATTTGAAATTCAAACGTATTCCGGGCAAGCTTTAGTTGGTACGTCACTAATACGTAAACCAATTGCTGTCTGATATGTGAAACACTATTCGATGCATCACCGGCATAATAAAATGAAACTTCCAGCTCAGAGCAGACTGTCAGAACAGAGAGAAAACACACTGCCATCATATAGCTATCAGCCACAGACAGTTACAAGCTAACAAGCTAACAAGCTAACAAACAACAGAATCTAATCTAGAAACTATCTACTCCATTCTGATACGTTTGCTAGTTGCAGATTTAAGTTGAGTCTGGGTCTGACTGATGCCGGGTTCAGGACGCACAATCTATAACTTACTTGCAGATCGCTAACGTTAGCTCCATGGGCAGGCAGCTTGGGCTCCGTGTCTGTCCATTCACCTGTGGGGCTCCACAAGTTGCACCTTGTGCCATAGCGCGAGTCACTGAGCCGCCCAAGGGGCTCCGCATCCTGTCTGAGGCCGGCTCAAGCATGAAAGCCTATGGCTGATTCTCTCCAATGCCTCATCTTGATGAGCTGTTCGCGTACCCCGGGCCTGCTTGTCAACCTCAGGGTAGGACCTAGAGCATAATTACCCAAGAGTCTATCGAGAGTTCACGTGGGCACGAGCAACAAAGGGCAGGAAGAGTCCAAATGCAGAATTCCTCAGGGAGGGAGAAACGGTGGATATGCTTCCAGTACTTTTATGTGGGAAATCCATGTTAAACTAATTATCAATCACATCGGCATAGTTTGACACGTGTCTGAAGTGGGGCTCTAAACAGTTTGGCACTTTAGTTTTTGCCCCAAGTTATTCAAACAGAAGTAAATAGTGCATTTATTGGGCACTATTTTCAGTGGCGGATTAATATACATTTTGAGGGGAGATCCTCATTTAGGATCCTCATAGCCTAAGGGTAGAAGCTCTTCCTGAGCCTTTCAGTGCTGGCCTGGTGTATCCAATACCTTCTTCCTGACCTCAGCAGGAAGAAAGGGCTGTTGTCTGGGTGGTTGGGATCTTTGATGATTCTCCTAACCTTTATTCTTGCAGCGGTCTGAGGTGAAACAGTCTATACCTTTCCTTTCTCACCACTGAGTCAGAATGCAGTGCCCAGATCAGGCCCCCGGAGATGAGGATACCAAAGGTTCTTGAAGCTGTCCAACTTCTCCACTGAGGACCTGTTGATATTAAGGGGGCGTAGTTCCTTCCCTGCTTCTTCCGAAAGAGCACTATCATCTCCTTAGAATGGCTGATGTTCCTGAGTAGGTTTTCGTTTTGCCCTCTACTTCTTTCAGGTACGCCTTTTCATTGTTATTTGTGATCAGGCCCACCACAGCTGTGTCACCAGCAAACTTGATGGTGTTGGAGTTGAAAGTGGCTACACAGTCGTGTGCGTACAGAAAGTACAGCAGTGGGCTCTAAACACAGCCCTGGGGTGCTCCGGTGTTAAGGATGAGGGTGGATGAGGAGTGTTTCTGCACCCTCACCGCCTGAGGTCTGGTTGTCAGGAAGTCAAGGATCCACATGCACAGTGAGGTGTTTAATCCCTGGTCCTTGAGCTTTGGGTCAAGCCTGGAGGGAACTATGGTGTTAAACGCTGAACTGTAGTCAATGCACAGCAATCTCACATAGCTTCCTTTCTTTTCCAGGTGAGATAAGATGGTGTGGAGGATGTGCACATCCGTTGGGATGGTAGGCAAAATGTAGTGGGTCCACTGTGCTGGGTAGTGGGGAGCAGATGTAATCCTTGACCAGCCGTTCAAAGCATTTCATCGCCACAGAGGTAAGTGCCACTGGGCGCTAGCCATTCAGGCAGATTGGTCTTGGTTTCTTGGCCACAGGAATGATGGTGTACTTGATGAAGCAAGTGGGTATGGCAGACTGACAGGTTGGGACAGGTTGAATATCATTGTGAACCCTGGCGCTAGTTGGTCAGCACATAGTTTGAGGACTCGGCCACTGATAGCGTCTGGTCCTGCTGCTTTCTTGGTATTTAAACGCTTAAAAAACCCTCCCCACATCATGCTTAGAAAGGGGGACAGCCATGAAAAGTTCACCAAACCATCCATTAACCTCTGCTTCAGTTGTTTTTGCTTGTTGACTACCGATGGATGTATAAAGTGAACTGGAAACATTGTTGGAGGAGTGTCGTCGGTCATTCCTATGAGAGTTGCTCTGTGGCGCATGAAGCCCAAAAAGTTCCACGGCCATTGGTAAATTACTGGATGATCGGCAATGCTTCCGCACTTTTGGGCCCATAGAGCAGACACAGTCGCGACTTCCACCTACTTCCGGTTTAACCCTCGGCTAAATTAAACAGGGATTAAATCTTCTATCTTCTATCTTCTAGACTTTCAAAATGTTATCGGACTGAATGGATCCTATTCTGGTAGTGAAATTAGTCCTTTTATTGGTCAGGAACCCAGGATATAATGGCCAAATGTGTTTTGAACCCATGGTCTGTATCCTAATTCACACATAGCATTTGTATTTGAAAAGCCATTTGTTGTTTCATCCTTTTTTCCATTGGTGTGTTGTAGGGCTGGCGATATGAGGAAAATGTGCGATTACGTTGTTGAATGTTGTATTGTACGGTATTACTTTGCTATAAATAAATGGATATTAAAATGTACTTCGCCTTTCTGCTATTTCCAGTATACTGCAAAATAATACAAACTGGTTTTTGAATTTAAAAACTGAAAGGATAATTTTATTTCATCAATTGAACATTGAACTGAAAGGGCACCGTTGAAAAAAGGAATGAATTACATTTTAAATTGCAGTTTTCTACTGATACTCTCATTCAACTAACTGAAAAATTCCTCTTTTGCGATGTGTCGTTGTCTTTCACAATGTGTTTATCGCTCAAGTTGTAACTTTATTATGCAGCCCTAGTGTGCTGTTGCTCCTTCCCACTACTCTGACCAATTCCATCAAAAGCAGAAAAGTTTCTGCTTCCAGAAACATTGCTCTAAACACATTTTATCACTCTGTGGTTTTCTAGGCTTCCAGTCAGTTTCCTTATCTAGATTACTGTAGAAGTTATCTAGATACGGAAGAAGACATTACTCCTCTTTGTCTTGACCAAGCTTGTGCTGCCTCTCTTTCTCTGCTCTCTGTGTCTCGTTCTCTTCCTCTCTTTCCCAAGTTAGAACCATTAAAATAACTCACATGACAGCGAAAGTCCAAAAAACTGCTCTTCTCCCTCCTTCCTGACTCCTTCATCTTGCTATTCCCGATACAGCTCTCTATTTTTATCATCCCTTTTCTGGGAATTTTTGAGAGTGCTACGGCCTACAAAATAGGACAAAGGCAAAGTAAGAAAACAGAAGAAATGACAAGAACGAGGGAGGGACAGATTGATGGATGAGTTGGAGGGAGGCAGTAATGGTTGTGTTTCATGGATTGGCAGACAGCTGATAATCTCCAGACCCCGGCGTACTGTCAGCCTTAACTACAAACAGATTCTCAGTAGGGGGCGGTTTGCCACCCACGGCCCCCAACTGGGTTCACAAAGCTGGATTTACTCGCTCTGTTCCACGAAGCGTCATGGACCACAGATCATCTCTTTATCCGGTGCACTCCTGTGTGTGAGTGGGTGTGAGTGTTTGCCCAGTGAGTCTGTTGAATGCACAATCTGGAAGGCTGGCCCGAACTCTGGACTAATTATTAAGTAATTAACAGTAATGGAGCCATGCCACCTTTGAATATACTTGTCTTTGCTTTTCTCTTATCCACTCTGCCGCTTTTACACTTTTCTTAGACACTCAGTTGCCAGTTTATTAGGTACACCTAGCCAAAACTATTGCAATCTAATATAACAATACTGCAAGAAATCCTACTTTCATGAAAGTATAATAATAATTTTTTTTTGTTGAAACCGTTTATGAGAGGTGTTGATTCAACTAAATTGCCATTTTGTTGACTGTAGTTTGGTGCTCTTGAATTTTATTGTATTTAACTGAGGGATGCTTCCAATATTCCCTTTACCTTGGTATAAATGGACAGGACAAAAGAAACTCCACTCCCTACATATAATAAACCAAATGTATATTTTATGGTTACAGTAAATGTTTTTCTCTCTGATTTTCCACTTGTCTCAGAAAATAAAAACGAGGGGCATTTGGTGGCTGAGTGGTTAGAGCAGCCGCCCCATGTAAAGAGGCTGATGGGCCTCGCAGATTCGACTCCGACCTGCAGCCCTTTGCTGCATGTCTCCCCCTCTCCCTCTCACCCCATTTCCTGTGTGTCCTATCTAATAAAAGGCTTGAAAACTGCCCAAAAAATAATCTGTCTTAAAAAAAAAAGAAAATATTAGGACGAAACCAGGTGCCTTTGAAAGGAATGAAAGAGAAATTGAAGTTAAGGAATAATGAGACAGGAAAATGCATCTAAATGAAGGAAGAATGGAAAAGGGGATGCAAATGTGGAGAAGCCCTTTCCGGTGAACTGCTTATTATTCCTCTTTGTCCAAACCTCTGAGAAACTGGTGGATCTTCTTTACAGTCTGTGATCTGTAGGCATGGCAGGCTCACACAGGTGCCCCTGCCAGTCAGGCTACATAAGCATGTATTACTTTGAGAGTTGTTGGAATATATTATAATGCGGTTAATATGGTACATCAGGTGCAGTATACTCATATTTGGATGTAAGATTACATCCATATTTCACATATTAACCATATTACCGTACTGTAATGTGGTTAACGAAATCACTAGTGCTTCTGATATGTGTTTATATGCGTGTGTGTGTTTGTGTGTGTCTGCATGGATGCTGTTAGCCAGATGCAGAGGCTGTCATTGCCCTCGTTGTGGGATTATGAATGTGATCTCTGGAACTACCTTGTAATTGCCACCTAATTTGCATAGCTGTGCAAATTAACGACCTCTCAAATGAGCCTTAATTTTTCACTGGGTCTTTAGTCTCTCCTTAAGAGCTGGCGTTAATTAACAGCTGTGTGTGTGTGCAAGGATGCTTGTGTATATGTGGCTGTTTTTTGTTTGGGCATGGGGATGCCAAGGAAAGCTGGCATCATTACTATAGCAACAGCTACAGTTTTTCCTTATGTAAACATCCCTCCTGGAAGGGCTTGGCGATATGGCCAAAATCTTCTATCCCAATATATGTCAGTAGGTCATTTCATAATATAATGAGGTGTATGATATAACAAGTTTTCTGGTAATTCAATAAATAAATTGTCTAAATAGCCACATAAAGCATATTTCTATATACTCCTGTGTGAATTAAATGACAAATGTAAAGCATTTTTTAAAATTTTTAAGAACTCATTGGAACATAATGTGAAAGGATCAGAAAGGGACAAAATTATATCAATATTGCTGTGACGCTGATCAGCAGCTGGTTCGCCAACATTGCGATAGAAAAGGTATAGAAAAATATAGAATCGATATATATCGACTGCAGTTGCCCCAGTATGAAGATACCACTTAAGACTTGATCCCCCTGCCTCCAACAAACTGCTATGTTTTTTCTGTCACTCAGTTTTTATATTGCTAGCTGTTCCCTGTCTATTAAATAGTGGTTTCTCTCATGTTTGATCAAGA
Organism: Echiichthys vipera; assembly: GCF_963691815.1. Classification (NCBI taxonomy): domain Eukaryota; kingdom Metazoa; phylum Chordata; class Actinopteri; order Perciformes; family Trachinidae; genus Echiichthys; species Echiichthys vipera. Next base: position 23,382,612 of record NC_139827.1, read on the forward strand.
TTAGCTGTGCTGTTTGGACTGTTTATTTCATTTGATGTGGTATTTATGATACCATAGGCCATTAGCCGGCTGTTGTCTAGGAAGAGACAAGCTAAAGTATCTTGGACATGTGAGATTAAAAACTGGGACTTGTTTCCCGAGTGCCTACCAGATAGTTTTTCAACTTTGTTTTTGAGGGCATTCTGATAGGACAAATCAGAAGGAGCAGAATGAAGGAATCTGATAGAGGAAATCGTTTGTTGTGGCTCTGTATTGTGAGAGAGTGCTCTCTGCTGGCTGTGAAAGGAACACTAGTTGTGCTCAAAAACTCACACAACTCCATCAAGTTGTACACAATTGGATGTTACTAATTTAGTTGTATACTGCGTGAAAAATGAAATCTGGGACGCCCGGTGGTTGAGTGGTTCAACTCTGTTCAACTTTATATTTAAAGAAATTAGATACTTTGAATAAGATGAAATCTGCAAAGAAGCTGCTAATTATGTAAAATATTTATTTAAAAATTTAAATTTGACATACTAAAACAGACAACTGATCAGAAGCATTTACAATGTTTGGAAGCAGCTTAAAGGATTGACTAAATAACAGCCGGTTGCCTAATGTCTACTCATGTCGTGTAGTCGTTCTTGCTTATGTGATGCATCCTGTTTTTCTAGTTCTACAGAGCTGAGGGAGAAATTGTGAATGAACATTTCAGTGTTGCATAAGCAGAATATAAGGGAAGTTATTATTCAGCTTCCCCTTAATGTTTCAGTTCATTCTAATCTCAAAGCCACTGATTAAAAGATGCTCCACATTTTGAACATATAAAGCATTGAACGCTGAATTCATTTAAATAGAAGTAATTTTACTCCAAGAAAAAAAAAACCCCACCCCAACATGAATTAAGAACAGCCATAAATAAAAAAGATCACATCTGATGTGTTCGTGACTGTTTCTATCCATTTCCACAGCTCTGAGCATCCGAGGCGTCCAAGAAGATGACAGTCCAGACCCTCAGTTCATGCGACTGGACAACATGCTGTTAGCAGAGGGGGTTGCAGGTCCGGAGAGGGGCGGCGCCTCTGCAGCGGCGGCGGTGGTTGCCGCGGCAGCCGGAGGGTCACCTGAAGAAGCGAATGTAGAACACAGCGAGTACAAGGAGAAGCTCGCTCAGATACGACGGATGTACCACGCTGAACTGGAGAAATACCAACAGGTGTGATATTTTAACAGGTTTTTCAGTGATTTTACAACTGGAGAAGCTGGACAATTCTCCACGGCTCTACTGTGACACATCATAATACATAATACATATGTTTTTTATTGTAATAATTGCAAAATAATGACATACTGAAATTAGAAATTAATTTATCAATTTAGTAATTGATTAAGTAATCCGCTGTCATCTCATAGATTTATTATTTTATAACGTTTTTTTACTCACTGTCACTGAGCCACTCAGAACGGAGTACCAGAAGTATTTTCTGAATGTAATAATTTGGTTTTGGGATACCAGAGAAGCAAAGTTATGGATACCATCAGGGTTTTGGGCACAAGTGCAGTGATTGGCTTGTAAAACCAGTGGGTTATATTTAGGCTTAAGTGGTTTTGATGAAGAACATCTTGCTTTCTCACTGGACAAAAAGAGCCACTAACACCCACTAACCTCTGGCTGTCGTCTTCGGTGCGAAAGGTTACAGTCATTATCCAAATAAAGCTTATTTTTGCCAGTGTTCCCTTAATTTGCTATCGCACACATCGCCTCCGTCTGTAACTTCTGCTACACTTTAGTCTCTCTGTCATCTCAGCCAGAAATTCTGTCCATCTCTGCTCAAGCAGTGCTCGGACATAGTTCTAAATCAGTCATAGAGTTTTAAAGAGAGACTGCATAAATAACAGATATAAAATGAACATTTTCACTGGCCTCCATGCTGCTTTCTACTGTTTCTGGCGCATTTGTGACATCGAACAGGAAACCAAAAAAAAAAACTGAAACAAAAAAGGCGTACTTATCTACTGGCAATGGAAAAGGAGCCCATTGCCTAATTTACCAAGTTTTTTCTGCATTTAAAAAACATGATTGATGTTTGCGTTAGTTTCTTTATCCCTCTGTTCCCTTAATACCTTGATACCTGACCTACTCACCCCCTCCTCCCATACAGGCATGCAATGAATTCACCGACCACGTGATGAACCTGCTAAGGGAGCAGTCACGTACGCGGCCCATCTCACCCAAAGAGATTGAGCGAATGGTGGGAATCATTCACCGCAAGTTCAGCACTATCCAGATGCAGTTAAAGCAGAGCACATGTGAAGCTGTCATGATCCTACGCTCCAGGTTCTTGGATGCCAGGTGGGTTTTGGACTTGTTTATTTTCCTGCCTCCTCTTAACTCGCGTCTTCCAGTGTATGACAGTGTACTTACGACATCGCTCTTTTCTGTCAGGCGGAAACGAAGAAACTTCAGCAAGCAGGCGGCAGAGATTTTGAACACATATTTTTACTCCCATCTGGCAAACCCCTACCCAAGTGAGGAGGCCAAGGAGGACCTGGCCAGGAAGTGTTCCATCACCGTTTCTCAGGTCAGGATGTCAACGTTAAGAAATTGATGAAGCACACATGCTGTACTCGGACACGGTGTAGTGTAATGAAGCTAGCTGCATTTCTTGGCTTGACTTGTTTTTACCTCTCTGACTCTCAGGTGGCCAACTGGTTTGGAAACAAGAGGATTCGGTATAAGAGGAATGTTGCAAAGTTGCAGGAGGAAGCAAACCGGTACGCTGTGAAGACAGCTGTGGACGCTGCCAGTGTTTCTTCACAGGCAAGCCAAGCCAACTCCCCAGCCACACCAAACTCAGGTAAACCACAAGTAAACCTCTGTTTTTTCCCCCAGATTTTCAGTCATGTGACTTTGGTGCCACTTGAGCTGGCCGTGCCCTAGTTGACCAACTAGCTCATGATATCCCTAAAAGCAGTCAGTCTTGTCTGGAAGAACAGTGTGTTGGTCAAAGTATTAAAATATGTGTATGCCAATAGGAGGATACCCAGCCCCGTGTTACACTCCTGACGGGAGGTTATGAGGACCCGGCTGCCTCTCTGTGTCCATGTGAGTAACTATGGTTACACACTGTTGCTATAGTTACACACTCTCCAAATGAGTAGTCATGGTAACAGCCTTTCCCTGTGTTAGCATGTGGTATGGCGTGACACCTTTTGTAGAGCCATTTGACGAAGTTCCTTTACATATGCAGCACTACTGGACACTTGAAGTGTTGTTGAGCATTAGATGAAATTTTAACCAACATTTTATTCTGCCATAAGGAAGAAAGGTATTGACTGTGCGCCTTCCTTACTTATTGTTGAGCAGAAGTGGCCAAAATGAGAAAATCATCGAAACTGTTAAAAACACATTTCATGGACAGCGGCTGAGGTGTTTAATAGCATGTGTTATACATCTAGAACTGTAAGAAAGGGACAAGAACCAAAGTGTTCATTAAAAGACTTAATTGCCAAAGCTTGTGCGGTGCCCGTTGAAAACTAACTTTTTGAAAAGGGCCGATTGCTTGGCCTCCAGTAATGCTGTTTGCAGCTTTTTCAAGCAACATTAATCCAAACAACTTCACACTCTGCACTGCGCTTCCTGGTCCTGAGCAATTCACCTTCCACGACACAGTTACGTCTCCTAGCAGTGCTAGAGTATACGTGTCGTGTGTTATCAGCTAGCTATTTGGGACCAGGCTATCTGGGAACAAAAGCACTCATTCAGTTACATCACTGATGCTTGAAATGTTTGAGTTTGCTTCAATTCACAGTCTCCAGCCTCTCCTTGTTAAGCCCGTCTTGAATGTCCTGTAGCGAGTGACGGAAAGCGAGCTGTATCCAGCATGCCATTCGGCATTGTAACAGTTAGTAGGTGTCCCCTTCACAGTGTGTACATAACGCACTGGTAATAAATATGTCCCGTAGATCGTGAGAGCTAACACTAAATGCTGCACTTCCTCGGGTCCTCAGCAACACACCAACCAAGTGTTAAGTCGATCGGATAAACGGTTGTCGAGAAAATCGAAGGACAGACAGACGTACGAACAGAGATTTTAAAAAGACGATGAATAGTGGACTTAAACATGCTGGTAGATCATAGTTTAAAAATGTATACATTACTGAAAGGTGTTTTTTTCCCTGTTATAAGACATGAAGGATTTTTCTGAAATACATGATGATTCAGAAATTGGGATACTGTAGTGTTGTGAATAATAAGAATATCTTAGCAAACATAAATTGCACAAATTGAAGTATTAATCTGGTTGGTGGATCTGAAGTTATATCTGTCCTTTCCCACGTGTGTTTCTGTAGGGTGATGGCGGCTGGCAGGACAGTAGTGATTCCTCCTCTCATCTCCCTACACCCAAAGCACCAGAGAGCAAACTCTACGTCACCTCCAGCTGATGCTCCATCTCTCCCTCCCCATTCTCCATCCTGCTCCTCAGACTAATACAACCCAGACTGTAGGCCGACCTCCAGACAAGCCACAAACAGAGCATTACCAAAACTCTGCAGCATTTTTTTTTTCCTGTTTTGTTTTGTCTCGGTTTTGCTTTCTTTCTAACATCTCTCCAACACATGGTTTTTTTTAAGCCCGCCACTTTAGGAATGTGTTGACAACCTCTATTTTTTCCTGTTTCTTTTGACTATTACTCACACCATTTTTAAAAAAGAAAACAAATAAATAATGAAAATAACTTTTTTTAATGTACTGCTTCACCTACAGTGAATCGTACACTGTATGAAGGTTTATGGCCTGTATGTGGCCTTAAACCAGATTTATCATTTTATTTCAAAGTATCAAAATAAGAAAATGACAAAAATAAAGCATGTTAGTCATTTTTAGATGTTGAACTACGATTTTATTATGTCTTTTTTCTTTTTAAGTTTAAGAAATTACCAAAAATGAATAAAACATTGTCACTTATTAAAATTTTCTTTGCTTCAGACAAGAACTGGTTTGAGTTTGTTTCTATTTATAGGAATGTCAGTACAATATTTCTTTGTTTCTTAAAGGCTTTTGAAACTGACCAAATAGGCTTTAATGCAAGAGATCAGGTATAGTTTTCAGTTTCAGATCATACTGCATCAGTATAGTTTTCATTCATCTGTGCCCTCTAGTGTTGAGCAGTGCCACTGCATCTTATTGCCTCCTGGATATTTGAACAACTGGTTTTCCTGCCAGACCAGACTTGTTTTCCCCTGTTTTACTTCTTTTACTCTTACTCTCTTTCTTTCTCTAGTTAATCTTTAATGGTGAATGTCAACAAACCTTGAGACCCGATACACAGAGAAAGGCTTTATATCTAAGTGTATTGGTCATTTATGTGCTGGAGGAGCTGCTGAGATGAACAGTTACACAGTGTAGTGAGTGCTACACAATGTAAGAATTTATAGGATGATGAATAATTATTGCAAATGTGATTAGAATAAATTGGGGTTATGAATTGAGAGGACGCAATGAACATATAGAGTGATGATGTAATGACAATAGTTACTTATTATCCTGAATCTTGGCGGCCTATCACTGAATTAAAACTAGTTAAAAGGTCTTTGAAATCTGTTTCATCAGCCATTTATTGCAGTTTGCTCACTGGTCGATACAACACAGGCACATGGAGTTTGACGGAAGAGAAATCATTCTCTTGGAAAGCAGAATAATACTCTGATTAAAGTGATGAGATCAGTGTCTCCATGTACTGTAGTTTGATACACTTAAAGATTATTGCAAAGTCCAGCTTTTGTACTTTTTCCCCAGTCTGTGTCCTATAAACTTCTGTCCGTGTAATATCAGTGACATGAGCTGCTTGTCAGCACTTACCAGCATGCCAATTAAAATGTCACCTGATATTCAGGCACACCAGACAATTTTGGAATTAAATTAAAATGAAGACTGTGAAATAACAATAGGACAGTGAAACGTTTCGTACGTGACTAGCTCTTGTGGACAGTGTTTGAATAGGAGAAGGGGTAAATGGTAAGGTGGGGGTTAAAGGTTGAAATGGATTTCATGAAAAAGAGAGAGACGCAGTGAAAGAGAGATTGTTCACAGGAGAGAAAGTGGGACTGTTCTCTGTTCATCATGGATTTCTCACCTGGGGTTTTGATCCTGTGTTCTCTGTTGTGTTCAGGTAAGGACTCTGATTTGCATATTCATTCACATTTATATATTCCTTTTAAAAAGGTCCCACAGAGTGTTGGATATGGAGGCTGAAGTTGCCATAACTAAAACATTAATAATTAGCTAGATGAATAAATAAATATGCCATTAAATGTATGAAAAATAATATTTAAAATATATGTAGGCATTAATTAATTAATCCATACAATGTGACATAAATTCAACTTTTTTAATTAATTTCATTTATTTGCCTTTGTATTAATTCCCCTATTTATTTAATTTCCCATTTAATTTAATTTACTTTTTTCTATGTATTAATTTTTAAATGACTGTGTATTTTGCATTTTCCCCTCCTATTTTTTCCCGCCAAATTTATTCATTTAAATTTGTTTTAAAATGTCTTGCATTTCCATTATGCAAATTACGTTGCTCACACAGCATAAAAAACATATACCACATGTATAAAAGTAAACAGCAGTGTCGTTTTCGAAGCGGATTACTCTGGATAATCCACAAACATCAGTGTCAACGGTTTTCATTGGAGTTACGTTCTACTCGAGAAATAGTCCCTATGGAAACTGTTGAAAGCATGTTATGTTGATTTTCCAGATTAAAGGGGACATTCCTGGAAAGACACACTGCTGTTGATTTTTTTTAAATGTAATTTTTCAATGCTGTGAGCACCACAAACAAGATAGAAATGAACAACATCTGGGAAAAACAAACCAAAACAACTTGTGTGGTTACCGTTTTTGTAATAATCCAACCCTTCCATATAGTATCATAAAAGTTTTTAGTAAAATATCTGACAAATATTTGACACTGTCTTTAATTTAACTGCCAACTAACTGCTTTTCAATTTTTGCTTTGACATCAGTCTGTTCAATCTGTGTATTTGCTCAGCATGTTTGCCTTGGGGCGGTATGTGTTTACACTGTATTTTACCAAAACTCGTCTAAAGGTTAACAGAGTGTATGCTTGTGTGTTTTGCATGTGTGTGTGTGTGTGTGTGTGTGTGTGTGTGTGTGTGTCTGTCTGTCTGTGTGTGTGTGGTACCATCAGTTATCTCTTTCTGTGCAGTGGCTGGTCAGGCTCCTGTCATCTCAGTAGAGCCCCGTGCTGCTACTGTGCGCCAAGGGGCGTCTGCCAGCTTCAGATGCCAGGTGGGGAGCGGTGCACAGCCAATCCGACTAGAGTGGAAGAGAGGCAACAACCAAGCATTACCAGGTCAGCAGTAAGAAATAACATGTGAGCATTGTTCATACATATAACTATAATATGTGAAGTGTCAGTTAATTCAACATTTTCCTTCTTAGACAATGCAAAGACTGGTCCCGATGGCTCTGTGCTGACAGTTCCTAATGCCCGACCTGAAAACCAGGGCCAGTACCGCTGCGTGGCGACCAACTCTGCAGGCCGTAACACTGCCATGGCTGTGCTGAACGTCAAACGTGAGCTTGTGTTCACTATTTGGTTAAGGCATTACAGTTCACACTGGCACAATCCTGACTCCATTGACTTCAGAGAAAAACGCTTCGCACACTAACTGCTCAGCACCAAACAGCACACAGACACAGTTAGAGACTATAGCTGGTGAATGTAGTGGAACTTCAGGAGTTTTTTGGGCACCAAAATCAACCGTTTGGAAAGAAACATGACTGCAAATAAGATAATAAAATTGCTTAAAAAGTTTGTGATACCACTTTAAAGGTGATGCTATTTCAGTATTGTGTTCACAAAAAACACAAAATTTGTCATTGCAGGTTTAAAGTGTCATTGTCCTCTCTTTCAGATGCTCCTAAGGTGCACCTGACACCCACCGGGCCCCTGCGAGTCAATATAGGTAACCCTGTGTCAGTGGAGTGTCGTGCCACAGGCAGACCGCGCCCGAAGCTGACCTGGAAACGCCAAGGCTCCACCCTGCAGCTGGCTACCAAGGAGATAAATGATGTCAACACCATACAGGTGAACTATGAACATAATGCACACACACACACACACACACACACACACACACACACACACACACACACACACACACACACACACACACACACACACACACACACACACACACACACACACACACACACACACACACACACACACACACACACACACACACACAATTGAAGATAACAAATAAAAACTATCATCTCTTTTCTCAGTGGCCCGCAGTGCACCCGGAGGACTCAGGAGTTTATATTTGCCAGGCTGAAAACAATGAGGGGGTGTCAGAGGTCAAAGTTGAGCTCATTGTTGAGGGGCGGCTGGGAGCGCCGGTGGCTTCAGTGAGCGCTACAGAAATGACAGTGGTAGAGGGACATACGATCACAATGTCATGTCAGGCCAGTGGTAAGATTTCCTTGCGCTTGTGTCAGTATCTCTCAGTGCTTCTCTCACTTCTCCTTTTTCACTTTGTCCTCCCTTTCTCTTCCTCCTTCTAGGTTCCCCTCCCCCTGTCCTCAACTGGTCCAAGCTGCGAGCACCGTTGCCGTGGAAACACACAGTGGCTGGTGGAGTCTTGACATTGACCAGTGTGGGGCGCCAAGATTCTGGACAATACATCTGTAATGCGACCAACATACATGGCTACAGTGAGGCGTACACGCAGATGGAGGTGGAGAGTGAGTCGACAGCGTGGGCGATAAACACAGTTTCCGTACATCCTGATAGTCACTGCTCATGATAACAGGATTTGTCTTCTCCTTCATGCAGGTCCTCCGCACGCCACCTCCCTGCCCGACCAGGTGAGGCTCCAGCCCGGAGATGCCCTGCTTGTGCAGTGCCTTGCCCACGGCTCTCATCCCATTCAGTTTGAGTGGAGCCGGGGGGGCCGGGCGAGCCTGCCTCCGGGAGCAGAGAGCACAAAGGATGGAAAGCTGCTCATAGCTCATGTTAAACTGAGCGACAGTGGAACGTACAAATGTGTGGCCACCAACCACATCGGATCCAGTGAGGCACAGGCCAGAGTCATCGTGAAAGGTGAGCTGGTGTTTGGGTTGAGGCAATTCAAAGTCCATCAAAATAACCAATCTGACTTTCTGATCTTTTATTTTCTAATCTTGTTCCTTTTCCGTCTCTTCTTATTTTCACAGCGTAATCCAGTGTGGTCACGATGTGTCTGATTGACACACCATATATGCAGCCCCTACAACTTCAGCAAACCCAGATTGTTGCCATCAAGATGGTCAACCGGCTGATACTGGCTAAACAGAGAAAATGATATGTAATAGATTCATATATTTTGAAGCATGAAAGTGAAAGATATCAGTAAGTATAAGTATGGGATCTTTGAACTTTTTTGTGCACGTGGGGTTAAGTTTGTACTTTTATAGAAAACTGATACAGTTGCCATTGTTGCTCCTGTCTCGTATCTCCCTTTGGAAATCTTTTCTCTGGAACACTGTGGACTGACTGTGCGTGGGAGTTTCCTCCGCTGGAATGCCTCTGCACCCTGTCTGCTGCTCTTCTTCTGCAAGGCTGCAAAATTCCAAAGAAAGAAAAACTTGATTCAATAGTAAACTCTTATTATACTATTAAACATCAAAACAATAAAGACCAAATAGAAAAAGTTTCATTCATTTCGATGGAAAATGTTTTTAAAAAATTGTTTTCTGATGTGTATCCAAAATTAGCTTTAGAAATAGTTAAATGAAAGTAATTGTTATACAGCTGTCTTGTGTGCTACGGTTCATGAAGGTAAGCCTTATCAACATCATTTAAAGAATATAGTATATATATATATATATAAAAGATACTGCCTTTTACATTCAACTCTTCCCCTTTTTTAAATGTGAAAACCTGGCGTCTGCATCACCCACAATGCAACACAACCGCTAAATGTTTGGTAGGAGATTCGGGTGTATTATGCTGGTGGTGACTGATGTAGCCTCAAACTAGCCTCAAGCAGAGATGAAGTGGGTCCTCAAGGGATCTGGCAAGCTGCCCTCTTTCCAACTACACACCCCCAGATTCTTTTCATTTTCAGACTTCTCTCTTCAGACCTGTCTGAGGCTGACTTCACACAGTTCCCTGCGGGGCCGAAAAAAGATTTATACAAGTGTCGTCACATATGCAGCACTTCTCCCCGAGACCTGTACACAGACTCTGATGTGGAGTTCCCCTACTAACCTTTTTCTTTAAAGTATTAAGGGTTAAAGTGCGTTGTATCGACATTATTTATTATTCTTAGCCATTAGAGACAGAAAGGGTTCAGTCCGCCTCCCCACTCCAATCATCTCCATACAGTCCTTTCATGTTTAAAATGTGTTGTCATTTTGCCACTTAAATGCCTTTATATATGAAAGACTACATTACTGGTGTCTAATTTGAGCATTGCTTCACAAATTAATTACTTTAACCACATGGTGGCAATATGTAGCTTTACAGCACACACCCGTTTGCCTTCAAGCCAAGAGCAATTTGAGCCTTGAACAACTGGAGGGACATATGCAGTGCACAGTCAGGCTATTGTTTCCCAAATAACTACATGTCATCCCTAAGTTTAAAAAAAAAGAAAGAAGCAAAACCACGTGGCCGACCATTGCAGCTTTCTGTGTAAATATGGACTGTAAACTCCTCTTGAACAGGCAAAGTTCAGTTTGATCAGACAAACGTGTTGCAAAAATGACACACTGGCGGCCGTGTTGACAGAGAAAATTTAAAGCAGCTTCTGACTAAATGAGGCGCTCGTTAGACATTTAGGGTTTCGTGGCTGCGGCCAAAGGTTGCCAGAGAGAGCTACCATTTCCAGAGTTGCTGCCAGGACGGAGAGCCTGTGTATCTGCAGTTTTGTGATCGCGGCCTCCCTTGTGAAACGCCCAACCTCAACGGAGAAACAGGGCTTTACCCTTTTCCACTTTTCCTCCCCTGCATCTTTTACAAGCATCATCAAAGCTGGGGAGGAAACATCTGCCCTCTGTCACCTCTCTCCACCCCCTTGATTCACTGACAGACTGAGGGAGGGAGGGAAGATGAAGGAGACAACATGAACACTCTACAGAGGATATTAGAGGGAAATCTACATACAGTTTTAATTAAGAATGATAAAGAGCTATTGAGCTAGAACAGAGGGGAAAATGTATCAGAGTCAAAGGGGAAACTAATTCATTAAACCTGATCCCCCTCTCTCTGCTTGAATGCCTTTGTATACATATAACTAGACATGGACATATGGCCTCTAATGGAGTCGGATATAAACAGCGAGGTTCAGACGACATCCCAGAAAAAAAAGATGAGCGCACACACTCGCACAGACAGTTCGCCACAGCTTCAGAAGCATTGCATTAGTTTATATTACAGAAGGAGTAAACAGCAGTGTTACATTTACTCTAGTCCGCACATTGCTTACGTTAGCCTTGAGAGGCGAGGAGAAAAGAAAATAACAGGCAATCAGTCTTGTGCATGTATCGGCGCACGAGGAGAGTGAAATATTAATTTTCCTCTACGCCATATATTCCAATAATAATTAAACGCTGTTTTTGGATAAAGACCACCGTGATGCCCCTGCAGTAATAACATGGGGAAAACCAGGTCATTCAGGAAGGAACCAATGAGGGGAGAGCTTCCTCAGGAAGTGATAGGTGGAAGGGAGGGCGCCTGTCAAGTCTGTTGCTATGGTTTCCACCTGGTGACCTCGGATAAGATGTGGCAGGGCAGCGGTTTATAGAAACAACAGTTTCTTCAGGACGTAGGAAGCCGATGGGGGTGATACGGAGCGGAGTTCCTGTACTGTGTCGGCTGCAGAGCCAAGTTGACTACACACACACACCTTTAATCTGATCTCACACTGTGTCTGTGAAATGTTCCTGTTTCAAACCAGCGCAACAGGAAACCACAACAAATCGCTCATGACACCAAGCTTAACAACTCATTTCATATCAATCAGCTGAGATGTTGTCATGCACAGAAAGAGGAAGGTTCAGTAATCTCTTTGTGGAAATAGAGTTTAACCTCTGACTGGAAGGGCCATGCCCCACGGGTCACTGCGGGAGAATTATGATCCAAATGAGTAATAAATGAAGACGCTTGAAAGCCCAGCCTTGACATATGTCATCCCCACAGCAATCAGGCAGTCAGTGTTAATGCTAATGCCTAAGATAGTGGTCCTCAAACAGGGCGTTGAGACCCCCTCAGGCGGTCCCAAGATCATTTAGGGTTAGGGTTAGGGTTAGAAAGAAAGAAAAATGATCTTAGGAAATTCACGTTTTTCTGGCTATTCTCTTTTTTGTTTTTTTCTTTCCCCTCTTAATATCTGAAAATTACTGTAAAAATCAAAATCCTCCCATGGTCTTTTTCGGCACTTTCATACATCATAAGCCATTGAGACAGTTTTTTTTCGTGAAACAACTATTTAACGAGAAATCCGGGAGAGACGCTAACAGCCTTGAGTTTATTAAAAGAGTGTTTTGAAAGACTTACCTACTGGCCCCTGTACCAGTTCCTCTCATAGTAAAGTCCATTCAAGTCAATTACCAAGTGCAATTCAAAAGGAAGGAGCCCATTGGTGCTTTGTTTTATGTGTAGGGACACTTATCATGCTACTGCAGATGCCTACTTCTACTGCTAATGCCTTCACCGTACTGCTCCAAGCTAATCAGTGTTAGCCACGTCTGGCTGTTAGCAAGTCCCTCGGATTTCTCTGATAATAGTTCATACATGAAAAAAACTGTCTTGATGGCTTATTTGATGTATGTAAGTGCCGAAAAAGACCCTGGGATGATTTTGCGCCAGAATTACACTTTAAGTTGCATGAATCAATATTTTTATATTAACAAGGGAAAGACTGACTATGAGTGAAAGGAGTTGCCCACCAATGATTCCCACTCAAATGAATTTCCTCCCAACTGGTTTGTGTTTTTTGTTTTGGTTTACTCTCACTGTGGCAGGCAGATGTTTTCAGGGGAAAAAAACACCAAATAAGGGACAAACAAAGATAATGACTAGCTTGTGAACATAAAGTGGAGCTTTTAGGAGCTAAAGAAAAGCTCAGGAGTCCGTGACTAAGAAACACAGCAAATGAATGCTATTCAGGTCCAGGCGCTAGATGTGTGTATAAGAAACTGCTTTCAAATGCTTTGTGCCGTATCCGTTCTATAAGATGATTATATGTCAATGATGTCTTTAAAGCTTGTTTCGCTGAAAATTAAATGAAAAAAAAAACAGGAAAACCGTCCTTTAGGGAGTTGGAAACCACCGCTATAAGAGATAACTCTTTTTTTAACATCACTATATTTATTAATAATTTTCAAATAGTATTGTTTTGCCAACAACACAGACAGAATGAAATTAGTTGCACATCAACAAATAGAAAAGAAATGTAATATACGTTGTCTGCTTTAAAAAAAGGGTTCCTGTGTTGTTATATTCATGTCATACTTATAATATATATTATATTATAATATTCATTATTTGCAGTGTCAAGCTCAAAGATGTAGTTCACATGGAACAGAATACGTATTAAAATGAGCATGAATAGGCAACTGCAGAGGACCACTTACTTATTCTGCCACATTCATCACATCACTTAGCTCCAAATACTCTAGATATTGTATAAAAGGACTCCAAATGTTTTCAAAGAGTGACAATAAGTGATCTTCTCCAGAGGAAGCGTTATGGACAGAAGAAACACAAATACTTTAATAATCCCAGGGGGAAACTGTAATTGTTGTATAAAGCTAAACAGATATATAGACATCCAGATGAAGGCTGATAGCAGCACGTGTTGTGAGACTTTGGTTTTAACTGTAGTTTGCATCAGAGCTTGAGTGTGAACTTAAAGCATCTGTGCTACTTCTGCTGTTTCTGTTCTCGGCTGTAAAAGTGCACATTTTCACACCTTTTTCATCTCAGAGATGCAACATTGCTTGACACAGCACCAGCCAGAGCTACTGGCCTCTGCATCTGAGTCGTGTTGGAATCATTTTAACAGTGAAGCAAATGGCAAAAAGACCTTGTTAAAGTATTCAGCTGGGGGTTTGTGGAATCCAAGGGCCGTGACGTGGTTCCAGGATATTCAGAACAAACTGGAGAATATTTCCGATTCTCTATAATTCAGTCATCTACAAATAATCCTGTATACAGTAAGCTGTATGGCCTTGCACTATCCTGGAACAAATTCTGTGAAAATCTTTCAGAATAAAGTCATTTGAGGTTTAGACCGAAGAGTAGGGCCACACCGCAGATTGACTTCAGCAGACACGATAAAAAAAACAGATGTTCATGTTAGTTTGATGTGTTCTGTAAATAAAGTGTGATTTTCTTTTTTTCTTCCTGATGATATTTGTTTAGCAGATTTAATGGTAGGGTGGCTGTAGGTGGGGATAGCACATAATAACAGCCCTGCTGTCAGTAACATCCAGCAGAGGTTGACATTAAAAACACAGCCAGCTCCGCCTGGCTCTAAAGACACTGCCGCTTGTTGCCGAGCACCATAAATACAAACCAGTGTTGGTACGTCCTGTGATCACGGCTTCTTCCTCTTAGCTTGAAACTCAAACCACATAATAGGCCGACCAGATAACACTTGGTGCACAAACGCTTTCACTACCCCGCTCTTCTTCTGCGTCTTTTGAGGCCACAATTGATTTTTTTTAGAATCTGAGTGTGTGTGTGTGTGTTCGGTGGGTGTGTGCGTGTGTGTGTGTGTGTGTGTGTGTGTGTGTGTGTGTGTGTGTGTGTGTGTGTGTGTGTGTGTGTGTGTGTGTGTGTGTGTGTGTGTGTGTGTGTGTGTGTGTGTGTGTGTGTGTGTGTGTGTGTGTGTGTGTGTGTGTGTCTATACCTTGCCTCTTGACAGTAGGCCATGAGTGTTGGTGGCGTCAGAACGAAACCACTTGAGGTTCGGAAAAAGTACGAGCAGCACTTTTGGTTAAAATATGTGGTATAAAAGCAGAACGAGTTAGGCGTCACAGACACAGTTTGGTACAACATGTACAGCACATCACGTTTTAATACTTCTATTTGTTAAACCCAACAGCATAAAGGTTAAGTTTTACAAAGTTCATTAATTCTGTAATTGTGTTGGTAAAACAACAGTAGACAAAAACGTAAATGAGAACTGAAAAAAATTGCTTATTTTCTTTGCAATTATTGCCCTTGCTGTTATTGGGATATAAACTGTTTTTACAGTGACCAACCATTAATAATAATGACATATGAAAACACAAGTGGTCATACCGTAACAGACCATTAACAGTAATTAAAGTAGAAAAAGAAAAATGACTGATGCTGAGTCAACTCTGTACTTTTCACTGCCCCGCGCAATCTGCTACCCCCTAACCTGTAATCTACTATTTTTGGTTACACTTGTTTTCACAAAGTTGTAGTTTGTTTCCTGATGTTTTAGTATTGTAAGCTAGGAGTTGATGAATATAATATAGAGTTGAACATGAGATCAACAAGGAGGAGTGATGACACTCAAGAACAAAGTGAACAAAGAAAAGAAGGATTCAAAAAAGGATGTCAGAGGGGGAGGGAAGAGGATGTGGCAACTAAGTGAAGGGCAACAGAGAAAGTTAATGTCTTTAGTCATCTGCAGCTTCAAATGTCCTCCTGGACTCTTGGAAATAACATAATGTGATGTTGGTGCAATGTGAAAAGCTCTTTTCCAAAGCTTGTGTTTGTCCGTCTTTCTGAGTCTCAGGATGTACACAACAACTGCAACTGTGTGATTATGATCCGTTTACCCTCCTCTGTTTCCATATGGAAATATCCTGTTTGCGTGTGTGTGTGTGTGTGTGTGTGTGTGTGTGTGTGTGTGTGTGTGTGTACCAGCAGCTCAGGACGCTGACATTTAGTAATATGTCAGTATTATAAAGTTTTATTCCATATTTATTACTATATTACACAGAAATGCAACATGAAGCAACTTTTAAATACAGTTGTATAATAAACTAAATTCCATGGCTGGCAATGACTTCAAAGTCAAATTAGATTTGTGAGCATCTGGTGTATTGCAAGAATGATATCTTAGTGGAAGATTTATTTAATTTATTGACAGCCCCTTTGGGGATCCATTCAGATGTTCCCATGACCCATAGCTGGGTTGCAATGACTCTTGAAACAATGATTTGAAATACTGTTCTCTTTGGTGATCAATTATACATGTTTATGTATCTTTCACACTTCTCTTTCTTATCTGTCAGGTTTCATTGGAATTTAAGCACCAAATGAATACAATTATGACATTAATTTCGTAACATATTTGCTTATGATTTTGAATTATATTCTGCAGGACCTTCTCTGCTTCTCTGGTGCTGATTTAGTTTATTCCTTCTCTTTATAAACCCCCGGGATCAGAGGCAGATCAACTAGCGTTGACTCCCTGCTTGCAAATTGGCACTCAAGCGTGTTAAGTGTTTAAAGATGCTCGCTGGTGCCTCGCAGATGCATTACAGGTATAGCGGGCAAAATATCTAGAGCTATCGAGGAGTCGAGGGAAACCAGGGGGGGAGGGGGGGGGGGGCTCGTCTTTAAATACGCTGTATGTGTTGAATTTGTAAACGTGGTTGTTTCACCTAGAGGGCTATTTTGTGAACATGTGTGGTTAAATATGATGATCCTGGAAATCCACATGTTGCTACATCTACTTATAGTTCCAGAAGGAGATGCGGTGTGAGTAAATAAAACAAAAAGGCCCAAATTGTGCCCTTGCCCTCACACTCATCGTTGTTAAAAATAAATTAGACTTTGAGGTACTGTATCAAACCCATCACTGTGATCATCATGACTGCTCTCCTCTTTATCAAGGGGATATTATTGGTAAGCATGAAAGCATTTGAAATAATGTTTTGACAAGACAATCCCAACTCACTCAATAGCTTAATGCACACCTTCTACATCAGTGGATGGTCGAGTTGTCATGACAATAGATCTGTTGACATGCTAGCTTAGTTGACACAATGAAGACCATGCATCTCTACTACTGTTAGTACACATACATGTAGTACTGTACACTGTGTACAAATAGGCTTCTAACCTAAGTGTGGAGGGTAGTGTTGCCTCAAGTCACATGGCCGTTATGCACTTAATAGAAATGTCGATCACAGCATTTTACTTCTTCTTCTTCTTCTTCTTCTTAATGATGAATTGAAACTGGCTTGTTTTTTCACTATGAGACCTTTACTTTGTGAATAAAAAACAAATGAATAACTTACATTTGTATAGTTTGCTGTGCGCCATTACAATCACAATCGCTGCGATCAAGAATGATGATCAAAATGAAAATATGTTGTTAGTCCTGTTCCTACGAAGCAAAGATGGTGACTGTTGGGGGGTGAGTTTTGTCCAGTCTTCCAAACTCAACTCTTGAACGTTTTCAATGCAGCATCCGGGTTTTTAGTTTAGTTAATTTAGCCATACTTCACTGACTTTTAGTTCCTAGTTTGGGTCAAGCACAATCCCTAGTTTTTGATTTATTGAAGGTAATAGTTTATGAAAAATTAGGGGAGCGGCGTCAAAGTCTGACAAGGTGGCGACTCCAGTAGGCGAGTACGATGGATCATGTTGAGTGAACGGACCCCGAAGGGTATGCTACGTCCATTTTTAATATAGTCTATGCACAATCCCCATAATGTTAAGACCCCCTACTTCCTACAGGTATACGTACCTACTCACTTCTTTTTAACCCCACACCTCCACTTCGTAACGCAGACTTTCTGCTAAGATTTTTAAGTGTCAAGCCCAAACTCTCCAGAGCTACGTGAGGTATATATTTTTAGTTGAATCCTGTTTAAAATCGGTGGAGTCATATTCTGCCCAGCTCCTAAGTTGTGTTTGTCCTTTATTTCATTTTGATTTATTCCTGTTTAGTGTGTCCTGATTTATTTTGTTACTCACCTTTCTGCTCATTTCACATCACTTCCTGCCTTTGTGTTTTCCCCCACCAGCTCTGATGGCCTGCCACGCCCTGATTAGTTCCACCTGTCCCTCGTTAGCCCTGCAGTCACCAGACCTCCTGCTCACCTGTTCCCACTTCCCCATTAGTCACTCACTTATACCAGCCAAGCTCTTTAGTTCTTTCGTTATCGTTACTTCAAGTCTTTGTTAACCTGCATTTGGACTCTGACTGCTTTGTGTTTGGTCATTAAATCAGTGAACTCAACCTGCTGCCTCCTCATATGCATCTGTGTTTGTGTCCTGCATTCCAATTCGTGACATGGACTTTCCCTTATCAAGAAGCCCTGGGCTGTTTTTGTTCCTCTTTTAAAGTATTATTGAGTGATTCCAGCGCTGTCTCGTCAATGTAACTTCACCCATATCTTGTGATACAACACTTATAAACACTACAGTGTAACCCATTTTGATCTGAGTGATAATGAATGTAAGAACAGACGTGACAATTCAAGTTTAGTTTGTTTAATATATTATATTCATAGCAATTACTTAGGGTTCCTAAAGCGTAATCATAAAGCCTGCACATATTGACTGGACTTATGGGCTCACACTCAACATACAGGTGCTTTTACAGTTTAGGTCATGTCACAGGAAGAGGGGAAAAGACCTTCAGTTACATAATGTTTCTTAAAGACAAACCTGCACAACACGTGTTACATATTTGTGGTGTTGCAGCCTACAGATGGACATGTTTGAATTAGTACACCATACGCCATTTTGTGTTCTTACATAGATAGCACAGTTTAAGTGTGAAAAGGTGGTCACAAAAGGGTTTCGGTTCAGCTATTTTAATCATGTGAAAATATGCCATGTCACACATTCATGCACACATGCAGTTGATAACTAACCGAGGGCTAAACCGCACATTATTATCACTGTCTTATGATTATTCTTACTTGGTAGTCTTATAAATAACATTCTCCCTCTGACAGATCACATTTTTCCCATACTGGTTCTCCTTTTGGATGACTGATAGTCACAATGGCCAGATGCATTTTCTGCTTGTGGGATTAATGATCACTCTCCGCCAACATGAGCACACACACACACACACACACACACACACACACACACACACACACACACACACACACACACACACACACACACACACACTCTCTCTCTCGCTCTCTGACTGGATCTTTCCATATGGAAACACTTAAGCGTACATCGTTCAGTCACAGATAAAGTTGCCGTTCATTTTCACAGCCTGACACTTTCTGAGATGCAGATAAACAGACAAGAACAGATATTAGTTTTTATTACAGTTATTGCTGCATTGTCGAGGCCCCAAGAACCAAAGAATTTTACTCTGTTATACAAGAATAATTGAGATGTTACAATAAAGGAATCTTGAATGTTGATTATGCTCTCCACCTACACAAACAACACACGCACATAATGTTCGCAAGATGCATCTGCTTTTATTCACCCTTTTGTTTACTAGAGATGCTGAGGGAACATGAACTTGCTCTCTCTCATCCTCTTCCTGCCTACATGTGTGGGTGATTTGTCTGTCTCCATGCGTCTGCTCATTTGTCTCTGTATGTCTGGTCTTCTGTCTGTATGAAACTGCTGAAAAGCGACGACAGAGAGTCAAGAGGATGCTTAAGAAAACCGAGACAGAGATCGACAATGAGAGACTGAAGGGAGGAAAAGAGGTCATATCAACTAGCTTCATGCCTGTGAACAGGCTGAGGATTCACAACCGGCTTGTTGTAGAAATTGCTGACATTACAGTGTGTTGTGCAACAATTGCATATGTTTTGCTCACTGACAGAAGAGAGTTGTTGACCACTGGCTTCCTGTCGAGTGCATACGCTTAAGAGCATATACTTAACATAAATTGAATATATGTGGAAGGTGTTGTGGTTGTATGCTGCATGGTAACCATGACTATCATCTCACATTTCTTAAAAAACTATTAATCTCCTACACGTACGCATTCAGTATAGTACATTTAGTTCTTAATCCATTCCCCACTCACTCTTAGTTACCTAATATGCTCAAATACTTTTTCTCAACCCCCCCACCTGGATTTATGTCCTCTCCTTCACAGCTGCTGTTTCACATCTTTGCTTTTTGTGTTTTCATCAGAAGTAGTGCAAAATTTAACTGACTTTTTGCTAAACCCCTCTGCCAAACAGCAATGTCCAATCATAGCTTAGTAACCCAAAATGCTGCATGTTGGCCTGTGAAGCTTAATTTCTCTAAACAGAAGCATTGTGCATAGGGCTGTAGTTAAAGCAATATTCCAAAGTTAAAGAGTTTGGACATCAGTGTCTAATTTTTAGTCTTTCAAGGACGTAACAAAGCCTTGTCAAACATCAAAGATATTTGATATTTCTCGACCTTATGGAGAAGGCGGTCCTGGATGCTCAGTGACAACATTGGCTCTGTCCTGCTCTTTATTGGATAAAATAACACCGTGTCTACACAGGAGGGATAGTGTGAGCCTTTAAAAAAATGCACATTTTAGTTATTTTCAAAGTTAATTATTTTCAAAATATGAACATAAAATATAAGCATTAAAAACCTTGTAATTCCAACATTAATATGAAGCAGTTGCCTGCCTCTCCTGCTGTTTTGGCAGCGCTCAGAACCCCACTACACAGTCACTGTAGCCAGGCAGGTGAGTAAAATAAAACAACATAGACTTGACTTTTGTCTTGGACTTTGCCTCAGTGTTGTATGTGCTCATAATGTCATCATTCTTCAAGATTTGGGTTTTAAAACAAGTTAGCTAGATACAAATGTTTCAACTTATTCTGGCTAAATCAGCTAGCTAGTTAGTTACAGCTAATAGAATCTGCCAGTTACAGATTAAGCCAAAGAAATTGCTTCCTAGAAATTAAGCCTGTTTTTTTTCTTATTGTTTATGTAATTATTAAGAATTTCATGTGGTAAACAAGCAACAGTAAATAGACCCTTTTACAGCTAACGTCACTGAAAATATGCGCACGTTCACTGACAACAGAAATGCTAATCGTCCTAGCTATCTAGTTAGCAAGCTTTAAACACTGAATTAGCAACCAGCAACAAAAGGCCTGTTTGTTCTGTGTTTGGTTGGTAGAATACATTTTCCAACTGCAGACTCGAGTTCTGCAGAAGTGCGACAGGATAACGACTATTTAAAAGAAAAAGGTGGCATCAGGCTGCGAGCTATTGACTACCACTACACTGATTCAAGAAATGGTTGTGTTAGCGTCCATTTTAAAATTCAATAAACACAAAACTCTGTGTCTATGTCATAAGCATCTAGTGAATTTTATGTACTTTCTTGCTGGTGTACGCACTATACATCTATATCAATATCTTCTACCCACTTATAGCAAACAGAAGTCTTGAAGTCGGCCACCATTTTTCAAAGTCATTTTGTTTTGGTAGGATTTGTGATCTGTGGGGGTTAATATATTTGCATATCTTGACCAGCTTGCACTCCGCTGTTTAGAAATCGTCAAAGGGTCTATTGGTGTCAGATGCAGCAACAATAACTGAGGGGTTGGGGCGTAATGGTTAAAGTTGAAGCTGCTGTAATGACATTTTGTTTCCATGTAGTTAAGACTCACCCAGCCATCACAAAGTAACCAAAGAGTCAAAGTGTCTTTACATATTTGTCCTTGAATGGTTTGTACTATTTGAGCCATTATGAAGCATTATCTTGATTTAGTGATAAAATATACTTTAATGTGTGTAGATTGTCATTTGATGATAGAGTTATACCACCCTGTTTTTCTCTGAACCACATCATTATGGTCTTGTGGAGGATTTCACTGTGATAGAGGTCATCTTGCATCCGTCTCCAGTATATTTTCTTGCTGTCTGGGGGTTGAAACCACGCACAAGGTTTGTCACTGGAATTGGGTGAAGGGCTAAACATTTAGGGGGAAAGGAAAAAAAGTGGGAGGAGATTGAGAGTAGGAGTTGGGGAGAATGGGAACAGATATACGATTACTTACTGGCAAAACTCAAGTACGGCAGCAGCTGTTTATATTGAGTGTTAGTCATCGCCCCCTCTCCAGTCTCTGTTCCCCACTCCTCTATTTCTCCGTCTCTCATGAGAGTGTTGTGAATAGCTCCTGAAATAGAGCCCGCTGAAGCGTAAAGGGAAATGTGAAAGACGAAGTAGACAGAGAGGGGTTTGTGCAAGCAATGTGATACAGTGCCAGTGTGAGAAATGTGTTCACATGGAAAGATATGGGGTAAAAGAAAAGAGCAAGAAACACTGAAAGAGACAAGGCCACACAGATAAGTGAAAGGGAGAGAGAGAGTGTGTGTGTGTGTGTGTGTGTGTGTGTGAGAGAGAGAGAGAGAGAGAGAGAGAGAGAGAGAGAAAGAGAGAGAGGGAGGGAGGGTGTGGAATCGGGAGAGCAAGGCATGCTCACAGCGAGACTCTGAATCAGAGAGGAAGAGAGCTGGTGAAGGTTCACTGTTATTTTCTGTGCCATACAATTATCCTCTACAGAAAGGATTTATCTTTTCGTTTTTTTGATTTTCATACTGGATTTCTTTGGATCTCAGACTACAGAGAAGTCTGAAAAAGACTCAAATCTTTCTTTAACATTGTGACAGGATCTCAACTTTTATTACAGGACAACCAGACCTACAAATTTTATTTTATCAGTATTTTTTTATTTGTAGCTCTGATAAAGTCACCAACTGTGTTTGGATATTGGTTTACCTCTAACATGGGGTCTGGGAAGGAGCTACTTATTCTTGGTAAGTCAATGAGAGCACAATTGTGTGTGTGTGTGTGTGTGTGTGTGTGTGTGTGTGTGTGTGTGTGTGTGTGTGTGTGTGTGTGTGTGTGTGTGTGTGTGTGTGTGTGTGTGTGTGTGTGTGTGTGTGTGTGTGTGTGTGTGTGTGTGTGTGTGTGTGTGGCTTTGTGTGTGGGACACTGGGTGGATGTGTGAAGATTGAAAAAAGAAAAGAAAAGAAGAAACAAATGCAAGGAAGTTTAGAAATGTTGTAACACTGTTCAGTTGATATACTTCTACTTTTGTTTCAGTCAGCGGTAGCTATAGAAACATGTACTTTGTATCTAATAGATTTTAGCCTCTATATCAGATTTTTTCGCTATTTAATAAGCTCAACCATATGGCAACCAGTGGTTACAACATGTGAATTTGATAGTAAAATTAGTGACATTTTTAGAAACCTAATGCTAGGTCACATGGGCAACATCGGTAATGTTAGCCCTGTCAGACAGTGTGACAGCACTGTGCAGCCCCTGCAGCTGTGTTTGCTGCTGTGATGTATGAACAGAGGCCTAAGTGACTGCTGTGTAGTGACTAGACTGACGCTGCAGGACTGACCAGGTCAGTTATCAGCAGCTCCTAAGAGCTAAACCCGCAGCCTGAACGAGTTGTGGCAGTGTACAGAGGTCTGATGACGCACAATGACTTGCAACAGTATAAGCCTTGAGTAAACCACAAACCTACGGTAAATGATATGGCGATATTTGTCAGAGCATATTTAGAACAGATTAGTTACACCTGTGAAATAAGAAATGAGATTTCAAATTCCATCTTTTTACAGATGCCATACATTATACTATATGTTATTCACCTTATTATTAACATACATATGCATACTATGTATTATCACACTTTGGTCCCCCTAAACGTTTCCTTGTCACACTGTAAATTCATGTTTGCCAAAAAAAAAGCAGAAGCACTTTATATCACAACATTAGTTCTTAAAGCTGCCCTGGCCAAGAACATCTCATCTTCTTACCAATCTGTGTTTTGGTTTTCTGTTCCAAAAGTTTATGGTTTTTGTTTTCACCACTCAAACCTTGTTTCCTGCAGCAAATATTTGCCTCAGAAGTTGGTGGAGACCAAAGAGAGCCAAAAAGTAGAGCCATAAGTAAAGTGAATTTTGCAGTTTTTCAAGTTGCCTGAAACAATACTTGTTAGCTATAACATCTTTATAAGCAGATACTAGTTCAATGTTTACAATTTCTTGCTCTGCACTAAAAAAAAATGCAGGCTTATATTATGTATTACATAATAAAACAATATATTTTGGATTTAACAAGTCTAAAATCGCCAATGGCTTATAGGAGGTCGCAAAAAATCGTTGAGCCCTTACTTGAACAATGATACACAGAACTAAAGTTTTTTAGGACTGTCTTTTCAAAGGTCCGAAATAGCAAACATTTCCTTCATTTTGAAATCTGTGTTGAAAATGTGATTAAACAGTCAGCTTATTAGTCAGCCTGATTTTCAGAATCAGAGGTGGTGCTTCGACTGTGTTTATAACTTTCCACTTTCTATCAGGCCTAAAGTTCATGAAACAGGAAGAGAGACAGACAGAAAATGCAACATATGGGGTATGGAGAGACACACAGAGAGGACAGTTTATGTTACAGACTTCTCATTCACCACTGCGCTTATTGGTGAATGAAAGTCAGCTGCGAGCTGAGCACAAAGTCACTCTTTGTATATTTTCTGGATTTGTTTCTGTTCTCGTATTAAGTCATAAAGTTAAACTCAGTCCCACAGTTTCACACACTCACTGTCACCGTCAACTGTCGGTTTCCCTAAAGTGGTGTTACTGTGGGAGCTCCAGCTTCATCAGAGGCCTCATTGTGATCGACCCAGGGAAACACAGGAGTGTATTTTTTTTATATACATCTTGTGAAGGGGGCACTGTATTTCAGCTTTACCAGTGAATCACGAGTCAGCAATTGTCTGTCGTATATAGATAATCTGACATGCAGGGAGTGGAGTCATGGGTGGAGGACCATACACATATATATTTCAAAAGGTGGCATACTGTACAGCAAACACACAGGCTCACTTAAAAACAACAATTAATGAAAACAAACTGAAGGATGGCACTTGCACTTGTAAGCAGCTTTAAGTCACAGCGGCTACAATGGTTTCCATTGGTGACACATGCATCATCCAAGTGTCAATCTTGGGGGCTAAAAAAAACGCAGCCCCTCGAATGGCAACTTGAGGCTTTCTCCAAAAGTGAGTCAATCCCCATAAATGTCCAACTCTACAGCAGAAATAAACACCCTGGCACTAAAAACAGTTTGGCTCTCTGAGGGCAATTTCCCCATTCACGATTACTATATATACAGTAACTCAACTGTTTGAATTGTATTAAGGCTTAAAGTTGTGTATAATTACGGCCTCCCCTCACAGGTAGCGAGTAAAGACTGTAGACTTAATCCGGCCCGCTTCATCTCCATCAACCCTCCACGTCTCTGCCTGTTTTTGGATTAGCTGGGAGCAGGCAGCGTCAGCCATTGCCAGGACGGCACTGGGAGCCATCAACTTTGAGCTTCATTTTAGCTAATCAGAAACCTCTGGGTGGGGTCACAGAGACCATGTCCATGTTTTATACAGTCTATGGTATAGACCAAGACCAAGAGCCTACAGCACTGCTAGTCGCTCGGGGTCATCCCTTTGTTCCCCGGGTCCTATGTTCTCCGCAATTCCTTAATGGTTTAGGGTTAGAGTCAGATCCTATGTTTGTTAAACAAAGGGTCCTATGTTCCCCGGTCCCATACAAAGTGGGGAACATAGGACCCAGAGAACATACGTATGCTCCTGTGGCTCCTGGTACTGTACAAAGTTTGATCAGCGTTTTTAGCTAAACTCTAACTTCTAACATCAAGCTAACATGGTCACAATGACAACATTAACAGATGTTCAGCAGGTGTAAAATATACCATCTTCATTGCAATCCGTCCATCCGTGTTAAGACAGTTCACTCAAAAAATCAGGGGTTTGAGATATTTCACAGGATAAGTAAAAAAAAAACTTTGACCTGTTGGTGGTGCAAGATAAATAGTCAGAGGCTTGTAAAAATAGTTAAGATTCATCCTGTGGGGACCAGGAACGTTTGATCAGTGCCACAGACACTCCAAAAATACAAATGGGGCACCACGCACAGGGTTACAATTTTTTCTCTAATGTTGCATCATTAACAGTGAAGTGGCTTTTGGAGCCATCTTGAGGGTTACATAGGCTGTTCAGGTATCTTTGGGAAGAACTATGCTTGAAAAGATGGGATGTTGTGGTTGCTTTGCTTTATTGTGTTTTCCTTGTTATGAAAAAAAAGTGTTTTTGCCTGAACTGTGAATTTAAACTAAAATGTCCTCTCTTTCTTTCCCTACAGGCTTTTTGTGTATGCTGAGGAGATGTTTGTCTGAATGTGACCAGGGCTTCAATGCAAAAGGCCTTGACTGTGTTGGTAATAATCTGCCTCAACCTCTGATTTTTGCATCTGTCCACCGATGCTTTTATTCTGGCTTCTATTCAATACTCTCAGAAAGAAGTTTTATTTCCAGTATGTAATACCTCTTACTGGAGTTGACTGGAAAATTAGCCTTTTTTTGGTGACATTCCACTTTGTTTTTCCATTTTAGGCATTTAAGCACCGCTCATATCCAGAGTGGATTACAATAAAAACAACTTCAGAAGATTAGTTTAAATTCTTAGATGACCACAGTTTCAAGCCACTAGCAAAAATAAATTCAAGTGTCCTGACAGGAGTGCTGCAACCTCACACTGGTGGACAGAGGAGCTTGAAGAAAAAGAACTAATAAGAATAAGAAAGATTGTTTAAAATACTGACATGAGTAACTAACACACTGCCCCAGTAAAAAGATGTTTTAATATACAGTATAGTGGTCTGTGGGACTCAATATAATTGTATTCTCTTTGCTTTATGCACTTTTATCCAAATCCAGATGTAGATGAGTGCAATGAATACCCAGAACCATGTGGGAAAGACACAAAGTGCTTCAACACCAATGGCAGCTTCTACTGTCAGTGCCTGCCAGGCTTCAGAAACATCAGAGGACAGGTTAACTTCACGCTAGATGGACAGTGCAAAGGTGAGTGTGTGTGAGTGTGTGTGTGTGTGTGTGGGGGGGGGGGGGATAAGTGTCTCTCTCTCTCTCTCTCTCTCTCTCCCTCTCTGTCTCTCTCTCTCTCTCTCTCTCTCTCTCTCTCTCTCTCTCTCTCTCTCTCTCCCTCTCTCTGACTCTCTCTCTCTCAGTCATACCCACCTGCACTTGTTCTTCTGTCAGATATCAACGAGTGCACCGATTTTGACAATATCTGCGGTCCCTCTGCCAACTGTACTAACCTGATTGGGAGCTACAAGTGCACCTGTCATTTTGGTTACGCCAACGCCACCAGAAGCCCTGGGAACTGCATAGGTGAGTAATGTGTCTACTAATCAGTGTCCAAACTTGCCTAAAGTTGATTTGTACTTTTAATACAACTTTTTAAAAGAGCCAGATGAGTGGAGGTGTGAAAGTAAGTAACCAGGCCTTTTCGCCCTGCCTTCAAGTGTAGCCATCGCACTCTAAAACCAAAACCCGCCTCACTGCTGGTTTTGCAGACTTGAATCAGTGGCTTGTGTGACAAGCAGCCTACACAAAATATCACATATTTTGACAGCACTGTAAACAAACAGGGTCCAAATTAAAATTGCTCTGCCAATACTTGAAAGCTGTGAAATTGTGAAATTAAAGTTAACCAAAGTGTCTCAGCTATTTTACTTTGCTGCCCTTTGTTTAACAACTGCTAGAGATTAAATGTCATTTTTCAAAACATTGATTTTTCTATGGCCTTTCGTCCACACTCAAACTGCATTATGAGTCACCGAGAATGGATCTATTGGAAAACTCTTATCAGAGTGAAGATTTTTAAATCAGGTTCAGTCTGGAATTGAGAGGGAAAACTGTTTTTTTTGCTTGTAACATCAGATTTGGGAACAAAAAAAATCAAAAAGTCCTGCGAACTAAAGTAATCATTTCCAAAATACACATTTAAAAGAGAAAAGTAGGTAAGAAATTGACAAAGAATGGCTATGTAAATTAAAACATACCAATGACATGTATTTAAAACAGGCCAATTAGTTGTTGAGTTTAAAACACAATGATGCACAAGTACATGTAAGGTTGGTTTACTGAAATATAACTTTTCATTTGTGAGTGGAGGAAATGTTATGCTCTTTTTCAAAAGTCACTTCATCATGAGCAAAGAGAGTGCAGTGATAATACTATTTTATGCTAAATGCTGGAGCTTCTCAGTGAAGAACAGGAACGAAACCCCTGGTGATTTTATAGGGATATGGGCACATTTTTCCCATTCAAATAAAACTCTGACTATTAAACACTGCCTGCCCTAAGCTGATCTCGAAAAGGTCATACATGGTTTTGTTTCATCTACATTAAACTATTGTATTGTCCTGCCCCCTGCTAAATTGTCATCTGACGACACTACTTGCTGGGAAAGTTCAGAACTTTTTAACAAGATCAGAGATCCTTTTAACAAAAATAAAAGACTCACACGACCGTGCCCCTGGTTGCATTGCAAAGACGTTTTGCAATACTTTTAGTTTCAGACTGGTCTCACTGAAATGCTATCGAGGAATGTTAGTAATTATGCCCCGTCCCTTCTCCTTATACAGACATAAATGAATGTAACGATGCTGAGAAAAAAGGAGAACGCCTCTGTGGAGCAAACGGGAGTTGTAAAAACAGCATGGGAAGTTACTGGTGCAGGTGTCCAGAAGGATACACCAATTATGGCAACGAAAGGACCCCTTGCTCAGGTGAGTGTATTTATATACGATCCCTCTTCATCACCATTACTTTTCATTTCCTTGGTGTAAGCTTCCCAACACAGATGTCATTGTCGTAACTTTGTGTATTTCCTGTGTTGACTTATCTGAGTCTAGACAACCTGTGGTTTACGTCTCAAAGGATAATGGGGATGAGTTTCTGTTCAGTGCGGCTGCTTTCTGTGTAGATTTTATCATACTCCCCTGGTTTCAGTGCATACTGTAGTGAAATATCAAACTCAATGAGGTGATAATCTGGTGCTTTGCTCTGTGCCGTCTAGAGCTCAGCTGTGAAAGCTTCAATGAAGACGGCAGGCCTGCACCGGTAAGAAGCATACTGTAACAATGCATTAAAAGGATCCTTAATTTGATCATTTTCAGGTGCATAGTTGTATTTTGAGTTTCTACTAGAACATGTTTATATGCTTTAATGTCCAACAAACACATTCTTATTCTCATACTGTCTGTTTGAAAATACCTGTATTCACCCTCTGTCTGAAACACTCTGTTTCAGTGCCTGTCTCTTTTCTACTCTGTTTAGTCAGTGTTCTCAGGTCTACCCCACCTGCGCTCTTGGTGTCTCTGTACCATTGCAGCTGAGAATCACTGTAATGGCACTGTAGCAGCTATCTACCTATACATAATATTTGTATAGTTGTAGGTTCATACAAAAGTCCTGATGACTCATTTAAAGACACAGTTGAATACGGGCTCTGTGCATTTCTCTGTGGATTGAGCATTTTTATACTTCACAGTGTTTATTTAGCACCTTGACCAGCTTTATAAGCAAAAAAGACATGTAAATCTCACTTTTTTTACAATATGGGACCTTTAAGGTCTAATAGAGGGTTTATTTTCCTACTTGTCCCTGCAGCTGTCTTGCTAAAGTGCATTTCAACTGATTTCCTGTATTTACTAGACCACCCTGCTACCCTGTAGGGTTTAGTACATTAACTTTATCTTAGGGCAAACTGAATGGTCTTATTATTCTCTCTCCGTCTCTCAGTCACTCGGAGGCCTAGCAGACATTTTGCTCATGATGAGAAACAGCTGTTTGGCTCTGTCTAACCCAAGCACCACTGGCGAAGGGAAGACTGATGGAGAGGCGCTACTGGAGGTCAGAGAAGCAGATAAAAATCTCAAACACATGCTTTCTTACACACAAACACAAACAGTATTCTCATTTTCCTCTCTTGTTTACTGCAACTTGGACAGAAACTTTTCACAGCAACCGAGGTCATTCTGTCCCCCGGTCAACTGGACAGCAGTGAAGATGTAAGCGGATTTCTTGCTACGGTGGAGAATGCTATTAAGCTCATTGGTCCACAGCTCAAAGGCAACCACGTCAAGAGGGTGACCAATGAGACAGGTAACAGAATCCATAAGCTGAGCCGTGTTTTGCATACTGTAAATGATGTGCTCACAAGTTTTTTCTATGGACAAGGGTGTATGCAGAGTTTAAGAAATGAAGGTGGGAAAGCTAATGTGAACTGTGTCATTTGAAATGAGTTATCTGCTCAAATAGATGCAGAGATTGCAGTGCAGAGGGGGAAAACTCGACCCACTGGACCTATCCATCTGACCAATGAGAATGCTACACTCGACACTGACTGGACAACAGCTGCTGGGACGGGATCATATCCTGGTAAAGTTCTCCCTTCTTCTGCCAAAAGAGTCACAATTTTAACATTTATCAATGCATACTACCATATCTCTTATTGTATTTTACAGGTTTTGCTCTGGCTGCGTTGTTGAGCTACAAGAAGCTTGAGCTATCTCTCAACCGGTCCTTTGACAAGCTGACAGGACTTGACAAAGATGGTGTGAATCCCTCCTTTCAGATCTCCTCAAGAGTTGTGTCGGTTGTGGTCTCTAACCCATCCACTCAGAACCTGAGCCGCCACGTCAACATCACACTTAGGCATCTGCAGGTAGTTCCGCTGTCACCTCAGTCTTCTCAGTGTGATCCTACGACTTTCATTATAGTCAACACAAACGGGACTACAGTCATATGAAAATAAAGCCCACTTTTGACATGGTGGTATTGATTTACGCATATAGGACGAAGAGCAGTCGGCTGAGGTGAGCTACATCTGTGCGTACTGGAATGAGACGGGGGCCTGGTCCACACATGGGTGTTATCAACAGTACTCCAATGCTACACATACTGTGTGTACATGTGGGCATCTGAGCAGCTTTGCTGTACTCATGGCACGCTACAACATGGAGGTAAGAAGCATGCTCAACCACACACACACACACACACACACACACACACACACACACACACACACACACACGCACACACACACACACACACACACACACACACACACACACACACACATAAATGACAACTTCTGAACCTAACGTGTCTTCTTTACTAGCACACTTTTGGACTCCAAATGGTGACCAAGATAGGGCTGACCATCTCCCTGCTGTGCCTCATACTGTGCATCCTGACGTTCAAGTTCTGCCGCTCCATTCAAGGGACCCGCACCACCATCCATCTGCACCTCTGTATCTGCCTCTTCATGGCTGACCTCATCTTTCTGGCTGGCATTTCACAAACTAAACCTGTGGTATGTTTATGCAAGCAAATAGTGACTTAAGTCACTTATTAGTCTCATAACTAACCACTTGTCTTTAATAAGAAAGTAATTTGATTAATATGTTTACAGTGGATTGAACTATTCCACTCATCGTCCTGTTTACATGCAACAAAGCATAGAGCCCAGTTAATAACTGAAGAGGCACTCTTCACATTAACCTCAGAGAATTCCTGCAAAATTAAACCTCAAGCTCGTAGTCCTTCCAGTTGAATACCTCTGTGGTTATCTTGGGGCAAAAAAAGGGGGGGGAACTGTGCTGTAAGACTTTTCTCAGACGGTACTCTTGAGAAAGCTGACAGCGCAGCGGAAAATCACAAAACGACCAAACAGGAAGTTTGTTCGTATTTGCTGTACTAGTAGAGAGCACTTCCAAATGACTCAACATTGTAAAACCTGTGTTTTAGTCAGGTGTGGAAAGCAACTCTAAGTAAATACAGTTTTGGGAAACGTGTACTTCCCATTTTCTAAAACTTTATATTGCACTCAATAAACATTTCAGAGGCACATGGAGTATTTGACATCTATAGTTTAATTTCAGCAATTACTCAGCAGATTTTACGTACAAAACATGACTAATTTATGCTACAACTGTTTAGAGTAAACTATCAAACATGTAGATTTTACCAATACCTTTATACTTGTGACACTATACAGAGAGATTTTCCTTTTTAAAGGATAGTTCTGATTAAACAGACAGTGCTGTTTAAGTTTATAAGGGGGGAACTGAGGCTGTTATCTATGCTCTCATCAAAGCCACCAGACTCTGACAAAAACAGTAATTTTACCTCACAGAACAAAGGAGCTGCTGGTCTACCGCTGCCTCAATCGGTTAGTTAGTTTTTATTGGAGGGTAACCCTTTAAAACACCAAATTCACAAAATAACACGAACAAACGTGCTGATGAAGGCAGTGGTAGACCAGCAACTCCCATGTTCTGCAAGGTAAAATGACTGTTTTTGTCAGCTCCCCCATGTAAACTTAAACAGGGCTGCTTCACAGCAAAGTATTCCAAATATAGCGTACGCTTAAACTGAAGTTATTTTTTTTAGATGGCTAAAACATTTTTAGCTGTTGCCTCTAATGTAGGTCATGAGGTCATGATCATCAGAAATGGTTTGGACATTTCTTATTCAAAGTCTTGATCAGATTACGACTGTGAGTCATTTCAGTCCTCTGCTCCTTCCTCTCTGAGTTCATATTTCTCCATGTTGTCCTGTTACATCCTTACAGGGCGGCTGCAGGTTTGTTGCAGCGAT
The DNA here is from genome assembly GCF_963691815.1 of Echiichthys vipera. Classification (NCBI taxonomy): domain Eukaryota; kingdom Metazoa; phylum Chordata; class Actinopteri; order Perciformes; family Trachinidae; genus Echiichthys; species Echiichthys vipera. The sequence goes on from NC_139827.1 coordinate 23,415,116, forward strand.
GCTCCATCTTTTCTTCTTGGGAGTGTTTTCTTGGATGCTGTTAGAAGGGGTGCAGCTGTACCGGATGGTGGTCCTGGTGTTTAATGCCACCATTCGGCCCGTCTACTTATACGTCACTGGTTATGGGACACCCCTTGTTATCGTGATTATATCTGCCATCATTAGACCAAAGGGATACGGCACTGACCAGCAGTAAGTGTCCCAGCATGTTTGTCTGTTTGCATACTTGATGTGTGATAGCAAATACATCAACGCATTACACATACCCTGCTGTTTTATTTTTTTTTTTTTAATTTTTTTTTATTATGGTGACGTTAGGAAAACCCTTTCCTTTTTTCTGACTAGCTGCTGGCTGTCTCTGGAAGACGGCCTCATCTGGAGTTTCTTTGGTCCTGTGTGCTTCATCATCATCCTCAACATCTTCTTTTTTATCGTCACCGTCTGGAGGCTCGCCCAGAAGTTCACCAGCCTCAACCCGGACTTCTCCAAACTGCACAAAATTAAGTCAGTCCGTGTGGTTGTTTGCTCTTAAGAGTGTGGCTTTGTGTGTGGCTTTGTGTGTGGCTTTGTGTGTGGCTTTGTGTGTGTGTGTGTGTGTGTGTGTGTGTGTGTGTGTGTGTGTGTGTGTGTGTGTGTGTGTGTGTTTGTGAAGTATTGCCTAGTCCACTGTCCATGTCAGCACATATGTTGGCTAAATGGAGCAGCTTTGAGAACTGAAAATAATGAAATGGATGGAAAGAATGTGGGGGTTTTGTGGGAGGAAAATGTAGTGAATATTTTTTTACCAACTCTGCTGTCTAATGACGTGCTACTGAGGGGCTCCCCCTCCAACAATAACTATGCATGCCCAGTTTTTTTTTTTTACTCTACTTAGTGCATTAGTAGACAACCCTGTGTAAACATGCACATCCGCACAACATATCTCTGCTTTGATAAAAAAAAAAACATCCTTGGATAAACTGGTTCATCAGTTTAAATTAGTCCAGGGAAATGGGAACTTTTTGTGCTAAAATCAAGGTAGATTTCCATGTTTCCATGTTTAAAAGATATATTAAAAGCAGGTTCAGGTGCTATACACTATATACAGTATACTATTCTAATACTGTGAAAGTATCATAGCACTCAATCCACAGAGAAATGGGTATTCAGAAACTGTGCCTTTAACAGAGCCATCAGGACCTCTGTACGAATGTGAAGTCACATCTATTCTATTTATAGACCTTTTCAAAAGAATTCCATCGCTAGGCAACAGCCTTGGTCCTTGTAAACTTCCTGTCAGTTGATGGCATTCACACACACTGCAACAGGAAATAAACTAGGACACATTTAGAATGTTTATGTTTACATCTTTGAAAAGGTCTATAGGTAGAAAGTGTCGCTACAGTGCCTTTACAGTCGTTTCTCGGGATGCCAAGAGTGCAGGTGCAGCTAACAGAGACAGGCGCTAAAACCGAGTGTTCCAGACAGAGAGTAAACACAGGTGTATTAAGACAGACAGTAGGACAAAAATACATATTTTCTCAACATTAAACCATGTAAACATGTTCTAGTAGAAACCTAAAATACAACTAAGAACCGGAAAAGGGGCATCATGTGGGACCTTTTATGAAAATTCAGAAAGCATTAGATTCTAATCAAAAGGTTTCTATGGTTTCTGGCAGTGGAAAATGTATCAGATCAGATGTACTTCCTCAGATTCAGTGGGACTGAAATGAAATCTTGCTTCTATATGCAATTAATGTCCACTGTATCTCTGTGTGAATGATGTTGTGAGGCCCATGCGGAAACATTGCTGGGAACTGTTTTTTAAAAATAGCATTTCTCTGCAAAGAGTTTTTCCCGTTGAGCTGATCTTTAACATCCATCAGTTGCCTTTGGCTTCTCTTCTTCCACTGGCTCTCCATTCTCTTTTTGTCTTCCTTTACACTCTTCAGGGGTTTTCCAGACACTGCAATGGTTATTGAGTCATACATTTGTTCAGGCTCATGCTAATCTGTCCTTTCATTGTCATTCATCTGTTGCCTTTTCTCTGATCCCCCTCCCCCCATCCTCCCGTTTTCCTCTGCAGAGCTTTCACAGTGACAGCTATCGCCCAGATGTGCATACTGGGTCTGATGTGGGTGTTTGGGGCCTTCCTGTTTGAAGAGGGTCCCACAGTGGTTGCATACATCTTTACTATCCTCAACAGCTTGCAGGGAGCGCTCGTCTTCATCATGCACTGCTTGCTCTCTAAACAGGTAAGATACAGGAGCTCTGTGTGTGTGTGTGTGTGTGTGTGTGTGTGTGTAGTATTTTTTAAATGATAGCTCTGATAAAGTCATCAAATGTGTTTGGATAATGGTTTACCTCTAACATGGGGTCTGGGAAGGAGCTACTTATTCTTGGTAAGTCAATGAGAGCACAATTTGTGTGTGTGTGTGTGTGTGTGTGTGTGTGTGTGTGTGTGTGTGTGTAACTGGGTCTGTATCCATGAGCACAACACAATAAAATTAAATTCTAAAAATTAAACTACAAGAGGAAGTGTAACAGCAAAGATATTAAGGTTTTGAGCAGTGGAGTTTTACACTGATGTTCTGCTGCCCTCTGCAGGTGAGAGAGGAGTACGCCCATTTCCTCTCTTGTATCTGCACACCACAGAAGAAGAGATACTCAGACTTCAGCAGTACCAATCCCTCCAGTAGTCAGTCACAAGTAAGCATCAACTCACTATAAAGCACTATCACTCCCTCTAAGTCACAAACCCATGTACTATTGTACTTTGAGTATTCCTTTTTATATTCATAGCCTACCTCAACCCCACAATAGTTCAGGCGGAAACATTACATTTCTTACTTGTTTACTTTTAGTTTCATTACATTTTTCTAACATTTTAGTAACTTGTTACTGTGCAGATTCAACTTGTACATACAAAACATATGCTCATCATTTAAAATACACTGCTTAGCTCCACCTTGACCAAGTACGGCATGAAAATGCTATTAAAACGATAATGCAACAACAGGATTTTATTTCAGTAATATAATATAAGAATACTACTTCTACCTGAATAAAATCATATGGCCTTCATCTTCCATTGCTGCATACACATTACATTACATACAGGGAAGGCAACACATTATAATGAATTACATCAACAACAATAACAATAACTAACAATAACAATAACAATAACGATACAATACATCAGCTCGATTTTGTTTCTGACTATGCTTTTTGTGTTCATTTAGGGTTCTCGGAGTGGGCAGAACACAGGAGAATCCCATATATGAGGTGTTCTACCTATTATTGTCCCCTAAAAACAAACTATCCCACCTTATCTGGGCTAGGTTCATCTTGAGTTTAAAGGTTTGGATCACTTAAAACAAAAACGCAGTCTATATTTACTCACCTTGATGACAATTTAAGCTCTATTTTGTTGTACCACAACACCAGTTGTTTTCTATTACTACTAATCAGAGTTCCTCCAAGAGGTCACAAGATAAGTCTTCAGGCCTTTCAGACCCACATTAAGTTAAAGGTACTAAAGTTTTTACAACTCAAAACCCATAAACCCAAATCTGCTAATATGAGTGGCATCATCTGCTGATCAATTGCATTATGGGTCAGAAAGTAATACTATAAATGTGTCATAAACGTCATAGCAGGCAAGAAGTAACAAACTTGTGTTTATTCAGGAACTCTTTAAGTGAAAGTGAAGATATTTCAGCACAGCTTCATTCAAACACATATCGCAATCATAATATAAGCTGAATTACATTTTGAGGGAATAAAGGTGATACATACTGTAGACTGAAATACACTATTTATTTTCAAATGCAGACTATAACGTCTACATTATGTAGGCTACAAGAAAATATGAATGATGCTCTTCATGTTTCTAAACACGAGCAATCCGTTTGTGCTGTATTTTATAATAATGTTTTATGCAAAAATAAGGGGTGGGTGTGTTTTTTGTTCATGGGATATTCACAGAAAAGTTTCCATGCACTGTATTTAACAGTATGCAGTAATGGCAAAGAAACAACTGACTGATGGTGCAAATGACCCATGAAGTGCCTCATGTTCCTGCAAATCCCCTGTGGGCTCCTGCAAGAACTTTTCTGTCTGCTAAACAAAATAAGTGATTTGTTTTTAATCACTTGTGGCTATGTTTTAATAATTGCAGAAATGTGCAATTGAGCTGTGCCTTTTGTCACCGGTCTATGTAAGATGTACTTTTTTTTTTTAAATGAGCAATCTCGGGAACAAATCCAGTTCGTGATAGTTGTTTGGGACACTCACAATTACAGACCCACCCTTCTGATAAGCCTGCAGCTTCCTGCAATCCAACTGTGTTTATGGAATAAAATTCCATTTTGTTGCCCTGTTTTCCTTTGTAGCTGTTAGCCTATGTCTCCACACATTGTAAGTGACTGTAAGGTATCGCATCCCTGAAATGAGAACTTCATCCGTTTTAATGGGAGAGAGGTTTTTTTTTTTTTTTTTTACGTTATTGCACTTTTCTGTTGTAAAAATGATAATCCAGCACATGTTCACTCACATGGTGCATGTGATAATCAAGAAGACTTGAGAACCAGCCTCGCTTACAGAACCTGAACAGTTTACTTGTTGTAATAAAGCTATCAAATATATATATATTTATTATATTTTCTGTTTCATAGAACTGGATCAAATACATTGATCTGCAGATAAAGAGAGAGGCCAGAGAGAGAGAGAGAGAGGGGGGGGGAGAGAGAGAGAGAGAGAGAGAGAGAGAGAGAGAGAGAGAGAGAGAGAGAGAGAGAGAGAGAGAGAGAGAGAGAGAGAGAGAGAGAGAGAGAGAGAGAGAGAGACAGAGAGACCTTTGGGAGTCCAAATCAATCTTGGTATATTATTGGTTGGGTCGTGTACTGTTTGTTTTTTGAATTTAAATTGCATCTCTCTTATCATCTATAAGCCTGATTAAGACCATGTTAATTTTAACATCTAAACTGTTTTTGGGTTCTTGTGTGGGCTGCACTTTTTTGTGACCACCTTTTATTCATGCATTGCAAAAATGTATTTTTATGTGAAGAAGCTACGTGCATTATGCAGATTATTTGAATGTAAAGATCTTATTGTTAGAAAATACTATAGTTGTTCTAGTTTGAAGGTATACAATCTTATTTTTCTACTTTGTTTTCTTGTATGTTGTTTTGGTACTGTTTCCATTAAAAATTATTCACCACAAGTTTTATTAAAGCTTCTACTTCATCTGAAAATCTCTAAAGTGTGTGGTTTATTAGCATTTCCTGAACGGACGGAGGTCACCACGAGTGACACTGAGTCTACCTCCAGAGTAAAAGTCTAAAATGTGTCAATAGGTTCATCAATTGTGAAATTGCTTAGAAGTTGCAAGGACTTGCCTGATTGCATCAAGATGGGCCTATACAGTGCACCAGAAGTGATGATGAATGACCAAGACATCACTGCCAGGATGATTCATGACAATCCCTTCAATATTTCTGTGGTGGAAAGTTTCACGTTTTCTAACATTACAGTAGCTAGTGGACATAGCAGCTCAGGCTCTAGCAGCAAAACCTCTAATGTCGTCTACTGAATTGGACATGCGTGTTTTATTGAATCATTTTTCATTTGTAAGGGACTGGATGTGCTCATTTGAGGTAGGCTACTTGTACTTTTAGTGTTGACATTTTATGCTAGGCTACTCTACAGAAGCATGGTGGCAGGCCAGGAGGCAAGGCAGGCAGTGGGGGGAGAACCTTTAAACTACAGCAGTGACAATGTGCAAAGTTTGCATTAGGTGCGTTTCCACTGTGGTCGACTACCCCGAATGAGGCGGGTCTATCACGCCAAAAACGCCCCTAATTTGCATATGAGTTTCCCAGGAGGCCGTGTGACTGTTTGTCGGAGCAGGGCCTCTTTTGTCCCCTGAGATAAACCCAGTTGCTGATTGGATGTAGCTCTCAGCGGGATGTGATGTGTGGCACAACAGACGCCACCACAACACGGTGAAGTAGACACTTTTTTCGACCGGTGTAGTAGAACGCAGCGCAGAAAAGGATCTGTGCACGGATTATGGATTGAATTTCCAACCTGTGGTCTTTTACTGCATGCTCCATACCTCTCTCTCTCTCTCTCTCTCTCTCTCCCATTTACACACACACACACACACACACACACACACACACACACACACACACACACACACACACACACACACACACACACACACACACACACACACACACACACACACACACACACACACACACACACACACGCAGGGCAGTTGCTAGGAATTCTGGGCCCCCTGAAAGAATATCGGTGTGGGCCCCTCTACCCTATTCCTTGCCACCTTCAATTGTATTGTTTTTCAGTTTTCTGCTGTGGGGTCAAACTCAGATGAAGCAGGCACTGCTGATTCTGGAGCAGCAGAGGATAAAGGTTTATTGTTAAATTATATATATTGTATACAACAATGGTGGGCGTCATTAGCTCAGTCCGTTGGGACTTGGCTTGGGAACCAGAAGGTGATTGGTTCAAGTCCTGATATGGATAAAATATTTTAAACCATTCAAAAGTCAGTGTAAACTGTCCAAAATTCTAAATAGTCTTTTTTTTACTTTGTTGTTGTCAAAAAAACAGAACAACAACGACAAATCTTTGAACAATTAACTTTTTTTGTATTTAGACTATTCAAATGTCCCACTAATGACACATTTTACAAGACCACATTGAACACATCATGAAAACGTAACTGACCTTCGTCAGATGCTCATAATTACTGAGTAGAAATTGAATGGGTCATAATACAATTGAATGCAGCCTCTGAATGGGCGCTTACTGGAGCACTGTCCGACAGTGTTATGTGCGAAACACACAGTCACGGTGGTAGCCCCTAAATTAGTAACGTTCAGTTATAGCTACTCTAGGAACCGTCGCTCTACAATGACCTGGCGATTTTTTTTTAATGAACTGGCGACCTGTCCAGAGGGGGGCCCGATGACAGCTAGCGTAGGCTCCAGCCTGCGCCCCGTCAAAGGTAATATTAAAGACATTAAATGAATGAACAAGCAGGCTAATTGTTTAAGCCGCCCTCGGTAGTTTACTCTCACCATTCTTAAAAAAAAAGGTTTTGATGTCTTGGGCCCCTGCTCTGCTGTTCCTACACCTGACCTCTTTCTCAACTCTTTTCTGGTGTCCAGACTTGTGTTTTTTGGGGGGCATACTGACTCTGCTGCAGTTAGCTTCTCTACCGGCTAGCACTTAATTCCGATGAGGAAGAACCCCGGGAAGAAAGAGCCGCGGTGTGGACCAAACCATTTTCTAAGAAGGGGCCAGGGGGGTTATTGAATAGAATAAACATATATATAGAGTATTGTACAACTTGTGGCTTTGTTTTAATTCGGATTCATTCGTATGAATATATATTAGTTCAGTGCATAATCATTTTGTCATAGAGGCTACTGGAGCAGTGTGTGGGCCCTGGCTGGCTGTGGGCCCTCAGAATTGTCATCACCTTTCCCCCCTATACGACGGCGCTGCACACACACACACACACACACACACACACACACACACACACACACACACACAACACCGTACTGCAGCTGGGCGACAGCCTGTGTGTCAACAAACACTTTCAAAGCGCCTCAAATCTTTCCGGTGGAGTGTTTTCTTTCATGTTACCTGCACATAAGTTGATGTTGTGGATAAAACTCATATACATACTTAATAAAAACTAAAATCTGCACTTCTGAAATACATTTTTTTCTTGCAATTGTCTTTGTTGGTATCAGATTATTTATAACATAATGTTGATGAGGGGCCCCGTGTGAATTCTTGCCCAGGGCCCCAACAGACTCTAAAATCACCTCTGCTTCTAGTTCAATGGGGAAATCTTGTGTTTATGCCTATGCTATTATTAGACAACTTTACATATTCAAATGTTACATACAAATCACGTAGGCTACATACTCTAGGCTAGTTTTAATGTGATGATGCTAACAATTTACAAACGAACTGCTGTAAAAGTGTGCTCGTATGTTATTATCCAATATCATAACTGGTGCCATTTTGTCATATTTTTGATACACTGTGCTGTCAAAAGTCGTTTTGAATGCAGTTGTTTTACTTGTATTCCTCAATTCTAGCCTACACAGCTTTACTTGTGAATTCACCGCCATTTAGTCTACGATACGTGGAATTCTGAATGTTACTCATGAGACGAACAATTGATTTTTTCCACATATAAGCAGACATTTACAATGAAGTCACGCAGACATGACTTGTTGCTCCCCGGGCTGTTGAATCACGGCGCAGGGAGCAGAGCCGCGGTGACGCAGCACTTTATGAGTCGTACCCTGCGCTGCTCCAGCTTCAGTCCTGTACGTGCTTCCGCGCATCACGTAGCGACTTCTGACTTGTGACAGTTCATCTGAGCTGCTGCGGCTCGACTAAAAAAGTTCACTCCACTGGTACAACTTTGGACCTGCGTCTGAGTAGGAGCATTTTTCCCTGCTGCTTTCTGTCATTATTTCTTTGCAGAGCAGGACTGAATTTCTCAGACAGGTAAGCCTCCTCTCACCAAACCATAATGTTATGTATTGTGGTAGAATGTAACTAAGTATATTTACCCTAGTATTCAAGTATAATTCTCATATACTTGTACTTTATTTAGGTTGGCTTATTTACATGTTATGCTACTTTATACTTTATACTTTATACTACACTACTCCACTATATTTTGGGAGCAACTATTGTACTTTTTACTTCACTGCATTTTTTTTTTATAGCTTTAGTTTCTAGATTCTCAGATTCAGATTATTAATCCAAAATATAAACAAACAATAGATTATGATGTAGTATTAATATGATTCATTAGTGACACCAACACTAATTATTATCCAATAATGTAATATATATGGTTCTGAATTGGCCCATTCTGTAAAAAATTATTTCTTCTATTTTTGGTACTTTAAGTGTATTTTTATATCTAATAATAATGACTTAAGTAAAATATCTGGTTCTGCTTTCACTACTGACAGATGATGAGTGGTGCCACATGGTGCTTTGGTTTGTTTGGGACTGTCAGACTGCTCTCCCTCCCCTGGCTCTGCAGCCTGTTGGCAGGGCTAGGGCTCTGCATGGTCTGGAGGGGCTCCTGGAAGTTCATACATGTAGCTCTACGCACCATCAAAAGAGACTTAATGTAAGTGAGTTTGTGGGAATGTGCATGTTTTATGTGTTTCTCTTATTATTTGACACGTTATCTTTCATGCTGTCTACTCTTACTTTCTCTCATCTCTCCTTTTTTCTGCTCCCTACTATATAAAAAGGTGTCTGGCCGTTATCCTGCGAGTGAGGTTTTCCATGTACCGTAATCTGCGAAATAGAAGCACCATCCCTGAGCTGTTTTCCCAGACGGTGACACGGCACCCAGACAAACCTGCTTTGATCTACGAGGCTACAGGAGAGGTGAGGCAGCTTCACCAGTGTCAGTGCCTCTCATATCAAACAGAATACTGTCACTCATGTTGTTGTCAAAACGTTCTGCATTTCCATATTCATTTTATTCCAGGTTTGGAGCTTCAGGGAGCTGCAAGAGCGGTGCCATGCTGTGGCTCACTGGGCACTGGCACAGGGATGGACTGAGGGAGATGTGGTGGCCTTGTACATGGAAAGCCAGCCTTTAGTGGTGGCTCTGTGGTTGGGTCTGGCTATGATTGGTGTGGAGGCTGCACTCATCAACCACAACCTTCGACAGCACTCGCTACTGCACTGTGTCGGCGTGTCTGGTGCTCGGGCAATGGTGTTTGGGACAGAGATGAGAAAAGGTAAGAATATGGGGTATGTTGATACAGCTGAGACGCTAGAGGTATTGGCTCGCAGACACAGCAGACAAAGATTTACAGCCACATTTGTAACAAGTGACTTTTGATCTCTTGGTGTCCCAGCGCTGTCAGAGGTGAGCGGCTCTCTGCAGCCCCACATGGTTTTCTTCAGCAGTGGTGAGCAGGACGATGAAGAGAAGCTCGGTAGCCTCCAGGTCCAGAGGCTGGACGCCCTGCTGGACCGCTCGCCTAAACACCCACCACGCTACACACTCAGGAAGGACTTCAACAGTGAGTGTTTGTGCATGGGGGTGCTTGTATGACTGTGGTTGAACTTATGTTACAAATTACAAAGTGTTGATTGCAACACCTTGTTTTCCTTAGCAAGTCTTTGCCTGCTAGAGTGAACTGCTCGCTGCCAGATTTTACTCGCTCTGCTCTTCTTTAATTCACTTAAATACACACGACTGTCAAAAAAGTCATCAACTCCAGAAATACTGAAGGTCGTACAACATTTGAGTGCATTTTAAAGGATGGTTTGGTTTTTTACTGGTGTAGTACTTTTGAATTTCTCTCACTTTTGAGTGATTAGGTGACGTATTTGTGCATTCACTTTTCTCTCATGCATTTCCTTATGGGTATTGTTTTTAACTTTGTTATCACATTACATTCCTAAGTTAATACTCTTCAAGTCTTTGCGTGTACAGCCTGTCAGACACGGAGAGGATATGGAAGGAGAGACACAAACATGTTAAGGAATGATGGGGGGAGTCCGGGTGCATACCACACACGTGAAAAACTGGCACATAAATAAAAGACAAAGTTTGTATTGAACATTCCCCCCCCAAAGAGAAAAAAACATCTCATTACTCTTTTCGTGTCATCTCCCCCCCTCCCCCCCCCCCCCCCCCCCTCTCTCTCTCTCTCTCCACACAGGCAGACTTTTCTACATCTACACTTCTGGTACAACAGGAATGCCGAAAGCAGCTGTGGTGGTGCACAGTCGGTTAGTTTATCTGTGATAAACATCTGAACTGATAATGTTACATTTTTAAAAGGAACTAAAATTGAAAGAAAATTTTTAGACGGCACTTGCACCAGCAAGTTGTAGGAAATGCTGCGGGACAACTGTTCCCACAGACATTTGACTAATTGTTACAACAACGTATCTCATTCGTAACATAACTCATATACACCCTGAGGTCAGGAAAATGTTGCAACCTATGAAGGATCATTAAAATCCCATCACAAGAAGATGGGATCACATTTTGACATCCGAATCAACAGTCTGCAATGTTTCAATTGAAATAAGGACCATAAGTATTTCTGCTCAGTGTCTTCTGATGAGCTGAAGTCTGGAGATGATGCATGCAAGTCACTTTATCCCATCTTTCTTATCAGGTATTATCGCATTGCTGCCTTTGGTTTTCACTCCTTTGGATTGTGTCATGACGACATTGTCTACAGCTGCCTACCCCTTTATCATTCTGCAGGTAGGCCTCACTCAATTTACCCTCTCCCTGCCATAATATGTTTTTAATACAATTATATTATATTGTTGTGTCTTTTTAAAATGCTAAATTTAAAGAATGTTGTCATGGAGGAAGATCATACTAGAAGAAAGTGTCATCATCCCACAGGAAAGGTTTCATTGTATTATATTATCACAATATTACACCTTCTAATTATACCACAATGCTTTAATGATCATATTCATAATGACTTTACAGTTCAGAAGATGCTGTACTAATGCTGCCGTTAATGAAAACATCATCACACACATCACCATTAACACTTTTGTATCCGTCTGATTCTCCAGCAAATTCTAACTATTCATTTCTGAATGAATCATACCAGGAACTGTAGTTTTCAAGCTGTTGTACTGTTTATTTATGTCGTTTGGTTTATGATATTATTGATTTGAAATAACCATGTCTTATGTGATGTATTTTGCTTCTATTGACTGAGATTAATGTTACATCTGGCTAGTACACAGACAGTTGACTTGTGATATTAAGGGCTCTATTTAAACTATATATAGCACATAGGTCGAAAGTGCGTGGCACAAGTGAATGTATGGTGTTATATTCTTATATCCTTTACCTTATTCTGGTGGTAAAGTATGATACAAGGGGCAACAGGGTTGTATGTAGTCTCTTAATAGGTGTGTTTTGGGCGTAACATGAATTAAACCAATCATATTCCTGTTAATTGCCACGTACCGTATGCCTGCAGCGGGCGCATTGCTATTTATATGGTGGATTTTGTAAATTGAGAACTTTGTTGTTCCTGCTTAGAAAAACTGATCTGCTTGGACCCTGTGAGCCACTTTGAAGACAAAAGTCTTTCTTTGTGTGTATGGTCTGTATGTGTCCATGCATGTGAAAATATGAATGTTTACAGGTACCATCATGGGTGTTGGCCAGTGTTTGCTCTTTGGTCTGACTGTTGTAGTCAGAAGGAAATTCTCAGCCAGTCGCTTCTGGGATGACTGTGTCAAACACAAGTGCACTGTGAGTAGACAACGAGGAGTGTCCAGCTGCAGGCCAGTTGTCCAACTGATTCCCTACCCTGTAAATTCCCATCTTGGGATCAATAAATTATATATATCTAAAACTAACTGACCTCTTTTTTTTGTCTAGGTAATCCAATATATAGGTGAGATTTGTCGTTACCTGTTGGCCCAGCCAGTCCGTCCATCTGAGTCACATCATCTGGTGCGTGTTGCCATCGGTAACGGCCTCCGTCCTTCCGTGTGGGAAGAGTTTGTCCAAAGATTCAGAATCCGACGAGTTGGGGAATTTTATGGCGCCACAGAGTGCAACTGTAGCCTGCTCAACATTGACGGAAAGGTATGCGTTGTTTTCAAGGTCCAATAATGCGATGCTAAATAAACACTGACTGTCACAAAGACAGGAGCTAAAATGGAGCGTTTCAGACAGAGGGTGAATACAGTTATATTCAGGCAGACAATATGAGAAAAATAATGTGTTTTTTGAATATTAAAGCAGGTAAACATGTTGTAGTAGAAACTCAAAATACTATGAAAAAAAGTATGAACTTATATTTTGAGGACCTTTAAATGACCTCAGGTCAGAGTGACCAATTTTCCAGACTGCATCCAAGTCTCATGTTCATGTCTTAACATGTCCAGGTAGGAGCGTGTGGTTTCAACAGTCGCATCCTGCCCAGCTTTTACCCCATCAGGCTGGTCAGAGTGCAGGAAGAGAACGGAGAGTTGCTTAGGGACTCACAAGGACTCTGTGTACCATGTCTGCCTGGTGAGAACACACACACACACACACACACACACACACACACACACACACACACACACACACACACACACACACACACACACACAGCAACAACTGTATGAATGTTACAACTGTATCAAAAAGTTCTCTTCTTCCATCTCTCTCGGTCTCTGCAGGTGAGCTGGGCATGTTAGTGGGACACATCAACCACACTGATCCACTCAGGAGATTTGACGGCTACGCTGATAAAGATTCCACCAATCACAAAATAGCTCACAATGTCTTCAAGATGGGGGACACTGCGTATGTCTCAGGTGTGTTTCATTGTGCCTCTTTGGAATACAGTCAGAGTAATGATGATGGACTGTCTGCTTTCATACACCACAGTCTGAAAACACATAAGACAGCTGGATTGGATACTTTAAATAGAAATGTGATTCTGAGTGATTCACTTTCTGTAATGACCGCCTGGAAACCTGTCCGTTGTGCTTCCCACCTTCCCCTCAGTACATGCTGGGATATGTTCCAGCTCACTATGAGCGAAAAAAACAACAACAAATGATGATTAATAGAGATGCAGCACTTTGATTAACCCTTGAAATGAACTGGCTACCCCACAAACACAAAGCAGAAATAGCAAGTTCAATAAAAGGGCACACTGAGGGTCTTACACAGTATGGTCATAGGAAACTAAAGCCATTACAGTCCACACAGACACTGCCACATTTACAAACATCACAGTGGCTCATCATCATATCAAATCAGTTTAAAAATATTTCTGGTGAGTCAACATCACCATCACTTTACCTTTGTCTGTACGATCCCCTCCAGGGATGTTGATGATGACAATGATGTAATTATTTGTCTGTCTTCCTCTGTTTGTCTGTCTGTCTCTCAGGGGACATGCTGGTGATGGATGAATATGGCTACATATATTTCAGAGACCGTAGCGGCGACACCTTTCGTTGGCGAGGGGAGAACGTTTCCACCACAGAGGTGGAGGGAGTCCTCAGCCGCCTGCTTGGACACACTGTTGTAGCTGTCTATGGAGTATATGTACCAGGTAGGGACTTGGGTGATTACTGAAAGGAGCCTAATGGGCACAGGTCCAGGGGCCTGAAGTCTCAGCCCCCACATCCATGGAAAAATTTCACTCAAAGACATATCAAATAAAAAAATGGAATAAATTGTATCCAGATCAGATAGTTAGAAGAATTAGAGCTTTTTAGGTGCATACTGTAGATAGATATGCACACACACACACACACACACACACACACACACACACACACACACACACACACAGTTACATTAATGAAAGATAAAAGATTAAGTGCTTAATGTAGGTGTTACATCCTGTAGTCTTCTGTTCATCACTTCACTTGTCTGTCTGTGTGCAGGTGTGGAGGGGAAGGCTGGTATGGCAGCAATAGCTCACACAGGAGGCCTGTTTGACCTTGATGCGTTCTTGATCGCTGTAAAGAAAGCCCTGCCTTCCTACGCATGCCCCGTCTTCCTGCGACTCATGCCATCTGTTGACACTACAGGTGAGACATTGATGCAAGGGCATGCAAACCCACGCACACACACACACGCACACGCATACATTCAAAAAGTCACCCTCTTTTGTCCTCAGGTACATTCAAAATCCAGAAGACACGGCTGCAGAGGGAAGGATACAAGCCACAAGACTCGAGAGAAAAGATTTACTTTCTAAACAGCTGTGCTGTGCGTTACGAGCCTGTCACTGAAGAACTATATAATGCCATCATGGAGGGGAGTGTACGTCTATGAGAAAGGAGGAGGTTGAGAAGGTATAGACTGATGAAGTATGTTTACTTCAAAGGGGAAATAGAGAATGAAAACACAGGGATGTATTTTTAGGGACAGATACATGAGTAGATATGATTGTTTTTTATGATTGTGTTTTTATTGTTTGCAATTAAATTAATGCTTTTTTTAAAAAAAAAGAAAATTTAATACAATTTTTCTTACATTGCATTTGAACAGAAGTCAATATGTGGTGTTTTACATCAATCATCTAAAAACAACAGCAAAAATGGACAAATGGAGCTAACACCTCAATTTAGAGTAAAACTCATTCATTATATATATATATATATATATATATATATATATATATATATATATATAGCCCTATATATATATATATATATATATGAATTAAATTCCTCAGAAATAAGATCCAATCTTAATCTTTAATCATCATTAATTCTTAATGTTAAGTATTTAAAACCAAACTAAGAGTCTACATCTATGCTAGTAGCTGCATTTAGGCCCAGTGGGGCTTTGCGCTAAATGCTAACGCTATCATGCTAACATGCTAAAAAAGAAAGGATCAGGATTTATCCTCTAGGGACCATGAATGTCCATAAGCAATTCATGGCAATCCAGCTCATAATTATTTCAGTACAAATTGACTGATATTGCCATAGAGCCATGCTTCTAGCACTAGGCTGTTAAAAACGAAGCATTACACTTGTGTGAGTGTTAAGGGCCATGACATTTATAATTCACTATGGCTGTGGGCTGTTTTTATTTAACATGCGAATGATATGCTCAACATGATTCATCTGGATATATTTGTGACTGTAGATTCATTGCTGATGATGTTTAGGGCTCTGTTCAGTGAAACATGGTAGGTTACACTGAACCTGGGCTTGCTGCGCTGTTTTTTGGCAGCAGATTTGTTGTCTTTTGTCGTTTCTTTTCCAGCAGGTTTTATTTCAATGAAATGGTCGTTTGAGGTGTATCTCTGAGGTTTGGTTTTCTTGTCCTCTCTCTCACAACAAATTGTCACATTTTTATCTTCAGTCAGACGTCTGTGCATCTTTATGTTACTGTTGGTCAATGCAGCATTCATGTCACTTTTCATCACCTGATTCTCCTCAGTGATAGTTGAGTCCTCCCCAGGGACACAATCTGACTCCACACTGATCTTTACTCTCTGTGCCAACACAGCCAAGTGCCCACACAAAGATACACTCTCAAAGTATGGGTACACCTTTTCAGTAAAGCGATGTCTAAATGTGAAAAGATGCGTTTCAGTATCAGCGTCCATGAAATCCAACGTCCCTTCATCCCAGTCCAGCCTCACATGGACCCTGCTGAGGTGGTGTGAGTTTAGGGTCTGAGAGGGAGTGGTCAAAGCTTGGTACTCGCCTTCTCGCAGGCTGATACACCATAATCCTCCCTCCGGACAGGCCTCAAACTCTGCTTTTCTGGACACTGACTGAGCAGCCACACCAACTGTCCAATTGTTGGTGCTGCCAACCTGTTGAAATCAATAATGAAAAATATTAGACAAACAGGGTGGATGAAAACTGCATCTCAACGTCTGTGTATACTGGATTCTTGAGGCTGACACCCAATATTTGAGTGTAAACGAAATCAGAATATAGGATATTTGTGTTCAGATAAACACATAGCCTAAGGGCGCACTTACACTGTCCATCCGTACCGTGCCCCGTGCTTTAGGTTACTTGTCCCCCCCTCCCTCTCCATCCGCGGCCCAGGCCCGTTTGTACTCCCACTACCTGGGCCTCGCGCGACTGCTTCTTGCCTGCCTATACGTCATCACGCCGTAACATGTCACACGTCACACGCATTGATTGACGTCATCGCAATGCGTCGCTTTGTTTACAAAGGCGCGCTGTCTTTTGGCCACATAATGAAAAACAGCGCAGAAAACATGGTTTTGGCTTTGTGGTTTTTCTGACCAAATCTGCAGTAAACACTCCACCTCCGCATCACACCAACGTGAACCTTTCGGCGCCATTGTTTTAAATGTCCGGGCATGGTCCATCCTTCTTTTTTCTGTCTATGTCCAGGCGCACATAAAATGGCGTCAAAACCGCCGTAGGCCTCGTGCTTGTGCTCATGCTCGTACACGTGTGCACGCTCGTGCTCGTATATTTGCAAACGTGCTTTACAAAAGGCCACCTCTCCCAAGTGGCGAGAGTTGTGCCTAGGCGCAGTACGGTTGCACTCACACTGGTCAAACGAACTAGACTTTAGCCGTGAAACGTGCTTGGGTACGGTACGGATGGACAGTGTGAGTGCGTCCTAACTAAACTGTTTTTATTGAACTGTGACAAATAAGACTCGACATTTAATTCTACTTTTCATCGCTGACAGTGTGTAATGAATACATTATTCCAAACTAAAAACATACTACAAATTTATAAATACTGTGAAAGTATCAAAACACTCAATCAACAGAGAAATGCACACAGCCCGTATTCAGAAACTTCCTTTTAAGTGAAATTCTGGTGTAAAATCATCCCAGGGTCATCAAGAAAGCCATCGAGACAATCTTTTTGTGTATGAACTATTAATGTAGATCGCTAACACTTGGCTAACACTTGGCTAACACGGATAAGCTTGGGGTGGCGAGTTGGATGCATTAAAACGTCTTTTTTAACCACTAATTATGTTTCAAATAACAGCAAACCTCTGCAGTAGCATGATAAGAGTCCTAACACATTAACCGAAGCACCAACATCTTCTATTGTTTACTGATAATCCCAATTTGAAGTGAGACGTGAGTTGTGTCATCCAATCCACACCTCCACACAGACATTTATGTCTCAGTCGTCTGTCAGCACCAGCTCCTGGAGATCTGAGTGAACAGCTGGCTACCTGACTTCAATAGGGTGACTCACAGCAGAAATGCACTGAATCAAAATAGTTTCATGTCGGCTCCATGGCAAGAAATCAATAGTGTTGTTATGCACTGATTTTCCTAGTCCATCCTAGCGAGTGAGGGAAATCTGCCTGCTGTGACACAGACACACTCACAAGCAGGCTGGAAGCTGATCAATCACTGTTGGCTAGATAGAGTTAATAAGTTCAAAACACAGATGTTTGTGTGATTTAAACAGCTGTCTATGCAGGTTAGGATTCTGTGAAAAAAATGCTCTCTAAATGGAATAACCAAATTACTATTTCTTTTCTTTTCATAGTTATAAGCTATAATCCTACATATTGGGACATGTCAGAGTAGAATGCTTGAACTTTACTCTATCTCTGCGTCTTTGTTACATAGTGACTAGTTGACTACTATTATGAAAAACTGGTAAACTAGTAACAATCAGTAGTCATGAAACCCCTAGTAGAAAGTGCATCACTGTCATTCCCTGGCTGCAATGACGTAAAGAGTGCAAGTGAGCATAATATGGGACCTTCAAACTTGAATCAAAGAAAGTGACCAATACATCAAAATCATTTTGCTAAGCTTATATTATTCAATAATTATAGCTCATTGTTATACTGCTCAGGCTCTGAAAGTAAATACCTCTATATCCCAACAGTGCGCTCCTGAGTCAAAGCCCTCTCTCGCCAGTATGCAGGAATAAGGGTGGAAACGTTCAGGGTTTGCTGGGACTGAGGCAGCATCTTCCAGACTCTGTTCCAGCCCCTGTGAGGGTCCACGAATTATATGGACGCTGTTCAACCCAGGAGACACTCTTAAACACTGGCCAGCTGTTCTGGGGTCCAGGGTCACTGGAGCTGAAAGATACAAAGGGTCAGAGAGTAATGAAGGAGGGAGCAGGGAGGGAGGGGACAGGAAGTATGTGCACGCATAGAGACGGACTGTATGGAGCGTTGTGTTTCATCTTCTCCCACACGGCATATTGGAGGTTACCCAGGTGTTTGGCTACATCTATAAGAGGCCTGCAAACCTTTGGGGACTCGCTGCGCCAGGTCCTGGTACTGCAGTAAATAAACATAAACATGCAGACAGTTATACAGTTTAATTTGCATTTACTTGTGTATGAAAATACCCAGAAATGCCACATACCTATTCATTGTGTCTTGGTAGTGCTGTAAAAAATGAGTTTGTATGGTTACTGTTTATACCTGTTCCCATTTATTGACTAATTATGTAAAATTTGATTGATGTTACCTCTAAAAATGCAACCCCATCTCCACCCGCAGCTAGCTCCTCTTCAACCAGTTGGATCTTGTCTTCCAGAGATTTTATCACCTGATTTATTGTGACTATCTGTTCTTCTGCCTCTCTCTTGTTCTCCTTCTGTTCCACATTGAGCATGTGTAGCCTGGAAGCTTCCTCCTCTCTCAAAAACTGGTGAAGACCCTCAAATTCCTTTTTCAGGTGCTCCTCTGCGAGTTTGGCCTCAGCCTCGGAAGGATAGAAAAAGCAAGGAACATGAGACGAAAGAAGTGGAGGTCCTAAAACAGTGATCCAATCATAAATATAGCAATGCATCCCAACCTTTCTTATTATTTTATTTAGTCGCAGTTCTACCTGGTTATGTCTGGATACATGTTCACAGATCTGTGTGACTCTTTGAAAGTTAATCATTTTCTTCTTCAGTCCATTTTGTGATGTTCGGAGCTCCTCCTTGTGGACAAAAAGGAGAGTCAATGCTCCATTAGTATCTGTTGCAACTATCACAGGTAAGCCAGAGGTGATAGTAAGTACATTTACTTGAGTACAATTACTTGAGTAAAGTACACTTATTTGGCTACAGTTATTAGTTACTTTGCAGATTAAGGTTTTATGCACAAAATGTATGATGAGTTTATAAAAGAAGACATTTATAGATTAAACAGTATATATAATTAACTCCATCTTTCAAAAATAAAACATTAAAGATCCCATATTTTAAAAAGTGAGAAACGTCGGAAACTGTGCCTTTAAACGAGATGTCAAGACTTCTGTACCGCTTTGATGACACAACTACATTTGTAAAGAGTGCAGTTAGTCAGTCCCCAGCTGCAATGAAATACTGACCAATCAGAGCGTTACAGACAGAGAGTGAATACAGGTATATTTTCAGACAGACAGGATGAGACAACTTATGTGTTTCTTGAACATTATAGCATGTTAACATGTTCTAGTAGAAACCCAAAACAAATCAAGTACAAATATGAACATGAAAATGACCTTTAAAATGTTGCTAACATATGATTATGAACAGGTCACAGAATATTGATGCGTTGCCATTCTGTACAATGAGTACTTTTACTGACAAAAATTAGAAATTAATGTTAATAAATTCATGTACTTAATAAATAATTGTAGGCTTTGGTTCCCTGCTGGTTTTCCATCATATTTATATCGGTATGACCATGCAAAATGTATTAAATGTTATTGTCTGTGGTATTGAAAAGGCTTAAATTGAACTTGAACACCTCAGAAATGATGTGATGTCACCAAACTCCACTAAACAGATAACAGGGTAGCCTATATCATCCGGGGGGTAAAAATCAAGCAATATAAGTGACAACACTGTTGTGGGCGATCTAAAAAAAATTGATGATGATTATTCAAATATATGATCACATTCAAATTTCAGTGATCGAACTACCAAACAGTGTAATAAGTAGATAAGACTTTATCTACTCCAAAACATTAAAATGCTGCTTATTATCAGTTATCACTAATATATATATATATATATATATATATATATATATATATATATATATATATATTTATATATATATATATATATATATACGTATATTCCTGTTAACACTGACTAAACAGGAATTTAACATAACCCAGCAATTCCTCTGGTTATTATTAGCATTTTGGTGTGTATATATAAATATATGTATGTGTATGTGTGTGTGGTGTGTGTGTGTGTGTGTGTGTGTGTGTGTGTGTGTGTGTGTGTGTGTGTGTGTGTGTGTGTGTGTGTGTGTGTGTGTGTGTGTGTGTGTGTGTGTGTGCATAGGTCAAAATTGCATGTCTGATGAGACCTAAAAAGGCATTTGTGACACACTGATAGCAACAATAATTACCAGCTTAGTTTTCAGCGCTGTGCCTCTTAAAAACTCACTCTAAATTCTGCCTGTGTAAACTAATCTTGGATTCACAGGCGGCATCTGTTTGGACAGGAAAATAAATATTTACTGGAGATAAAAAAAAAAAAATGCCTGACTGCCTCCTTGTTGAAATATCCACTTGCTGGGGCCACAGGAAGATACGGTAATGAAAACAGTCATGAGGGGGCATCCTTAGTCTCAGCAAAAAATCTGTTTCAAATCTGTGCCGTTAAGCGCTTGGCTGTTATTTGTGCAACTGTTTTGTTTGGCTTTGTGGCAGCAGGGCAGCTGTAACTGGAAAACCAGCATTCAAGCACTCTTGTTGGCAATCATCTGCCCTGCTGAAGTGTCCTTGAGGAAAACAATGAATTCCTGCCAGCTGCTCTGTATTCAATCCTTCAGCATGAGGCTGTTTTGCTTTCAGCGGCGAAATAAGGAGGCCATTTTCAGGCTTTTCACTTCAGTGGCTCCATCAAAGTGGCTGCAGATAAATCCCAGGGTTCAGAAGATGATTCATGTGACAGGAGAGAATCAGAAACATATTCCTCTACACAAAAATATTCTTATTTGCCCTGACTCCTCTCCAATAATGTAGCTTTCTTTGAAAATGACAGACATTGAGGCCTCTAAACATATTAAAAGGGGACATATGAAACTTTCTACGTTCATCCTTATATTTTGGGTTGTTCCTAGAACATGTTGACATGCTTTGGTGCTTAAAAAACAAATTGTTGTTTATTGTTTATTGTTTGTTTATTTATATGTAAATTCTACCCTTTGGTCCTGTTCAAGAACATGATCTTTGACCTTGTCGTACCAACTAGGTGTCTTTTCCAGGGACTTGACCAGTGTCCTCTCAATGGCGACAGAGCTAGGCTGCTTAAACGGCCTTGGCCCAGCTGGAGCTGCTGCGCCAGGCTACTGTGATGTGTGACCGCCTGTGAGTGTGAGTGATCGTGACGGGGGGAGAAGCTCCGCAGCTGCCGCTGCTTTTTGGGGAAAGAAACCGCAGAGTTACAGAACAAAGTCGCCAAATACAACACTAGTCGTTTTTAACAAAGACAAAGTCGCTGGGGATTGGTAAATTCTCCGGATCATTTCAGAACAACGAAATGAAAAACTTGGAAAATGCTCTGCTGGATGTTTATTCTTCAAGATCGCTGAGTCGCTTATTTAGCTGTCAATCAAAAAAGGATTCCGCCTCAGACAGCTCCTCCAATCATCATGCAGAAGCCGAGCGTCGTGGCGCTGTGGGGATGAATGAGAAGGAAGTGGCCCCGGTTACCTGTGATAAGTAGCTGATTCTGAACAAAAGATAAAGACTTTCTAGCACGTATTTAGTCAATGAAATGTACACACAGCAGTACATATTTCACCAGTTCTTTTTTTGTTTTGGTGACATTTTAGGGGAAGCTGAGCTTCTCTTGCAGTCTTAGAGCAATCACCACTGCTGTATTCCCTCTAACTTCAAATCTTCCATTTTAGCGTTTGTTTCTGTAAGCCCCCCTCCTGAAAATGCCCAGCCTGCTCTGATTGGTCAGTGTTTCTGTAACTGCAGTGTCCCTGCACCGTCATTGCAGCTGGGGAATAACTGTAACAGCACTGTAGCTGCACTTTACCTATATAAAGTATAGTTGTGACATCACAACCATAGTGCCGAAGGCTCGATAAAGAGCACAGTTTCTGAATACAGGCTGTGTGCATTTCTCTGTAGATTGAGTGTTTTGATTATTTCACGGTACTTATATAGCACCTCGACATGCTTTATAATAAATAAAGACGTGGAAATCTCACTCTTTACAATACAGGACCTTCAAATTAGTCAATTTGAGGTGAGAATATCATTTGAACTGCTAATGACTCATGAACCAATAAACTTATGACGGTGGGTCACTTGAAGAAGTTGCTTGGTTTTATGGAGACACAAGGAAAAAAGTTTAGGGATAAGTGTTAAAGTAAAAAAATATTTAAAGATAAAAAAATAGATTTAAAGATGGAAATAAACAGTTATGCATTCACATTAATTTATTATTCTCTTATTTTACTTTTCTGCTGTAAAGTCATACTTCCCTCAATGGCTCAAATAACTAATCAGTTGAATCGATGCTTTCAGTGCAGTAAAAATGTTGTAGTCCCAGAGCCTGATACCTGATTCCTACCTTGCAGTCAGTTGCGGCCTCAGTCAGAGGGTAAACCCTGTGTCCTGCGTGGCTCACAGCTGCACATTGTTCACATAAAGGCTTCAAGTCATCCAAACAGAACAGAGACAGGCTCTCTTCGTGTTCCTCACACCACTCTGGAGAGTCAACGGACCAGGGTGTCGAGGCGAGGCCTTCTGCCTCTGCTCGGTGAAGGGAAACGGGGAGGAACGGTTGGCAGCTCATGGAGAGGTCGGTGGTGGTGGTCAGACTGAAGCAGTGGGTTTGCGTGGAACAGATGAAAAGTGGGAAACATGGGAGGGCATAAGAAAGAGGAGGAGCAGTGTTTATGTGTATTGGCATCAGTGTTTTATGTGCGGTTACCAAACACCAGTCTTGATTCATGGAGAGGCACTGAAGTTACTTACAGTAGATCTGCTTACACGCTCCGTCTCAAACTTGAAGCTACGCCAGCGTGCCTACACCACATGTAGCCATGCATCACTCTGTAGTGTGTCAGTTTTACTTTCATGGCCCTGTAATTTATGGTACATACTGACATTCCAAGGCCAAATTCATTCCTGTGCCTTTTCTTGTTATTTGAACTACTTTACCCATTCCTCTACCCACAGAGGAATAGCACTTCTTTCATTTAATGGCATATTTTGAAAGCACAAAAATGATTGATTAATTAATTGACTTGTGTGGTGTACACAATTTCTGTTTTGTATTTTTTATTACTTTCACATGCAGTATCAAGTTATTGTATATTTTTGGAGACATACAGTAGTACTGCATGTACTGCATGTCAGACCTGAGCTATGTTAAATAGATCCAGTTTCACTGGCCTTTAATAATTTGAGCTGCTCAGATCCACGGAACATGTAGTCCAGATAAGATTTGACAGGTGAATCGCATTTCATTGAATCATATTCTCTAAAGTCAAATGAATGACATCTATTTATTCTCAATTTGCAAGGGCTCAGGTGGCACATGGTAAGACAGGCAAGACCATAATATACAGTATGTCCACGCAACCCTTTTAATGGCTTCATTCTGAGCTGTGATATTTTATTGAAGGATAGCTAGCACTCTATAGAGTAAAGAATTCCCCTGCGGTTTCCAGAGCCAGACCTTTCTCTTCCAGTTGCATTTTAGAGGTCTGACTGAACAGAATTATTGCAATTAAAAACCTACAATAGTCTAATGACTTTGTAATAATTGTAAAACCAGTTCTGTTGTAAAGTGCACTTCAACATAAAGTGGGGGTTTGGGGCAAAGCTTGACCCGCCTTCAAGGTAAAGTGAGAAGGGAAAGATGTCTAAAGAAGTCAAAGCTCCGGGAGCTTCTACTGTGAAGACATCTCTACCGCTTGGTAGATACTTTACAGAAATGCAAAAAACCCCCCCACAAACACACAAGTACATTGTTTCTTTTTATGGGATGCAAAATTAAAGGGTTAAATGCATTTATATGACGCCTTTGCAGTTTTCCAAACACTCAAAGCGCTCTACACTACTTGCCACATTCCCACACACTGATGTCAGAGGCTTCAAAGCAAGTTGCCAATCTGCTTGTCAAGATCTAATCGAACCATTCATACACATAAGGCCCATTGGACTGTCATGGGAGATCAGTCAATAAGGATCAACGAAGAAAGATGAAGAGACAATAAGACCAGCTTTCTCCATGTCATTGCAAGGAAGGCCATCTTCGAGACCTCTGCACAAACGGCTCCCGTCTGGAAAAATGCCCCCAAGGTCAGTTTCGGTAGAGTTTAAATACAGACAGCACAAACAGCCCAGCTGGCATGACGTTTACAGCAGGATATCAGAGCACAAGGGTGACTTGTCCTGTGTTCTGAGTTACACAAAGTCATAATTATAAATTTCCATCACAGTGGCTCAGAGTCTTACCCAGGGACACTTTGACATACTGATTGGAGGTACCAGGGATCGAACTGCCGATATCAAATTTATGGACAACCTGCTCTGACCCTGGAGCCACAGCCACAGCCAAAAAGATACCAGGCAAAACCTACGTTTTCACTGTCTCATGCAGGTTGAACTGTTATCACACTGTATCTAAACATATTCATGTCAACACTGTTTGTACGGGTGCTACTATACATGCATGGTTTGCATGCGTGCATGTGCAAACCTCGTCAGAAGAGATGAAACACAGTACAATAGTAGTTGTTTTTTTACTGTGTACATATTATTACATCTTGTATTTTGCATCTGTTATTGATGCTTTTGTTATTTGTCCTATCCTCTTTTGCTGCTGTAACACTGTAAGTTTCTCCAATGTGGGACTAATAAAGGATTATCTTATCTCTGCACTTGTGTGCATGTATTTTTCCTTAATGGTTGTGTTGATCTCTCTGCTCCATGTTTCTCTCTGTCTGCTGTCTCCTCTCTTTCTCTGCTGTCCTCCTCAGCTCCGATCCTCCTGACAGCTGAGTTTTACTTGTCTCTCCCATGACATGAAGAGTTTTACAGATGGTGAAGTTGATGACAATGGGGATGTTTGGTGGAGTTAAAAGCTTCACCGTAATTGCTCTTAAAGCTGGTTCTTCTCCCTCTCGCCTTCACAGCCCTGTCATCAGTTTGCTCCATTACAGCACCCAATTGTGAGTTGTGCCACTTAACATGGGTCACATCATGTTCTGTCCAAAGTATTGAGATGGTGATGTACTAGAATCCCCCTGTCCCGTCTTTTACCGTCCCTCCATTTTTCTCAAGACAGTGTAAATTCACATCCAGTCTGTCATGTGATGGAAAAAAAATCATCATTTCATTTCATTTCTGAATCTTCACTGGACAACAGTTCATCGCCCTGATACTAATGTTTAACATTGCTGCGCATAAACCAGAAAATGAGAGAATCAGTAAGATTACTGTAGTTTTGACTTTCAACATATATCTGCTTTATTGAGCTAACCACAATGAAACGATGTGTGATGTAAGGAAAGAGGCGGAGAAAGAGTGAGCAAAAGGGTGAGGACAAACAATTGCAACTGATAAGAATAACAGCACAGGCGAAGACAACAGCAAAGAGAATGGCTCACCTGTCACCTAAGCTCCAAAGAACACAGGTATATCTCAGGTAAGCCTGTAGAAACATATTTTTGTCATGACTATTCGAATATCCAAATGTAATCTAATCTCACATAAGCCAGTTACTGACACATGTTGCGATGACACACACACACACACACACACACGCAGGGTGGACGAGAGGCAATATGCAATGCCGATATCATGTTTGTTTGTTTTTCACATCAGATAAAACACAACAATAATAACAAATGAGACACAAAACTACTGAACTTAAATGAATACTTATTTAAGAGTTTTTGTCTGCATTGTCTCTATTTAGTCTGTGTTTAGTTATTGGCATTAACTCGCAGCAAGGTTTTGAAAACACAATCAACACAAACTTAATTTTCAAAACATTCCACAACCATACCAAATGACACAGCTGATAAATACAATACAATCATTTTTTTGAGCTCTGTAAACTAGGTAAGCGGGTTTGTGTGCGAGGGTACCTTGCCTCAATACATGAATGGGATCTGGACACATTGCCACGTACGGGTCACCAACAGTTTTACAGTCAAGAGTCGTGATTCCAAGCAGGAACAGACAGAAATCCAGGAGCCATCTGCTCCCTGATCTACATCTGCTTCTCTCAGCGTAGCCTGAACTGCACAATCTGTGTGTTTGTGTGTGCATGTGTTTGGATGTGACTTTGAATGCCCCAGGTATTTGAAGGTGGTTGGGGGTGTAAGACAGAGCTGGGGATTTCTGGCTGTCATATCTGCACCTCCATACAAAAGCATTTCATTTAGTGGATGACATGCGCCAACACATCAAAGGTATGCTTTTAGACTACAGTTGCTGTTTACTGTCTGTAGTGCGGATACGTACATGATTGCAATCGTTCTTTTTTTCTTCAAAAAACACACATGTCTTAACATCTGCACGCGTCAGGTAAATCAGGTGGCCAACTGGTGTGTTGGGATTGCCCCACAGCATTTCCTGTCTTCATGCAGCACCCTCACAGTGCCCCAGTGTGTCTGGCCACTGGATCCCTACAGGAACAGACACAGTGGGCCAACATAAAACAAGCTGCAACACGACATCAGAGCTCTGGTATATTTTTCTTCAATGTCTTCTTTTCAAGTTATTCTTTTCCCATCCGTTTCCTTAGCACTCTGGTGAGACGATTCACCAGAATCCAGGGCCTTCATAGAGGCTGTGTCATCCTCGAAGAAGCTCTGGGGAAACTGTCAAACGGAGGTACATGTGGTGGGCGGTAGGGAAGAGGCGAGCAATCATCTCTAAGGGGTAGGCAGTTTATTTTTGGCAATGTTGGGCCAAACCTCCAAATAACCTTTCATTATATTATAATTCAAGTGTTCTGAGAGAAAACTAGACTTCTGCACCTCCTCTTGGCTCTGTTTTCAGGCTTTAGAAATAAACCTGACACGTCCATGGGTTTGTTGCACAGAACCATCTGAGAAACTGACTGGCAAAAGGGCAGTCACTTTCAAAACATACCTGGCAGGTGATTGGATGAACCGTCTGTCTATCAAACTCTTACCTCATGTTAATCAGAGACAGAGAGAAAACTTTCCATCGAAAAAAGCCTTAAGTACCATTCTCTTCCTTCAATGATGAAAAACTCTCCGGTTCTGATAAAACTGATGCTAGTAGCATCTAAGTTAACCTCAGGAGCCACCGTTATAGTTTTGAACAAGCAGTCACCTCTCATGTCATTGTCAACCTTTCGCTCCCCCATCAACTGCCAGCAGCAGGATGCTGGATGCCGATTGGCCAGATGACTTCTAGTGTGAAAAAGATTACTTGGAGCCTGTCAAGATGGATTTTCTTTTACAATGTGAACATGATTCTCACATTATTTTGTGTTATGGTCTTTCATTTTTCTATTTCTTCTTCTGTCTCTTTTTTGCCCTTATGGTAAACATGGTGATGGAAGAAGTGATTTCATACCTCAAGGACCAGGTATTTCCCAGAATTATTGTGCATCACAGCCAGAGGAGGACAGCCTGGATCAGTGAGTGAAAATGACAAATATATCTATATAATATGTTGGCTTAAGCATACACATACATATGAATAGGTTAACCAATTCAGATGTATGTTGCGTTTTAGAAATATAGTAAGTATTTGTATTTGTATTTATGTAGCACCTGGACCTGCCTTATAATAAAAAAAGACATGGAATTCTCACTTTTTTACAATATGGGACCTTAAAGACTCTAATTTTGATGGACGTCAGGATCCATGTTCATGTTACTTTGAAGTACCTGACAGCTCTTAAAGCTTCCTAAATCCTTCAGATAATATTAAAAGGAAAAAAGTCAATCTTTGTTTCCTACAACTCATGTTCACACTAAAGCATTATGGCCATGATCTGTGATTAGGTGTCTCATTTTGTATGAATCACTGATCTGGACTGACGATTTTGTTTTCTTGCACAACAGCAGAAGGAGGATCTTTGATTAGAATGTCCCTCAGGCGACAGGAGAGGTGTTTTTATAGTTTCTTTAGATTACTTCTTCATATGACTGGCAGCTATGCAATCTTGCAATCATGTGATGGAATGTGAAGTGTTTTCCGAGGCCTGAGGCATGAAATGTTTTAATGGGAGCTCATGTTATGTTTCTTCAACATATTATCAATTAGTGAAAGTACACGTGGATAACCGTCTTCTATTAAACCCGTGTGGATTATATGAACTGTTTAGCAACGCATTAACAATACATTATGCTGAAAAATTCAAGCATGGTCCATTTCTTTCTGGCGGTGCTGTATGTTTTTGGCTCATGCCTCTGAGTGGCTGTGGAGCAGACAATGCCAGGCTGTGGCAGAGCCTGGACCGGCTGGAGTGGAGCTCGGAGGGACATGTCTGTGTATCTAGTAAATTAAGGTTGAGAATAAAAAAACATGTTGTCTTTCACTTCTCTCCACTCTTCTTTATCTCCCAAGTGCTTGATACGTGTGCTATGATGTCCTGCAGGTTGCTCTCTCTGTATTCATGTTTCTTTTTTGACTTAGCTTACTTTGCTTACAGCAGGTGCAGTGTAGGATCAAAGAGAGAGTGGTCAAGGTGTGTAGCAGGGTGCTTGAGAGGAAAATACACACTTTTTATAGACCCTTTCAATGGAATTCCATTGCTAGGCAACAGCCTTAGTCCTTGGTAACTGTCAGCTGATGTCATTCACATTCACTGCAACAAGAAATAAACTAGGACTGTTTGGGAATGTTTATGTTTCCATCTTTGAAAAGGGTCAAATGCACATCACTCAAACCACACACACACACACACACACACACACACACAAAAACACACACACACACACACACACACACACACACACACACACACACACACACACACACACACACACACACACACACACACACACACACACACACACACACACACTCTCACACATTATTCTGTCTGCCCCTGTCTCTGTCTCCATAAACAAGCACAGCACCTGGATACAAAACTGTGTGCTCTTTGATCTCAACTAATTCTGGTGGTGATCCTGCAGATAAAACTGCCAGCATTTCCACACGGTGTGGGTGAGCAGGTACGTGTCTTTATTTCTGCGTCTGTGTACGTTTTTTTTATAAAAAATTTTTTTTGGCAGTTTTCCAGACAGGAAATGGGATGAGAGAGAGGGGGGAGACATGGAGCAAAGGGCCGCAGGTAAGGCTCAAACCCAGTCCGCGGCCGCTGCCTCGAGGACCTTCAGCCTCTTTGGCGACTGCTCTAACCACTCAGCCACTGGCCGCTGCGTCTGTTTATGTGTAACATCTTTTATTTTGGTATTCATTGTAATCATAATTCCCACTGATTTTAGGATCTGTCTTGTTAAGATGCCATGGTGAACTCAGAGCAAGCCCTCCTTATCCGCCCTTACACTGTCTTCCACTCCATTCTGAGAGACAACCTGACGATTTACATCCAGTCAGGTACAGAATAGGGCTTATTTTGATCTCCACTATATATATATATATATATACATACATACATACATACACACACAAAATATGTGTATATATAGCTTAAATATGTTTGTGTGGGTTTATTTGATGGGGTGACATTTGGGATATGCTGATGGCCACTCACCAAAAAAAAATTCTGGTCTATCATACGCGGCATTTTTTGTGTTTACTTTTCTTTTTTTTTTTTCTTATTGATGATTGTGTTGTGATATGTTTACCTTGTGTATGAACATCAACCTGTCAAAGGGACTAAAGAGGGAAATTAGCTACAGGCTATAATCTTGCATATTTAAATGTTTATTAACATGCCCTGGCTCTGCTTTTAACTGAATCTGAAAAAAAGTTAGTTTTTTTTTGCCCGTTTGCAACTCATACCATGCCCCCATGAATCAAACTTTGTAAAGACTCACCATTTCATTCAAAAAGCACTGCACACTGAATCATTTACTGTGCTTACCTTCCTTGTGTATTTGTCCTAAACAGCCAACAGCGTATATCACTGCTTACTTAAATGTTTTTATTAGTAAATCATAATTTTAAGGGCTTAAAGGGTTATTTTCAAATTCTGCTTAACCTCAGTTCTTCTCATCATCTTCCTTTTGTCCCAGTGTGTGCGACTACTTTTTGCATGATTCATTGATATGGATGAATATCAAAATATGAAGCCTTTTTTTAAGCCTGCTGATCATCAGGTTGGTGTAAGAAACTACTCATTCCTTTGCATTGTAGTGGAGGAGAGCAGAGATGGAGTCAGAAATATATTTGTTGAACGTTATTTGTTCCACCATTTTAATAATTTCCTTTTAGATGTGGAGAACAGGAAGTCAGAAGACACATTTGTTCAATTTTGTATAATTTAGGGTAATTTCACTGGGGAGAATTGGGGGGATATGCCCCAGGATCTGCACCCATGCATGCAACCCATGTGAGTGAATCGTCCATCTCCCCTCAAAGACGATAAATGCAATGGTTCCCAACCTGCAGATATTTTTTTTCTAAAAAAAACCTGCATACAAAAGATTGTGATTCACTGCTGTAAAGTATCATCACTTTCTGGGTTAACGTATCCTCCAGCCTGATGTACAGTAGCCTGTGGCCCGCAGTATTTTGCACACACGGACACGCCCATGTTGCCTTGTATCTGAGTCCGACAGCTGGATCTGTCCTTAAAGGGGAGGACTTCATATCGCAGAGGCAAGCTTGGGAAGACTTATTGGTCTTATAGGATAAATTACGTTATTTATATAAAATACAATCCCAAACACACACCGGACAGAAACTCCCTGATATGATTCATTTTAACAATCTACACGAGGCACAGAGATGAGGGCCTGCGACTGACTTTTGAGAACACCGAGTTCCCCTCAAACCAGTTCAGACCTGCCCTTTAATTCAGCCAGCTCCTCCGCCATAGTTCCTCCGTCGGCGTAACACAACAGCGGGACCCTCAGCCTCCACACCGCTCCGTGCCCTTCTCTGTCCGCCGCGTCACCAGCGTGTTTCTCTCCCCCTGCCATGCCCCGGGTCACCTCACTGCTGTCTGCCCTGCTGTTCGTTCTCCTGCCGGGCCCGAGCCGGGGGTATTTCCCCGAGGAGCGCTGGAGCCCCGAGTCTCCGCTCCTCGCCCCCCGGGTCGTCGTCACGGTGGTCTGCCGCAACTCGGCGCACTCTCTACCGCTGTTTCTCGGAGCCATCGAGCGCCTCAACTACCCCAAGGACCGAATTGCGCTGTGGTGAGTGGCATCGCTGTGAAACCCTAAAAAAGGCTTCCGTTATACACGGGGTGTTAGGATATAACGTGTCAAAACTTTCAAAAGTACTTTTTAAGAATATGGAACTGGCGGTAAAGTGCAGTACAGAGGGATGTATCGTCGGCGTGAGCCCATTAATGACGGTAGCGCCAGGGACACGTCAAGCCCGTGAACACAACACATAGAGGGGGAACTCTGCGTGCGTGCGTTTGCGCGTGCGGTTGGGAGTTTTGACCAGGTGGGGCCGCTGTGTTATTAAAATGTAGGGTAACGCACGAGCGCATTACACATTATAATTAGCGGTGACATGACAAATGGGCTGTACACGTGCCGGGGTACGGTCGGGACTTTGCCCCGGGCAGCGGTGCACGGAGGGCGGGTTGCTCGAGCACACTCATGCCCGTGGAAAAAGTTCCATTCAGCCACAGATCGTCTCTCTCATCGCCCCTCCGTCTTCTCCTCAACCCCACCCTCGCATTTTCTTCCCCCTCCCTCTTCCTCTTCCCCCTTCCACATCTCGTCTTTGCAGACATGGAACAAAAGCAGTATTGTTGTGAAGAGATGTTTTAAAATTGGCACCTCTGCTGTCAAAATCGTGAAAAAGCACGTTATACAAACTGTATGTGAAGCTGTTTATTGAACGCCTCCTCGGGATTTACCTTCTGTAACCTCGCAGCCTGTTGTTCCGTCACCCAGCCCCCCTTCCAGATGATTCTTTTCTCCAGCAATGCTTACTTCCTCTTGTCATTTGGAGCCCTTGTCAGTAGATCAGTTTTTGAAGATTAAGTTAATCTTTTCATCAGCATTCAGACTTGCTTGGTTAGATTACATGTCTTTGAAACAGCCTCAAGCAGAGTTTAATGCCACTCTGCCACTGATTTTAGATTATAATTAAACACCATTCGCCCGTGTGAATAGATTGTGTGGTGTCTGGTCTAAGAGTAAATGTTGGAAACTCTTTCAGTGGGAGCTAGAATGAGGGAAACAAGTGTCCCTGTGTCTGTTTAAACAGACCCGCTTGGATGTTTAGTTTTTCCCTTCATATCCCAGCCAGCAAACTCAGCCTCTGTGCCTGCGTCTAACTATGCCCATGTGGCAGCAGAGCTCAGTTTTCCACACCGTTGCTTTGATCTACAGCACATCTCTTCCCTCAGTGGAAGAACAGATAGAAAATGTTTTGAAATGCAGCATGAGAGACATAAACTGAGCTGCTAGCTGGCCACCTGTCGATACCTGCAGTTATCAGCCCGACAGGTTAAGATGGAGCACTTGGCAAGCAGCGACATATAGACACATGTGCTTTCAGAGTGCCTAATGAAGTGTGTGTATTCTGCAGAGACACGCAGGATGGATATTATCAATCCATAAATCTTCCATTTTTATCCCTCTCTGCAGCTTTCCCAGCTCTCTCTTATCCTTTAGGCACGGCTCTATTGCTTGCAAACAAGCAATCCAAAATAAATCCTCTCCAGAAAGCTTTTTTTTTATATTCTTTATCTGTGCTCATTGAAAACTTCACAGCAGTCAGAGAGGGAAAGGTAGAGGGAGAGGAGGAGGAAGAAGAAGAAGATGGACTGCTGAGTCACATGTAGTTGCTGGGACAGCACGGCTGTGTTAAAACGCCACAGACAGATGGGAAACTAACACCTGCAGCACGCCGACTGTCACTCAGTACATGACAGGGCTTGGAGTGAATCCATTTCTCTCATATTTACACATTCTTTCCTTCTCTCTCCCTCGTTTCGTCTACCCCTCCCTTACACACACTGAGATTTGTTGTGATAACACAGACAGCAGACGAATGCCGGCTCTCCCCTTGTCAGCCTCTATTGTCTGCGATCTTCTTTGTCCACGGCTGACATTAGTGTTGTGCAACTCTGCTCTAATGACAACAAGACCCTCAGAGGACGATAGTAGAGACGGATAATGTCAGTATTAGAAAAACGCAATTTCCTTTGGGATTTGGTTATATCGAGTTATATCTTAAATTTCTTTTTCAAGGTGCCCTAAAGCTGCAAAAATCCACATTTTCACATATGTATCAACTAATTGTTTTATAAATAGGGCTGCAATAAACAATTATTTTCATTATTGATTAATCTCTTGATTATGTTTTTCATTAATTATTACAAGTGCAACTTGCAGGTTCATTTTTTTTATTACATTTACATTTAACCTTACTCTAAAATGATCATTTGAAATGTTAATGCAGGTTTTTTTTTATGTTTTACAAAACATATGGGCAGAAATCGGAAGTGGCCCTTTTGTGCAGCGCTTATAAAAACCTCTATTTTTCAACATCACACGTCAAACGCACCATATTACGTAGGAGAAGCAAGTCTTCCTTGCTGTCCACTGTAGATCAAAGGCGATAGTAGGTTGAGCGGTTAGTTTTCCTAAATCTGGCTTTTTTTCTGTAGTTTTACCATGAATTTAACCATTTGTCATCATGGTGATTTATTTTATTTGTAAAGGAAGCAGATGAAGATAATGTACTTTACTTCTGCAGCTATACTGGAAAACATGGTTGTGTAACGTTAGGATGCTCCCTTATTTTCCCGGTGATATGATGAATTGTGGAGTGAGACGGCAATTAATGCAATGTTAAAGGGACAGTATTCAACATTCAGAACATTCATTCAGCAGCAGATATACAATGTAAAGATTTATTGGAGTAATTGCATCCTGAGCAGAGAATGAAGTCACTTTCCCTCCGTGTGTGTTGTATCCCAGTTGCTCTGTTGTATATTTTGATAGCTGGTCCGTCCGTATCACATGTGGCCTTGAAAAACATATTATTTTCTATCACCCACTGCTAACTGTTTATCATTTTATGTTATTTAATATGTAAACCTGCCAATTAAATATCCCAGATAATGCACTATATCAGGATACATATTACTGGATCAGACTTCTTCTGAAGTACTCATCAGAACACATATTGCAATACCTTAATCAGAATCAGAATCAGGATCAGAGTGGGTTTTATTGCTAAGAGCTGAGTACTGACTAGTGTTTCCCCCCCCCTAATTAAAAATCTGTATCCCTCAATGTACGCAACTGATTAGGGATCTTTCTTTTATGTGTAATGTAACATGAGTGTATGACTAGGGCTGCAACTAACAATATTTCCATTACCAATGAATCTGTTGGTTATTTTCTCGATTTATCGATTAGTTGTTTTGGCCTATAAAATGACGGGAAAATGTGAGAAAAAATTTGGACATTTCTTCTTAAAAAAAAAATGAAACTGAAAACGAATAAATGAATTATCAAATTAGGTTGCGATTATTTTAGTTGTAGACAACTAATTGCCTAATTGTTGCAGCTTCACATTACTTCTTACTACTAAGTGGAAGGAATATTTTATGGCTGCATCGGTGCATCCCTTATATAAGCTCATGGAGGCTGATTTTTGATAATGGCTTATATAAACAAAATAAACTATATATCGTTGTTGGAATAGGACATTTGAGACAGTGACACAAGATTTCATCCCCAGAAACGGCCCTAACGCCAAATCATTGAAAGGAATATCTTAGACGGCTGGTGTTCCTGATCAGGGTGCTATTCACTCACGGTCGCTCTCTTTCCTTCTCCCATAGGGTGGCGACAGATCACAACATAGATAACACCACAGCCGTCCTGAGAGACTGGCTGGTGAAGGTGCAGAATGACTATCACTATGTGGAGTGGAGACCTCAAGATGAACCCAGGTACTGTGTGTGCGTGTGTGTGTCTGTGTGTGTGTGTCTGTGTGTGTGTGAGATGCACATTAGCTAATGGGTCTGTCTGTTCATGTCTCAGTGCCTTTGAAGACGAGGTGGGGCCTAAGCACTGGAATAATCAACGTTACGAACATGTAATGAAGCTCCGTCAGGCAGCGCTGGAGACCGCCCGTGAGATCTGGGCTGATTACCTGCTGGTACGTTATAATAAGCTTCTTCTTATTATGTACTTTCACAGCTCAGAATTTGAAACAAGCATTGTCGACAAACTGCAGTTGTGGTTGCAGAACGATGTTCAGTTCTCTGGTGTGTTTCAAACTACTGCTGTTCAATGTTCGGAGGGGAACACTTTTCAATGCCTAAACATTTAACCCTTGTGTGTGACTGCATCCAGTCAATGTGCATTTTGTTCAGCCATAGCATTTGTCCACATACTGTCACTGCTGAGGTCATTCTTAAACTGACATTTGAAACTTTACTTTTTGTACAAGACTTTGACTGTAACTGGCTGGCCTGATGTAATGGTTACAAAACACATGATGAACTACTAATAGAGTCATTTTTTAGTCTTCAGACCACTCCAGGCGTTTTTGACACTGTAACACACACACTGTATAATGTTTATGTAAATGTGGCACACATTACACAGTGATGGTAGACGCTGCCACTCAAGGTGTTATCTGCTCATCAGCGTCTAATCTCATCATTCAGAAGCACATTCACATACGAGACACAACCTTCAAAAGCAATTTCGGGAGCAAGGAGGACACTTCTACATGAGGACTGGAGGAGCTGGGATCGAACACCCGCTCAACCCCCTGAACCACCAATATTTGTTTGTATTAGCTTTTCCCAGATACATCAGTACTGACCTGCATGTTGGCCATGTTGGCCATGTTGGTCGTTTTAAAAACAGTGCATGCTGCTTGCAGCTGTAAAATATCCTGCTGAGTACACATCTTGGTCACAGTTCTTATATAACCAAGTTTAAGGAATCCTTACAAAGTTTTGTAAAAAAAGAACTAAAATCATCGCTATATGATCATATATTTTTTTTCTTGGCTATAGAAAAACTAATTTCTGACTGGTTGACAGGTGGTGATAAAAATCAACCCCAACACTTTTAAAAACAAACATTTTATGCTTCACAGTTCATTATTGACCTTGACAAATGGTGTAACAAAATAAAAAATATACAGTACTTCCTATTTTAACAATGTCTTAATCAGTGCATGTTCTGTAGAAATCATAGGCTGTATAAAAATGGACTTAGCCTCTCCGTCGGGGTCCATTCTTGATAGTAGGCTGCGTTCAAGTCATGGTGCGGCTATCTAATTAGCATAACAGAGCTAACACGTTGTGTTCTTAAACCATCTGTTGGTACAGTTGATCGAACACCACCACACGAATGACCACAGTCCAGGTCGAGATGACGGTGTCAGCATGCTAATCCTGACAACTAGCCTCAGAGGAGAAGGGAGGGCCAAGGGCTAGCTGTCACTCAAGTCAACCTCCAATAAAATAAAAACTAGCCTGGTACAAAAAAATCCACCCCACTCAGTGTTGCCATGGAGATATGACCTAAACATACAGACTAGAAGGTTTTTTGTACCGGGCCCTAAAAAGGTTTAATTATGGTGTGAAAACGGCCTGTTTAACATGGGGGTCAATGAGAAACTGCTCTATTGCGCAAACTACTCCTAGTGGACACTCTGAGAACTGCAGTTTTTGGCACTTCAGTATTGGATAAACCAGGAAGTCGCTGTGGTCGGGGCTTGGTCGTTGAAAATGCAAGTAACCATAGTAACAAGGCTTCATTCTTCAGTTAACTCTTACTGCTAAAGAATAATTAAATTGGTTAAACTCACTAATAACTAATATAAATACAACTAAACTTATATTTGAACGCCACCCCTCTTTCAAATCTCTTCCATTACTTTAGTACAGCAACACACCTCATTATGCAATATTTTGTTTTTAAATCTGCACAAATGCAAGTCACAGAGAAAATCTCAGAGAGATAAGATTTAAAGACTAAATTGAATTGGTGACATATTGTCTGCACTCGCACATGAATGTTTGTACGGGATTCTTTTCAATATGGTTCCCTTCTCTTACGTCTGCAGGTGGCTGACTGTGACAACCTGCTCACCAATACGGAAACGCTGTGGAAACTGATGAGTGAGAACAAGACTATCGTAGCGCCAATGCTGGAGTCCAGAGCTGCGTACTCTAACTTCTGGTGCGGCATGACTTCACAGGTACTGCGCAGGTTTTTATGCTGTTAACCACCAAGTTGAATGCTCTAAACTGCTGAACTCTGTCTGTCTGTCTGATATGGGTGTGGTATAAATATTCTTCTAGGATAAGAATATTTTGAAATACAATTGTGAGAAATCAGATAAAACACTAAATAGTTAAGATCTCTTTAAAATCACCACATCCAATCAGATGCTGTCCATGTCCCTAAAAGTCTATTATTCAGATGGACTAGGAATTATGAGCTTCATATTACTGTAGTACAGCGTTTTGATGTACATTGTTACATTACAACACATTGTCTTTTAGTCTAACACATAAACTGCGCCAACAGAGGTTTTTCATCAGGTGTAGCCCTCATAATGTTTCTATAAAACATATTTTTCACATCTAGGAGAAATAATGTAAATCCAACAAAGCC
The DNA here is from genome assembly GCF_963691815.1 of Echiichthys vipera. Taxonomy (NCBI): domain Eukaryota; kingdom Metazoa; phylum Chordata; class Actinopteri; order Perciformes; family Trachinidae; genus Echiichthys; species Echiichthys vipera. The sequence goes on from NC_139827.1 coordinate 23,453,352, forward strand.
TGGTATTAACTCTGTGGGTTACTGATGGTGAATAAAATGCCACTTTCAATGCAGTCCTGCTGAATAATAGATTGCATCAGCTGCCACCTTCATAACACATCAATATGATCTAGAGGGAATTTTACACTTGATGATTTTTTCTTATGCATGAAGGAATCACATTTGTGCAAATAAGTCACTTTAGAAACACTGAATGAGTCTATTTGAAGGCTTAGTAGAGATTAGTTTTTTATATTCTTATTGTATTCAAGTGTTGTGTCAGATTACTGGGCAGGTTTCAAATGCCCTGGTAAATCTACTTTGTGAATTAAATTAAATTATTTGTCTCAAAGGTGAACCATAACGTTACTGCTCAGACAACATAATATTAAGCAGAAGGTTTGTGAAATCAGTATATTATTTGGCTGCCGCCCAGACAGCCTCACAGCACATTATATTTAATTTGCTCCACCTTACTGCAGTCTACCAGATACCACTGCTGCTTTTGCTGCTGATAAGACTTTCTCAAATATATATATATGTATATATGGAGTTTTAGGTAGATCTTCTTCCTGTAATTGTTTATTTTGTTATTGTTTTAATGAATTTAAATCAAGAACATTCATATTACAAATCAAGAACGCTTTCATCACATATAACATATCTAATCAAATGTAACTAATCTAAACTATGTAAAATAAAATTTTAAAAAGTATGAAAATAATATTTAGCATTTAGCATCATTCATAAACACAATATAATGAGACTTTCTGTTTTTCCACTGACATATATGGATATGATGCTTTCCCATTAGAATTACTGTATTAACTACAGAAGATATGTGATTGTTAATATTTTCCATATCGGATGAGATATCTGTTAGGCTAAATATGGGAACAATAGGTTTTGTAATACTCATCCATCCATGTACATTTGTCCAAAATGGGTTTTTCCTGTAACTGACATAGATGTAGCCTTGTAGCCCCACAGATTTGTATTCACAGTTCAAATTTCTGAACAATTAGTTTGGTGTTCACAACAGATTTGAATTTCTCACCCAATCATGCAAATTGCACGTTTTGGCTCACGCATGCAACAGAGAAAGTACAACTGTCTGCAATTTGCACAATTACCATTTTTGCTTATCAAAACTGATGATTTCATTCTTAGTGAAACTGTCAAACACACAACTTCTAAACATTAATTCATCTTGTAAGTCATCACATGCAAAATGATCCATTTAGTTATCAACATCTCCTTTCAGTACATATAACACATTAATACACAAATGTACATATCATTTTTCTGTGTATTACAGTATTGTACAGTGTTGATTTTTCCTGCTAAATATACTATTGAAATGCTAAGACTCTTTGGAAAAATGAGACAAAGTAATTTAGAAAAACTAATTAGAAAACAAGTTGGACACAAGAAAGTAGTGTGTAAAATTACAGTGTTTGTGTGCACTCACGACAGGGTTACTACAAGCGTACACCAGCCTACATGCCTATCCGTAAGCAGGAGCGTCGTGGCTGTTTTGCCGTACCGATGGTCCACTCCACTTATCTAGTCGACCTACAGAAAGAGGCCTCCCGTCAGCTGGCTTTTTATCCACCACACCCTGAGTACAGCTGGGCCCTGGATGATGTCATCGTCTTTGCCTACTCAGCTCGCATGGCAGGTAAGACAAGCAGAGGTAGACTTGATATCTGAGCTGCTTAATGTCGTTGTATGCATGCCTTGTATGTGTTTGTAACAATGTTTTTCTTCTCAGATGTGCAAATGTATGTGTGCAACAAAGAGACTTATGGGTATTTCCCAGTTCCGACGCGTTCCCATGGTACCCTGCAGGATGAGGTGGAGAGCTTCGTTCATACTAAGCTTGAGATTATGGGTGAGTCAAGAGGTCAAAGATCACTGGCAAATACCACAATCATCCCTTTGTATTCTACACTTTTTGTAAAAGATGATGTAGCACTTACACAGACACTAGGCTGTGATTACACTTGACTACTCCAATGTCTTTAACTTGATGTCATGTTGTGCTGCTCTTCAGCTTTGGCATTTATTTGATTTTCTGTAATTACATTTAGCTGAGCTGAATGCTTTTTGCTTTACATTATGAAAAAGCAAGGCAGGTTTTCGTTAAGTAGCTTGAAGTTCTAAAGTTATATTGAGTTATAGAATTATGAACTTCTACCAAAGCAATGCAATATACTGTGTACCCCTGCCTAAAAACTACATACTCAATTAGACAACTTTTTCTTGTGCTACTCAACAAAATTACTCTTGCTAAATGTTAACAGTCATTTTTTTCCGTTTAAGACACTGACAGCGGTGCTTCACATTAACAACAGGAGGAAGTGCATGAACACAGAGAAAAAGTCCCAGAATGCATCAAAACCACAGATCCTGACACACAGACAACACCTTCTGCTTTGCCGAAACTAAATGAGAATGACATAAAAAACAATGCAATGTGCAGCGCACCGAAAAATATTGCCGCATCTGATCATGATAGGAATTATAATTGACCATCATCATTTTACCACACAGCACAAACGGCCACTAGTTACGGGGCTTACAGTACTAATGTGCCGAAAATAATTCATACACATATCATGCAGAAGTTGGGACTTACATACTCAATTCACCATTTCTGATTGTCATTTTACCACTTGTTGCTGAGGCTATCCTAATTCAATCCGTAGTATTGTTAACTCAAGTGCACAAAACTCACAGGCTTCAGGTGCCACTGTGTGACCTGAGTGATCGATGTCTGTCTCTCTTTCTTTAAGAATGAATGCATTCAAAATAGGCAAACAAGCGATTTAAAAGTAACTTCAATGGAAAATAAAATAATGACGGGGCAGATAACATTGAATATTATACAAAATTGATTTACAGCTTTTGAAAGTGACAAAGTAGGTGCTGGATCCAATCTGGGAGAGAACAGGAGAGGACACAGATTGTGGACTAAAAGTATATACGATGTATATACGATGATGATGGATTACGTGGGACTGAAGATCTATATTTCATAGATTCCCAAAATGTACATACCAAGAACTCCATAAATATATTCCATTTAATCAGAGTCAAGAAAGGGTCCTACTGAAGCTGTCTTTTGTTTTGTCACATCATCATAGTCCATTGTGCAGCATTACTGTGTGCATCATAGTTGAGAAAACATCAGTAGGTTGGGCTGTGACACCTACATAATGAATACCAATTATCCAATGTGTAAAATCAATTTTGGAAATCTCCTGAGGACCCCTGAGCATCCTTGAACCATAATTTGGGAACCCCTGTTCCACCACATTAGGCATTCTCTTTGTCAACGTCCCCCCCCTTTTTTTTCTTTGAAAGTGAAAAATCCTCCATTGGAGCCCTCCAGCATCCTGTCTCTTCAGCCCAAGCAGCCTAACAAGATGGGCTTTGATGAGGTACACACACTCGATTGCATACACACATAGAAACACACACAATAGCGTGCATACGTGTGAGGTTTTGCATTTGTGTGCACTCAGGTGTTTATGATAAATCTGGTGCGGAGATCTGACCGTCGTGAGCGAATGCTAAGAAGTCTGTATGAGCAGGAGCTCAGCTGTAAGGTTGTTGCTGCTGTGGATGGCAAGTACGTTTCTCATCTTCTTCCTCCCCCACTGCCTGCATCTCCCTGATTTGTGCCTCTGCAACATGCGGTGTAGATTGATGTGAGGAGGTTTAGCTGAGACAAACAACCAGTTGAAAAATAGCAGGTGCATGCTGCCAATTAAACTAATCCAACCACATAGTTTAGTAAAATATAATCGAATATCCATGTAAGCTATCCAGTCAGTAGGATGTTTTACACATTTAATTGCACCTTCATCATAACTAAAAATGAGAAATTGAAAACCATGAATGACTTGTGTTATATTTGTATTGGGTTTTTAACCCCTCACTTTCCATTTTCACACACAAATCACATCCCATTTATTGTTTCCATCTCTAAGCTCTTTGTTTCTCCCTTCTCTTTGCCTCAGAGCTCTGAACAAGACTGATATAGAGTCTATGAGGATTAAGATGCTGCCGGGTTACAAAGACCCTTATCATGGTCGGCCTCTCACCAAGGGCGAACTGGGTTGTTTCCTCTCTCATTACAACATCTGGAAGGAGGTGAGCGGCTTGGACAGGCCTCTGGCCTCTGGGTCTACCTGTGCATGGGAGATAACGTTTACTACTGAAAAACACAGTAACTCAGTGTGCTCCTCAGTGTGAGGAGAGGCAGCTTGGTGACAGTAATGAGCTTGTTTTTATTTTAGTTCAATAAATGTCCTGCTTTTTGTGGAGGTTTTCCAGCAACTTACGGTTTTTCCAAAAGAAGCTTGGTTACTCTTCATGTCCAGTGTAGTTTAACAGCTTATCAGACACATTATATTTTCAATTAAGATTTTGGCTTCCAACAATTATGAAAACTTTTGGTAGTTTTTAAGTAGGTGGTGGCAGTGCTCTACAACATAGTTGATCTTATTTATTTTGATCAAATGTATTTTTATTTTAAAAAAATATATTATACTTTAACCCTTTTTGTATTTGTTCTTAAAAATATTTTATTGTTATGTACAGGGATATATATATACATATATGTGTGTGTGTATGTATTTATCTCTTTTTTAGTTTTTCAGTAGAATTATATTTGAATTGTTAAAAAGACAAGTTTTCTTTGTTTGTTTTATTTCATGCTCAAGCTTTTTGGTTTCAAGTTCAGTGAATGCAAGATGTTTCCAAAGTCAGTGAGTAATGGTGTCAAATAATAATACATACTGTATTGTATATATTAATTTTAATGTAAGAGTATGTGTTTGGATACCAATGAAGGATTTATTTTTCCATCATACAAATGTTTAAACCAGCTCACTATCATCTCAGCAGCGCTGTAATGCACTGACTGCAATTGACGTGTATGTGTTTCTGTGCATGTGTATCTGTGTGTAGATAGTAGATCGTGGTCTGCAGACCTCCCTTGTCATCGAGGACGACCTTCGATTTGAGGTGTTCTTCAAGCGACGTCTCCAGTTGCTGCTGCAGGAGGTCACGACACACAAGCTGGACTGGGATCTCATGTGAGTGATGTAGAACAAGATGTAGTAAATGATGGAGGATTATCGTCCTCCTTCAGTGAAATCTGTCCATCTGTCACACATGATATCTCAGACACCACTGATCACATGCTGAAAACGCTTGTGGGAATTGGGCCTCTTCTCATCACACGACCGAGCTGCTACAGCATTTTCACATTCACAGAGACTGTCATGGAATAGCAAATGAGGAGGAGTGCTTTGCGAAAGTAAAAGTACCAGTAGAAAATATCCATTGTTTATTTTTCATACAAAGTCTAAGACCCTTTGTACACAGATATGGATATTTATTGAATATATTAAAAAAAAAAAAATATATATATATATATATATATATATATATGTATATTAAGCATGCATAATGAGCTTATTTTCCTTTGGCAGTAGACCAATTCACAAATAAAACAAAAGTTAAACAATAGTAGCCGATTGTTTATTTATACATATTTAATACCAATTTATTTCATATCATGTCCAAGGTGCGATTGTATGTTGTTGTAATGTGACTCGGGCTGACGACTAGGTGGAGTTGCAACATGGCGTTCCGCTTAACGGTAGTCATTTTTCCAGGATGGCAAAGGCATGAGCCACCATACTCTGCCTCTGATTGGCTTACCCTGATATCTTTACCCTAACCTTATCTCCTCTCGAAATATATATCTTCACAGCCGTTGTTGTTTTGTTTGGGGCATGCTTGAATTGAGGAGATGACGATGAAGTTGAATCTGCAACTTCAAAAAATGTCAGTTTTGTTGACCTAAAACCTGATAAGAAACCTCCAATCACAAGATTCCTTAGAATTTCTTAGAATTCTCGACATGAATATTTGTTATAATATGTTCAGCAGTTTAAATCATTTCAGTTTGGGATTTTAAGTAAATCTTGGATGAATTCAGCAACCATAGTGCTGAATGCATTCATTCTGTTTAAATGCATTGATTACAGTGTGTCATAAATGGTGGCGTAACTGGGCTCCAAATTAAGTGCTTTTGATATTGATTGTCCCTCTTACCTTAAATACTGAATACAGTTATATCGGGCGGAAGCGGATGCAGGTGGACCACCAAGAGAAGTCTGTACCAAACATCCACAATCTGGTGGAAGCAGACTACTCCTACTGGACACTCGGCTACCTGCTGTCGTTACAAGGAGCCCAGAAGCTCCTCAGGGCTGAACCTCTGACCAAGCTGCTTCCTGTCGACGAGTTCCTCCCTGTCATGTATGACAAACATCCAGTGTGAGTGTTACCCATCAATCCCTTTATCTTCTCTCTGTTCCTCTTATCTGTCTCTTCTTTTTGATTCTGTCCTGTGAGCACTCTTGTTAATCTAACCACGTCCCCCGCTCCTCTCACTCACCAGTTCCGAGTATATGGAACACTTTGAGAGTCGGGACCTGCATGCGTTTTCTGCTGAGCCGCTTCTGGTGTATCCGACCCATTACACAGGAGATGAGGGCTACATCAGTGATACAGAAACATCCGTGGTTTGGGACAACGAGACCGTCAAAACCGACTGGGACCGAGCCAAGTCGAGGAAAACCCAGGAGCAGGGGGAGCTGAGCTTCGAGGCCCAGAATTCTGACGTACTGCAGTCTGAACTGGAGAACTGGAGCACACGGGACGAGCTGTGATGAAGAAGAGAGGACGTGACGAGGAAAAACAGAGAAAACTCTGGTTAACAGAGATAAGGACAAGGGTGATAAAACAAAGCTGTGATAGTGGGGGGATTGGATGAGACGGAGACAATATAACAAAGCAGGAGAAGAGGGAGGGAAAACAGAGTAGATGGACATAGGGTTTGTGAGGGACAAGGCTTTTCCTTGATCATTTCTTTCTCCAATCTTTAATTTTTCTATTGAGAGATGAGGTTAGGTGTAGTTAACTCTTGAAGAGTCAGCTAGCAGCTTTTGTTTTATTTATTGCATCCAACAGACATCCTTTGACCACAGCCTGGCAAAATAGTTCCATGTTTTAAGTAACATTTCACCCAGACTTATCTCATAACACATTATATATTAAGTCTTCCAGAGGAAAAAGAAACGACTTGGAAGAAGATGTTTTATTAAGCCCTCACATTTCACACCCAACAACACATCACATCACATCACCTAATGACATGTGAAAGCGAGGGTATGCTTGTTAGAGTCTCTTAAAATATTAAACGATTTTGTCACATCTCTTTTAATTCTAAACTCTCAAGGCAGAAACCACAATCACTAAAATGTTGCCTTTTCTATGCAGTATTATACTCTCAGTGGTTCCCAACCTGTTTGGCTTTTGACCCCTTAAAAAGAAGCAATGTGGAACTTGTAATCCCTGATCACCCGTTATTATAGACATTAGGACATTTTAAAGATGTCCCAGTTTATTTCCTGTGTATGTGGAAGACATCAGCTGGCAGGAAGTTAACAAGGACCCAGACTGTTGCCTAGCAATGGAATTCTTTGAAAAGGTCTATAAATGTCTTTTGGCTGTGATGACTTCTGCCAAAGAACTGTGAACCACTGCTGTGTCTTCACGTTCTTGTTTGTCTTCTTCTGATGCCTAACAACTTGCTCTTTAGTTTAGCCAGTGTGTTATTTAAGTACGTTTTATAAGGTTGTTACCTTTATAATCTTACATATTTTGAATGCATCAGTGTTTTTTCTCTTATTTGCTGTCAAAGCTATTTGCATGGTTCAGTGTTTCCCCCACAGTTGTGTCTGTTTTTACGCACGTTTTAATGCGCATCTTTTGTTGCATTTTGTTTGTTGAAGATCAAAAAGACAAATGAATACAGATCCATTTAATATTATTTTTTAGGAACTTTTTGTTTTATCTTTCCCCTGTGGTTACAAAGTGTGTCTTTTTTTTTAAACCAAAGAATGAATAAAAACTTTTGTAATGATTGGTTGTGTTCTGTACTGAATTGATCTGAACTATAAAGGGATATACTCAAGCATCCGTCCCTCAAAGCTCAGTTCAAAGTACTGACACTGCACAAATTGTGGGTGATTTTTAGCCAGTGCTAAATTGGCTAAAACATCAAAACTGCACTGCTTCTTTTTATTTTTGCGCACAGCAGCATTTCAGCACAGACATGAACATCCTACAACCGAGTTGAGATATTCCTTTCAAGTAGTGCCTGCTGGTGTGTGCCTGCCCTGCCAGTGCATAATGGTCAGTTTGGACTGCAGCAGACTGCCATTACTCTTCCTGCTTCACTGTTGTTTACACACACAATCCCTTATTTACTGTTAACCTGTGAAACACGGCCCTGCTGTACAGTTATGCAGTTTCATGTTATTTGCAACCAATTAGAAACAGTATTGCACGAGCTAGATAAATTATACTTTAATGATAATAATGATAAACTCTATTTATAAAGCACCTTTCTTAATGTGAAATGCAGCTTAAAGTATTAACAAAAAGACCCAAAACAAATCGATAGTACATTAAAAACAAAAAGTGAAAAACAATACAATAATAAAATCCTAAAGAGAGAACAATATGATTATACTAGTTATAAAAACAAGTTGATAATGAAAAAAAATATAGAACTATAGAACAAGTCCAAGAAATCTAAAAATGTCAAATACTGATGTTAGGAGAAGGTACATTGTGTGTTTGTGTGTGTGTGTGTGTGTGTGTGTGAGAGTATGAATGAATGTGGGTGTCAGTGGTGAGGCACTATGGTTGCTATGGGTTACCTGCAGACCTGGGTGTTTAATCACACAAGGTTAGAAGAGGGAGACACAGCTCAGAAGTGATCAGGGAAGCCACAGAGTTTTTCAACCGTGTCTGTGTGCGTTTGATGGCTGAATGGGTTTTTGTATCACAGTAGCCATTAGTGGTTTTGTAAGGGATCAGTTTAAGTCAGTTGGCACTCAGCTTTCTGTAGGTGTTTTTTTTTCAAGATTTAAAGTTAATAAAGTGTCAAGCTCATTCCCAATGGAGGACCTCATTTTTGACACACATCATTATTCGGAAACAACAGCATTTTGTTAGGGTTAGAGGTTACGGCCAGGGTCAGGGGATAGTGTAAGGGTCTACATAGGCCTATTTGACGTGGAATTCGACACTGATTGTGGAAAAAATAATAGACTGGGGAACAGGACCTTTTTTGGGAAAGGCGGGTCCTAAATGCAGGTCCTATGATCCCCGGTCACGTGCAAAGCGGGGAACATACCCCGGGAACATAGATTCGCTCCTGTGAAGAGAATTGCCAAAGTTATTGTCTTTTACACTGGTCTTCAACAAACTGAACAGCCATCCATCCAATAGCTGTTGTGACATACCGGTCTTGTCAGAAGAGCTGGACCAGCATTGCCGCTCATACAAAGCAATGCTGCTTAATGTCATGGCTAACGAGCTTTAGCATGTGCGTTCGCTCACATGTCCACTCTGTAGGTTTATGGTGTGTCTTTGGCACATGTCTGGGACTCAGACTAATCCTATTAGATTTCTTTCTCCCTCCACCTCCATATTTACCTCACCCCTCTCTGAGATTAACCCAGGTAGGAAAGTTTGTGCAAGTGCCTCTGCAGATCAGCAGCCACTCTTCTACAGTAGGACCTGCTTGTGTTTATTAGAACCAGGCTTGACTCGAGCTGTCAACGTTCTCAGTTCATTTCCTTGAAGCTCCGTGTCCCGGCTGTCAAATCGCCTTGATAACAAGAAGAATCATTACAATGCCTGGAGGGGTAAATGAGTGACAGTAGTAAGTAAGGCCGCAGCATCGTTTGGCTGCGAAGGAAAGGTCCGAGCAGTTTAGGAGGCTTCATATGATACTAACAAAACATGTCTGTCTTGTTATCTTTGTCTCCTGTCTGTCTTTCTTTCCACCATGTCAGTCCTCTCTTTGCAATCCAATTTGTGCGGTTACTTCATCCTTCCTTTCCGCCCTCCCTTCTCCTCTTTAAGTAATAAGATTGCTACTGTTGAGCTGGAGTTTTAGGGCCACAGAGCACACACACACACACACACACACACACACACACACACACACACACACACACACACACACACACACACACACACACACACACACAGGAGCAACCTCTGCCCCTGAATTACAGTGCTGCCACACCTACAAGCTATCTGTAATCTCCCTCTGTAGACCACAGAGTGCAGGGTAAAGAAATTACAGAGAGTGGGGTGAAGAGGCAGTGATAGGTGTCACTAATATAACAAACTTTGCAGGATTTAGCGGGAGAAAGACAACAAATCAAAGAGAGAATACAATGGAAGAACTGGATATATTTCTTTCCTTGTAGGAGTCGAGTTTCAAGGTGAGGTAAATTACTTGTGGTATATGCAGTCGCTTCAGCACGCACAAAGATTGATGTCCTATTACATTTGCAGCCAACAAATCAAGGCAGTGTTGTTGGTATATATATCAAGTGTGATCGATCAGCTTGAAAAAAAAGGTGAACCGGGTTATTGTGAAATAACTTTTCTAAATGTAGGATTTAAGCTCTGAGCTCCGGAGTCTTCTCGTAAATCCTCCTTTTTGTGCCAGTAAGGTGCAATGCTGCTCACTTTCAAACATATTTCTCCTACATCAGCCTTGAAAGTTTCAGTCCAGAGTCGTAGTCTCAAATAGATCTGGCACAGCTCAGAGCCAGAGAGCCAAATCTAATTTGTGAGGTTATCGCTGTCAATTCACAGCCTGCGGCGACTGCTGCGGCACTGAAATACAGGCTGGCCGAGACAGATAAAGCACATTTCTGATATGTTGGGCCTGAACTTTATTTCTGTATAGCAAATTTATTTCTTATTTGTTTGTTTTTGTTCTGAGCTATATGTCTGCTTTTAGAAAACAACAGCCCATAAATGGCTGATTCATTCTGGTCAGCTGATCCTGGCCGCGGTTGTTGCGTTTAGATCATTTTTTTTCTACAAAAACGATTGTAGCTTATAGAGCGATCATAGTCTATAGTCTCTGATAGATGTTCTTCTGTAGGTCGCAACAGAAAAAGTAACATCAGTCATTCAAATGAGCAGCGTCACTTTAAGGGAACATTTACCTGTAATGTTATTGTTGATTAAGATAGAGAGAGAAATTTGCCCCACTTGCTTCAGTGTTTTTTCTATTCCTACAGATAACTCAACTTATCAAACAATTTAATTTATTTCACCTGGGTTATCAACTCAGTATCAGTACCATCAGTATTATGTTGTTATAAAGCAAGTCGAGGTGCTATATAAGTACTGTGAAAGTAGCAAAACTCTCAATTCACAAAGAACTGAGCAAAGCATGTATTCAGAAACTGTCTTTATAAATGAGCTGCAGGACGTCTTTACAGTTGTGATGTAACAACTATACTATATCTAGGTAGAAAGTGATGCTTCAGTGCCGTTACAGACATTACCCGGCTGCAATGATGATGCACACAGTGAGTGCAGATGCAGAAGAACCTAAAACGCTGACCAATCAGAGCAGAAAGGGCTTTGAGTGCAAGCCAGGGAGGAGAGGAGGGGTCGACTCTGATTGCTATGTGCTTACAAACTTTAAGTGATACTTTCTAAATATTATACCTTCAAAGAATGTAAACATGTTCAGGCAGAAACTAAAATTACAAATATGAATCTGAAAATTAGCATAATAGGGGTCCAGCTGTTTTTCCAAACTTTGATTCTTGTCTTATTTAGTCATGAATATTCATTAACTTGAGCTGTTTGGCTCTAATAATTGCCATGCAGCCACAATGTGGCACATTCTCTTTCTGCTACAGTGCTGTTACTACTTGTCTTCTCAAGAACAAAGATCACAGCTGTATGTAGCGACTTCACACTCTGTGGGGTGTTTAAAGTATTTCACACCCCGGAGTGTAAGAGTATTTTTTCCTCTGGGTTCAGGTAATGAACTGCACTTACCATATAATACAGATCACAAATTGTAGCACAGATATACAAATCTGTATTTCACCCTTCTCCACAGAGGGCCTTTACCCTTTCCATCATCATGGTCGACCTGTTTCTAAACCGAGTTCTGGTAGAGAACAACTGGGACCAGGATGAACTCAACACAGAGCGAGAGATCATCGGGATCCTTGAAAACCGCATCCTGCTGCTGTTCTTTGCATCTGCAGAGTGTGACAAGTGCCAGGAGTTCCTGCCTGTTCTCAATGACTTTTTTAAGAGACTAAAAGATCCAGCTTACATCGAATACCCCAAACTGTTCGCGCTGGTCTACATCAGGTCTCCTTTTTAGCTCTTTGACGTACACATGTGATCACATGAATTCCCATTTACGCTGTTTTATCATTCATAAAATTTCCTTTTCCATCTCCTCTCTCCAGCTTGGACCAATCAGGGGCGCAGCAGGAGAGAGTCCTCAAAGAGCTGCACAAAAAGGTTCTGTTTTTGGCCTTTGAGGATCCATACAGGAAGTAGGTGGAGAAGAAAGCCAAACAAAGTTTTTTTTTACATTTATGTATTTGTATATTTAACCAATTTGAGTATGTTTCTAAAGTCAGAATATGATTTTCCATTATTAAACATGAATACCTGTGTGGGTTTCTGCTTGTCAGAGAACTGCAGGCCATGTTTAAGGTGAAGGACGTTCCAACGGTTGTGGTCCTTCGTCCAGACGGCTCCGTCCTCTCTCCAAACGGTGTGCAGGACATCTGTCGTTTCGGTTGCGACTGTTTCCGAGACTGGCAGGAATCCTCAGAGCTCATCGAGAGGAGCTTCATGCTCAACGAGGACTTTGAGAACCTGAACATGCGTAGTGCCACTGACCCTGTGAGGAGACTCAAGTACAAGACAGAGGATGACAAGAGGAAAATAAGATGGTGGAAGTTATGGGCAAAGGGCAAAGATGGAAATGAAGAGGAGGAGGAGAAAGATGGAACCCTGGATAGAAAGAGAAAGGAGGGAGATAAAGGAACATGGTGGAGAAGATGAAGAGGAAAGATTAAAGCTAAAAAAAACACATATACAAGACAAAAGACACATGACAGTCTTTTGCGTTGGTTGTCCTATATTTTCAAGTCAGGCCTCCTAAACATTTGATCCTTTTTCACTGATACTGCGGCCTCTTTAAAGGCACTTTAAGAAACACTTGGCAACAGCATGTGCAGTAGAATATATATATATATATATAAAAGCCCACTAAAAACGTGCCTCTGCACAGATCACACAACACCTTAAAAGGAATGAAAAAACATAGGCTTGCTCCATTTAAAGAAATATGCTGTTACTGTTACTACTGCCAACTATTACTTGTTTTCATGGAACCTGTATGCTTATTATTTCCAAATTATGATCCAGTCCAGTCTTCTTACTGTGTCAATTAATGACTGAAGTTAAGCATGTTGCCAGTCATCAGATCAGTCAGTTTTCAAACACAGAAACATACATACAGTATACATGTGCAGTAAAGCCTACATGTCTCAAATCATATCTGCCAATAAAAGCATTGAGCCCAAGTATCCCACGGATCAATAAATGTGTATGAAGAGTGGATCAAATATCTGTGTGTAGTGAGCCAGGGGCTACAGTCTTGGTGATAAACCCAGCTGTGCTGCCATTGAAGCACCTTTTTATTTATTTATTTGTGGCCAAGTCACATTCAAGTCACATCCACTCCATTTCCAGTATCCTCCAGTAAATAACTGACAAACTGTACGTTGCCTGCCCAGTGACAAACAGACAAGGTAAGTGACTAGGGCTCGGTATAATGGTACTCAATACCTTTAAAGTGTAATTCTCGTGTATCTGCATCACATAGTCGTTTTCTGCATGAATATATCAAATAAGCCATCGAGACATTTATTAACAGAGAAATCCCAGAACAGTCGCTAACAGCCAGACATGGCTAACACTGAGTAGCTGGGGGTGGAACGCTGAACCATCCAAAATGTAATTTTTTAACCACTAATATTGCTCAGAATTGCACCAAACTTCCGCAGTAGCATGATAAGAGTCCATACACATAAAACGAAGCAACAACAATGTAGTTAGTGAACCCAGAGTTTATTTAAAAAAGACTGTTTTACAATGCTACAGTACAAGCCTTAGCAGCAGGTTACGTCCATATTAAGAGGCAGTCCATACAAGTCGATTACTGAATGCACTGGAGTTCAGTTCAAGGAGGAAAGTATTGAACTGAACTCCAGTGCATTCGGTAATCGACTTGTTCAGGCTGCCTGTTTTGAGCAGTATTAGTGGTTAAAAAATGACGTTTTGGATGGTTCAGCGCTCTGCTCCGAGTGTTAGCCATACTGGCTGTTAGCGACTCCCTTGAATTTCTCTGTTAATAGGTGACAATGAAAATAAACTCAATGGCTTATTTGATGTATATTCATGCTGAAAAAGACCATGGAATGCAAAAACACCGGAATTACACTTTAAGTTATCGACCAGTACAACTAAGTACGACTTAGTACCAAGTAGTATCGAAACTTCTCCAGTCAAATGATACCTGCGTTTAATTCTTTTTATACCCAGATCTAGAAAAAAATGACTTTTTGTCTGGTTTAACAGTACCAGAAGCGTTCTTTGATGTAACGTGACATGTGACTGGCCCACTACCACAGCAGTTAAAACCCGTACAGTCGATGATGTGGTAAAATCGAGCACATTGGAACACTGCCACAATGCACAAATCATTTGGTGGTATTTTAATGACTGCATCCATTCACATGATGAGTATTGAATGAGGTAGAAAAATAAGGTACCAAGTAAAATCCTCTATAGATATCGTTATCACTTAAGGGTGCTGGTATTGTACATTTTTTAAACCATGCGTTTTTTACCTACAGTAGTTTGTATAGCTAGTGAAAAAAGTCAAACATCTCCCAAGGAAAGATTAAACAGCTTATAATAACATATTATGCTGATTTAAAGGGCCATACTTTACATAATTCATATTTTAGGTTTCTACTAGAACATGTTTTCATGCTTTAATGTAAAAAAAAAAACACTTTATTTTTCTCATCCTGTCTGTCCGTAAATACCATATTCACCCTCTGTCATGCTCTGTTTTAGCGCCTGTCTCTTTAAGACCTCCTCCTGAAAAGCCCAGTGTGCTCTGATTGGCTTGTGAGAAAAATACATGAACCCTTGCAAAGCCATGTCCCAAGCCATGGGTGGAGATACTCAGATCTCGCTTGATCGTGTGCGTTGTGATCTATGCAGCCAACAAAAAAAGCACCTGGGTTGTCTTATTTCATGACAACCCAGTCAGATACTCAACTGTACGTGCAAGCACTGATTTTCAGTTTTTCATGATATGTCCGCTTGATTTAGGCGCTGGCGCCTGCTGGTGTTTTAAAATTTAAATGATTAAATATAAATATTTTGTCAAGCACTGTGTGTATGTTATTCATTTATAGCATTTTATGTCATGTTAATTAGGACTTGTCTCTTCAGCTCATTTTTCTTTTGTTATTATATATATATATATATATATATACACACACACACACACACACATATATATATATATATATATATATATATATATATATATATATATATATATATATGATATGTTAAATATAAGTTGTGTTGATCTCCAAAAACAATAAAGTATTTTTTTCTGCTACCAGAATATGGAGTATGTCTCTGCTGTGGCTTCATGACCCTATCATGCTGTTCCCTGTAGAGTGAATCAAAGTATCACCAACCCCTCTAACCAGATATTCCCTGTGGTTGTGCTCCTCCATTAGTTACTGAATAATAAAGGTCTCACTTTGGCTCACTTCATTAAGGTCTTTTTATATTTTTTCAAGTGCCTCTCATTCTGTAATTTCTATGCTATCTGGCTCAGTCACTGCCTTCACACACACGCACAATCACTGCGAGCACTTCACGTCTCTTGTCCCTCTGTCACCTTGTCTTTCAATCCCTTCCTCCCAGGCGGAGGAGGGGAGGTGGAGTACGGAGACACAAAGGAAGAGGGAGTGAGCAGCTACTGCCGTCAAGGTGAAGGAGATACAGTCAATGAGTGACTGTGATATGAACTGACGGGCTGGGAACGGATTCAAGTGCGACCCTGGAGGAGTTGAAAAAGAAAAGAAACCTTATCTTGAAAGTTGTGTTCTTTTTGGATGTGCAGCATCAAGGGGAGATAATATTTGTGGAGGTAAGCAACTGTGAGGATTATCCGGTTTAACAGCAAGCGAGATGGGCTCTTGTGACTAATGGGAGTTTGTAATTCTTGCTGAGTGGAAACATACCGTCTAATTTATAGGACAGAGTCATCAAATCATACAGTATGCAAGATAAACTTATTTAAATGCCCAAACTTTTTAAAATGTTCTCATGGTTGTTAGTCTGAGTTTTCTTCATGTCCAGCACTGGTATGCATGCATGTGAAAACCCTAAAAAGCATCTTTTTTTGTTAATTTCCCTTCACTTTACATTGTTTTGTGCCTTCCTGATGATTTCTCTGTTAAAACAGCTTACATAACTAGTTTTTTGTTGTCATTTGTCATTCCCTGTGCCTCCCTAAGCCCCAGTCTTCTTTCCTGTCACACTTCATCATGGTGGATCTGTTCGTTGACCGAGTGCTGGTGAAGAACAACAAGGACCAGGATGAGCTGGACACAGAACGTGAGATTGTCATGCGCCTGCAGAACCGCATCCTCATGCTCTTTTTTGGATCTGCTGCATGTGAGAGCTGCCAGCAGTTTGCTGCCACGCTCGCAGACTTCTTGAAACGGTTGACGGATGAATTTTATGTGGACCGTGCTGCTCAGCTGGTTTTGCTGTACATCAGGTACAAAGACACACATTAAAGTGATGTTGCAGGTCCCATAGAGTGCTAATTTTGGGGTTCATACTTTAGGTAATTTGAGTTGCCACTAAAACATATTTACACGCTTTATCGTTCAATTATTTTTCTCATATTGTCTGTCTGTATGTACCTGTATTCAGTCTCTGTTCGACACGCTTCGTTTTAGTGCCTACCTCTTTAAGCCCTCCTCTTGAAAAAGCTCAGCTTTCTCTGATTGTTCAGCTCTCCGGATCTTTCACATCTGTGCTCTCAGCGTCTTTTCACCATCATTGCAGCCGGGGAATGACTGTAGCAGCACTCTCTACCTATATATAGTACACTTGTGACATCACAACTGTACAGAAGTCCTGATGGCTCGTTTAAAGTCAGTTTCTTAATACAGGTTGTGTGCATTTCTCTGTGGATTGAGCATTTTTATATTTGGACAGCCCCTTGACCTGCTGTATAATAAATACAGACATGGTAATCTCACTTTTTAATAATATGGAACCTTTAAGGGGTTGTTAAAACTTGCCACATTTGTTCTCAAACCTCAAAACCTAAAACTAATCTAGTCAGCTGCTCAATCACAACCCCAACCTAAATTTAAACCTTTCTGTGTCCATGGTTCTGTATGCTATATAAAACGTCATACAGTACCCTATGTGAGAGTGTGTTTCTGGTACATTTTTTTCAATCCATGGTAAATTATCTTCTTGTAAATTATAAAGAAAATATGATTTTCATAGTCCTTCTTTTCCTAAGCCATTTAGTCCTATTTTTATGAGAACCAAATGCCCTCAAGGTACAATAGGAATAAAAATTTTGATCGGTTTTCTGGATGTTACTCTGCCATCTGTTTAACTCCATAGAACGTTGACCATCTATTTCCATCATCTGTCAGTTTGGACCAGTCAGAAGAACAGCAAGAAAGCTTCCTTAAAGAGCTGCCCAAGAAGTGCCTGTTCCTGGCCTACGAGGACCCCTACAGGAGGTGTGTAGGTTTGGCTATTTAGTTGTGTGCTCAACCTGCTGGTGGATGATTGTAATGTAAATATACCTTGCTGTTTAAATCTGTTAGCTGTATGCCAATCTGTGTGCCAGTGTGTATGTGTGTGTCCACAGGGAGCTGGAGGCCATGTTTAATGTGGAGGAGCTGCCCACAGTGGTGGTGCTGCGCCCAGACTGCTCCATCCTCATCCCTAACGCAGTGGAGGAGATACTAAGCCTCGGCCCAGACTGCTACCGCAACTGGCAGGAAGCAGCAGAGCTCATCGACAGAAACTTCCTTATCACCGAGGACTTTGAGAAAATGTCCATGCGCAGCCTGAGTGACCCTGTGAGAAGACTAAAGTACAAGGTTGAAGACGAGAAGACGAAAAAGAAGAAGAAGAAGCGCAGAGGGTGGGGTGGAGGTGGAGAGGAAGATGCAGAGGTTGAAAGAGGAGCGGATGGCAAGGGTGGAGGAGGGTCATTATGGTGATGGAGACAAGAGGCAAGAGGACAAGACTGTGGGTTTCCCCCAAAGTTGTGATGATTAAAAACAAACGCTGACGCTGCCAATGTAACACAGTTTTATCAAACAAACCCTTTTTTACAGCTTCCTGTCAGACAAAACTGACATTTATCATCTATTCAAGGGGTAGAATTACCATAATAATAATAATAATTATTATTATTATACTACTACTACTACTACTATATATATAGTAATAATAATAGTAGCAATGTAATAATGATAATAATGCACTGTATTTATATAGTACTTGCCGAAACAATGTTACAAAGTGCTTCACAGCCAGGTGAAATACAATAAACCTCTAACAATAGTAGTTGTAGCATTTTTAACTCTCTAAGGTGGTTGAGGGAAGCCTGAATAACACCTGTGTACAGGTATCAAGATGAGGGAAAAGAATAAAGGTTTGGCATGTGTAAATCCTCAAAGGATAAGAAGCACCTGATTTTTTAATTATCTTAAGCTGAGAGAAACATGACTGGACAACATTTACTTGGTCAACGTCATGAGTAAAATGGGAAACAGAAGACGGGGAATTTCCACAACAACAGAAAACAGGACCAGGAGCCTTTCAACTGAAAAGCTTCTAATAGACAGAAGTGTGATCGTCTGAGAGCAGAGCTTTTTAGACCAAGTTTCCAGACACTGAAGGACAGAGGTTTTTTTTAAAAAAAAATTATTTTGCACATGTCAGAAAAAAAAGATAAAAACACAAAACGAGGAGGAAGTATACATTTATTTATTACTATCCTTATTCAATTATTTTATAAACTATCTTTAGCCTATACATATAGACATATTATATACAAACAAAAACACATGTATAAATATATACATACATATATACACACATATATGCAGTTTCTAAACAATTATCTCAATTGTATGTAGTGTACCACCCAAATACCCCACTTTGTCATCACAGCCCTTCATGATCTTTCAAGAATGAGTAATGCTTTTGCTTTGCTTGAGTTTGAAAATAGAAACATTACTTAGATGTACAAACAATATTTCCATAGGTATAAAAAAATGAGGAAGTGCTGTGATGGTCAACATCCCACTGATACTGTGTGACTAGATCTGCTCTTCTATATCAGTGCCAAGCAGCGGCTGTGGCCTTTCTGCAAACCCATCTCCCATATAAGTTGGTGTGGATATGCCAACAACCAATAAAAAAGTAATGTGAAACACTATCTCAAGTAACACTGAATACTGCCACCCAATGCTGACCTCAGCTTAGAATTGGCTGTCTTTAATGTCTTTGAAAGCTGCCAAGTGTACAGTAAAGCCAAGATTAGATCTGAGCCAAGTCTTATGTTTTGTTTTATTACACCCAGGAGATTATTCCAACATTTCCCCGTTTTCAATGACACAGCTCTGTAGCACCATGCACTTTTTTCGCATGATAATTTGTACCGT
This sequence comes from Echiichthys vipera, assembly GCF_963691815.1. Classification (NCBI taxonomy): domain Eukaryota; kingdom Metazoa; phylum Chordata; class Actinopteri; order Perciformes; family Trachinidae; genus Echiichthys; species Echiichthys vipera. The sequence goes on from NC_139827.1 coordinate 23,473,097, forward strand.
CCAATCAAAACACGCCATGCATAATCTGAAATCAATGAATTATTCAGCTCCATTAAAATTATTTTGTTAGTGACTGTTGTGCTTTGAGTGTAGCTCCACTTTACAGGCTGCACAAGACGCAATCAGTGTGATTCAAAATGCAGTCAAGTGAAATTATGGAGAAAATGTCTTACAATCAGTGATTTCCTTTGACGTGACTCATCATCTTTCATACTAAGGACTGTGTTTAGCCTTTGCACACTTCCTTGCACATACAAACTGCATAAATGATGCTTTTTATCATATCATTCATTCATATCATTTATTCAGAATCTAAATGGATAGGAGGTTTTCTGCCTCTGAGTGACCCGAGCCTTTATTATATGATGCCATTACTCTTGACATGCAAATATAAAAAAAGCATTGGGCGTGCTTTTTTCCCTTCTTTTTTTGGAGCAGATTGGATAAAAACGTTTCCGCAGAGACAGAGGATGAAACCATCAGGTTTCATCAGGTGTCATCGAGGTGAGGATGGTTGATTGGTACAAACCTGACATGCTTTTTTAAATGGTGGTGACAAGATGCATTCATTGTTATAGACAGACTGACAAATTTTTGTCAGAGCCTCTCAAAGCAAAGCTCTTCCCAATGTTTATGTAAACGTTGTGCACAGCAAACACAACAGCTCCCCTTTCTGCATGTTCTTGTCATGGAAGGAGAAATGTAAAATGCTAAACCTAAATCCGAGCTGGTAAGACCTCTAAAAAAACACACACGGTGGCCTAAATAAACATGAACCGCTGTTTATTCCATATTCCTCTCCTTTTGCCTAAACAGCAGCTTATTGTTGCTCACTCAGACAAACCTTGGTAATATAGTCGAAGCTCCCTCTCTCCCTGCCTCTGCACAGGTACGCACGCGCACACATAAACACACACACACACGCGCGCGCGCGTTGCGCGCTCTCGAGTGCAGAACGCGCAACAAGCGGACCAGCGGATGGAGAGAGAGAGAAAGAGAGAGCGCGCCAGAAGAAGAAGAAGAAGAAGGGAGAAGGACGGATGCTAGGCGAGGCCAGGAGCGGAACACCTGATCCCTTCTGGTTGTCCAGCTGTTGTCTTTTTTTGTTGTCGATTAGTTTTATTTTTTATTACGGCGTCATTTTATAACGCGATTCCTGCCTTTAAAAAAACAAAACAAGAACTGATAAACCCTCCGTGTCCGTCCTGATGTGCTGCTGCGCCTCATCACGATTCTTCAAGGATATGCAAAGCGGCTGTCACGTCGACGTTATTTTCCATTAAATGCAAGGATGTGATATTGGCAGCGTATGCTCAATGGTGACAAACGACGCCTGGGGTTGATGAGCTGTAACTCGACGACGGGAGAGCCGGAGCGGGTCCGTGCGTTCATTTAATTATTGTGTTCGCGTGTGATCGTGTACATTTCCCCTTCTCCTCATCCTCATCGGAGATATAAGGCCTTATAGCCCGCACCGTCTCTGGGCGCGAAACCCGTGGGAATTATGATACCAACGTGACGCACAGTCACACAGCAGCACAGTAGGGAAGACATCGAGCCTCGACAGGACGGAGAGGGGAGGGTGTGAGGTCCAGCAGAGCGGAGCCCTAACACGGTAGATATACGCTGATCACGGGAGGAGGACGCCCAGTTGTTGTTGGACACACCGCGCTAATGACTGCCGTATAGTCCAGCAGGTATCGCCCACCGTCGTTTCTCCATTGCATATTTTTATTTTTTTCATGAATCGGGCAGAGCGGAGCGGGAGAAAGGGAGGAGAGTACAGTGGGTGCACGAGGGCGCGGAGAGACGGGATGCGGGAGACGCAGTGAGCGAGGAGGAGGAGGAGGAGGAGGGAGGAGGAGGGAAACCGGAGGATTGACGGTAAGATATGGATATAGGCTATGAGGATGCGCCCCTCCTCTCTCTCTCTCTCTCTCTCTCTCTCTCTCTCTCTCTCTCTCTCTCTCTCTCTCTCTCCACATGCACACGCGCACATGCATGATCAATGCCAGAGAAGACAGCAGAGGTGCCCTGCTCCTTTGCTGCTGCTGCTGTCAGGGCCCATTTGATCTGTAGAGGGACAGGGATCTGATGTGCCGCTGTGCCGGACCTCATACTGCTGGATGCCATTAAAGCTGGGTCAGTAGTATGAGAGTGTGAGGCTGGCATGGGTGCTGTGAAATATTCATGGGCACGTGATTTGCCTCTTGTGTGCCTCCTAGGAGTGCAGGGAGAAAAGTGGCATAATGACTCAGGGAGTCCCACGCTGGCCCACCAGGAGGGGTCTCACCAGTGGGCTGAATTATGTTCATAACACACACACACACACACACACACACACACACACACACACACACACACACACACACACACACACACACAATTAAACACACATCACACTCCTTCATTGCAGTGTATTATGGTGCTGCAGCGAAAAGACTTAAAAAGCAAGGTTTTAGTTTGATTTTTTTTTTTTGCTGGTTTGGTTTGCTGATTCACCCCAGATGGGAATACGAGTTGGAGAGAAAGAGAGAGATGTAGAGAGAGAGGAAGAGAGTGCAGGCCAAGTGAGTCCATTATCAATATTTCAGAGAGGGGATGAGAGGACTAGGTCAGTGGAGGAGGCCAGGCAGGGAGGCAGGAGAGACCGTAAGGAAGAGAAAATAGAGAGATGAAGAGGAGAGAAAGGAGAGGGATGAAAAGAGGAGGGAGGCTGATGGATGGAGGAGCAGGGGGCGAAGGGAGAAAGAAATGGCTAAGTAGCCGACAGGACTCGTGCTCTTCTGTCAGGCTGAATTTCTGATACATTTGTAACCTTGATTGTGTGTGTAAGGTATCTTTTGTGTGGTGTGAAGGATGATCGATTTGAGCCGTGGAAATGTTTGTGAATACACGACACGACTCACCTAGTTGCGCATGCATGTTTGTGCCGTGCATGTCAGATGAATAAAAAAGAGGCACAAAGGGTTATTTACGTCAACCCCTGATGAGAAAAGAGCAAATGGATTTGCTTTAGCCACTCAGAAACGCACACACACAAACACAATTTGGATGGATTTGACTTGTAAAAGACACCATATTTGTCTCTTCTACGTTCAGACCCCCTCACACAGGTTCCTATGTCTCTTTGCATCAGTCAGACACACTGAGTCAGTGGCCCTGCCTGTGCTGTGTGCGTGCATGCAGGCTGGTTCAGAGCTGGGGGATATATATCAGCGTAATATTAATATTGTGATGTGAGATTAGGCATCAGATTTCACTGATTTCACGTTTTGTCTCGATGGAAAAAAAAAATGTTTCCCAGAGCTCAAGGTGATGTCAAGTTGCTTGTTTGGTTCAATAAAAAAAAAAAAAACCTTCATTATATGTGACAAAGAAAAGCAGCAAATCTTCACATTTGAGGCGCAGCCAGCCAGTGAAATTTTTGCCATTTTTTGATTATTCAAATAAGTAACCACTCATCAAAATAGCGGCAAATTGATTTTCCGTCTATCGAGTAATTGCTGTAATTCTGCTGTGGAGCTTACGGTGTGTTTTGCTTGCAGTTGATTGCAACATTTCATTCAGTGATAGAATTGTCTAGCTTATCAGCCTGAATGATGATCATCATAGCCATGATATGTTTTCCATTCTTCAAATCGTGTTAATGTCTCTGAAAGAACACAAACAAATGTTCTAAAAAAAATTATATGACTAAATGTGAACGATTTGGAAAAAAAAGGTATCTAATTGCTACTGTTTTGACAGATATTGCAGTTAAAGGGAATGATCAGGTTTTTGGAAAATGATCATGGTGTGATTATTTTGCAAGGTTCTGTACCAACAAAGATTTTTTTTTTTGTCTGTAGAATACGACTGTGTAGGCTGAGACATCTCTGCAGCACCACAGTATTTCATTCAGAATGGTATTTTGACATATTTTGCCTTTAACAAATATTGCACCTGCTGCCGTCTGGACAACTAATCCATATTGAGATTTCAATAAAATTATAATTAGGCGTTCACATCTATTAATAATGAATTATTGTCCAGTAGGTTTGACATTTTTATTTTTCTATCACAGTTTGTAATTTCTTCTATCAGTTTTAGAAACACTTTGGGCAAAATAAATGGGCAGGAGCGTCTGCTTTTGGTCACACACTGGTGGTTTTTTAAACACACATATGTTCAAGGAATTGCTTCCGTATGGCATCATTTCTGACGGGAGACACATTTCTTTTCATCTCATGGTGTATGTGGTCCTTTTTGGCCAAACTTATTGACGAGCTCCAGACTGCTCTGCCGACCTGCTAACGAGAGCTGCTGGATAGACTCTGCTCTGCTCTGTAACACCTCCATCAATGATTTCAGAGGGAGCAGAAGCAGTTTTTGTAGCCCTGACTTTTAGTCACACCTTTGTCTTGGACTTTTCCCTTTCTGACTTGTTATAACAACTCACATTATACTCTGTGTGACCTATACCATGGCTTTTTGAGGGAGCGCACTTTTTTTTAGGGTGGGGGTGAGGCTCTTGCACACATCTCAAAAAAGGCTCTGCAAGCGTGAACGCTACGCTGATATATGATAATCAGTTTCACATTAAACCCTGCAAAGGTTAGTATGATACAATACGGTCTACTAAAGCAGGGCGGTGATGTACTACATTTAGTTTATCAGCACAAATAAGACATGGATAACTCAAATAGCAAAACACTGTTAACACAAATATAGATCCAATAGATCCAATCCATCAACAAAGGTTAAAGTTACGCAAGACATACAGGTGAGGACACAAAAATGTGACCTGAATGCATGACTCATACATCAATAATAGTATAATTGTGTTCATTATTCTTGATAATGAAGATACAGAAATATCGAAATGCATAGCAACAATAGGATATTGTCAAGATTTTAGAGACCCCCTCATATAATTTAACGAATCATGTTTTCAAGGGAGCTCATGTCTTATCAAGAGACCTGCCTCTGGCTCCCCTGTAGTCCTCCCTCTGATTATAGGACCAGTTTATGCTGACACACAAATCGTATTTAGTGCTAAGAGGCAGGGCAGGATGTACTGTTCAGTAATAGACAACGCACAAGGTTGTAACAGCTCTAAATACACATTTGCACTTCTACAAATGTGAGAAACATGAAGGTTTCTCCTATAGTACGTCCAATATGATGATGCTCACGCACACATTTATTGTGCTTGATTCCCAAACCTTCTATGACAGCACGCACTCAGGCAGCATCAAACCATTCATGCATTAGTACATCTGTAGATGTGTCATGTGTTTAGCATTAGCAATACATTATGAATATTTAACCGACCCAAGACATTCGGTTGCCGGTCACTTCACATATTGGAATTAACATTTTCCAGGAACCACAGAACATCTTTTTGACCTTTACTGCAGCATTTCCCTGCTCTTTTATTATTAAAACTGTGTGTGGGTTAATCACAGTATTACAGGGTGCTATAAAGGATGAATCACATTTGTTTTTCAAATCTGTTTTACAGTATCACCATACTTGCGAGGTATGAGTAACTGTAACTGTTACTCCTGTGTGGAGGTGGGCCATGTAAATAAAACCCCATATCACGGAATATGTCATTGTATGTCAATATATTGATATAATATAGCACTTTTTCTGTAAGATCTTTAGAGTAACTGTTGGATGGATTAAAGCACACCTGTTTTCAGTTAATCCAATATTTCAATACAGCTGTTCTGCTCTTTGACAGTGTCGCCAACAATAGCCTAATACACTTAGAGATACACTTAGTGTGTCAAAATCCGTTACCAACCCAGTCCTGGCCATAAGAGATGATAAACAGAATCTACAGTCCTCGGTCTGTGCAAAAATGCATCAGTATGAGGCTTCAGTATTCAACACATAGAGGAGATTTTGTGCTAAAAAAAGACAAACTTTTGGAAGATAGTCACTTAATTGGTCTCACTCAGATTGTTAAGAAAATGTTTCTGTTGGCTGGCTCTAGTTAATGAGTCTCTGCGTTGGGACACAAGTTAAAGCACGAGGACCGTGCATGTAAGAGACCGCTCATTCGGCACCATCAGAACTGTAGCAAATATGTTTACGTAACGGCAAATAATTCTGTGACGCTATTGTCTCATACACACATACTTTGGCCGATGTAATCGAGAAAAATCAATTGATTATTGATTTTATCTTTAAAATGCCAGAAATCGTGTACAACAAAAAAAGAATGCTGAGGTTCTAGTCAATATTGAAGTCATAATGACTACTGTGAAAATCAGATATATAAGAAAACTTGATATATAAGACATGGCACTTTATATGAAAACCAACAAAAATGGAGGCCTCAGCTAAAGTCTGCCGTTTAATTAAATTAACCAATGGATGGTGTTGTGTTGCACAGCATTTTAATCCTCACACAACCACATAATCATACAACTGTCTTGATAACATTAGCGCTCAAAAGTCGTTAAGATGGGATTTTCCCCCGATCTCTACTATGCAGCATAGATCTCTTAGCAGTTCATAGTGATTTGCCAGGTTAAGGTTGGGTCCCCACCTTTGACTGAACAGGAGGGGGAGATTTTCTACACAGACTGCTAAAGCTTCATTTTTGCTCCACGACTGTGGATTTTGTCCCTAATCACTTACAGTGCTTCACAGCCAGTATAGAGAGGAGAATTACAACAAAAAAGTAACTCTTTCAATGTACATATCTGTGTGTGAGTATTGTTTTGAGACAGACTTAAAGAAAAACTGTGAATCTATCCTTTAAAGGTCCCATATTGTAAAAATTAGTTTTCCTTTTTTTATTATTATAAGGCAGGTTAAGGAGCTATATAAATACTTTGAAAGTATCAAAACGCTCAATCCACAGAGAAATGCACACAGCCTGTGTTCAGAAACTCTGTATTTTAACGAGCTGTCAGGACTTCTGTACGGTTGTGATGTCACCTATGCTATATATATATAGGTAGAAAGTGCCATTACAGTGTTGTTGCAGTCATTCCCCGACTGCAGTGACAGTGCAGAGACACCAGGAGTGCAGATGCAGAAGACACTAAAACACTGACCAATCAGAGCAGACTGGGCTTTTTCAGGGTGGAGCTTAAAGAGACAGGCGCTAAAACAACGTTTCAAAGAGAGAGTGAGTGAGTGAATACAGGTATATTCAGACAGACAGTACGAGTATGTGAGGGAACGTACCAGTGTTTAATCAACATACCTGCATCTTTAGAAGAGACTGAATTCTTTAGAATGAGAAAGAAAATGAAATGACTTGTCAGGCAAAACCGATGCAGATACACACATGTAGAATAGTATGGGATGTGGCTTCCTTGACCTTCCATATTTTAAATGTCATTACCAGCTATCTTAATATGTGTAAGCATTGCAGATTTCGGCCTTGATAATGGCTAACATCGTAAAAAAGAAACAGTAGATTCATTAGAAAATTACCTTTAAAACATTATCTGAAAATATTCGCAAGAAATTCACTCCCATGTCCTTCGTACAGTAGAAAAATGAGTGTCCAACATGCAGTGTGAGTCGTAATACTCTGAACTTGGCTCTGAGCGTTGTTTGTGTGTCCTGCCTGCAACAAATGAATGATTGACAGAGGGCAACACCTTCATTCCCCAGAGTCGTGCATCGAGCAGACAAACATACAGCCTCTAAAACCCTGTAAGTGGCTTTGACTGCAGTGAATAGGCCTCAGCCCTCTGGGAGCTGTAGAGGTCAACGGTCTGAATCAGGCTCGCAGTCACAGAGGGCACTCTAGTGCGTTTTAAAATCCTCTCTTAAGCCTTAAATATTATCGAGAGCGACAAGAAAATTCTCGACACTAATTAAAAAAGTATTTCAGCCAGTAAAGCTTTTGCTCCCGCTGTGCTGTCAGAAGTCTAATCTCTCTGTGTCTCCTTCATCTCTTGATTGCTCGCTCTCAATCACACACATTCACACACATTTATTCTTCCATTAGGGACACTACAAGGCTGTTTTGTCACTTTGTGCTTCATAGAGATCTGCCCTCAGGCAATGATAGCTCTCGGACCAAAGGAGGGGGAGGTTGCGCTCTTTCGCTCTCTCTCTCTCTCTCTCTCTGCTGATTTTTCGGCTTCTGCCTCCAACAGCGTCAATCTTTGTATCTGCCGTGATTTGAGTTTGAAAGATTTCCAACAGGCTGACTTTAATGGCTCACAGGTGTCATTTGCTTCCAACAGCAGTGAATCAGTCAATTTTCTTTCTTATTTACTGCTTAAATTTTGAAGGAGACAAATCGCACAGGATTGGTTTGACAGGTTTTTGTTTGACATCTCTGCCATTTGCGCTTGCAAGTAAAGAGTATTTTCATTATTAATGATCTGTATATTATTTCTTGATGAGCTGAAGTTAAATTTGTTTTAAATTATGTCAGGTAATAGTGAAAAATATATCAAATTTAAATGGAGGAAAAATCATTAAAAAGCAGGTATTTCTCACATTTGAGAAGAACAGTTGGAATATATGGGCTGGACGACCATGGCGAATCTCATAATTACCATAATTTGGGTGGATGTTGGGATCATGACTATTTAACACAGTCTCTCATTGACAGTGGATTATCTTAACTTTAAATATAATCAAGTATTAGAAAATGAGATAAATAGATTTAATAGATATTACATAAAATAAAATAAAAAACGGTTAAATAAAAATAAATGATATTTCAATTTTCTCGTTTTCAAAATCATTGGAAGCCAGAATTGTAGTTAAATTATTATTAAATCTGATTAATCGTCCAGCCATAGCTGCAATGCAAAAGTTTCCAAAGATACCAAACATGATGTTTGGGCGAAATTATGTTTTTGAGTTTTCCTATTTGAATAAATGATGCAGCCATTTAAAACATGGGGTCTGGTGTTTGAACGAGTTAGAACGAGCTGTTACAGACAGATGGTCAAAATAGTTAGGTTATCAAAATAGTTAGGAATTAAAATTAATGCTGCTAGATATATGCAAATAAATGTGTGTGTATTCTATATGAGCATGTGTGTTGGGATGTACATTGAGGCCTGTGTGTGTAATTTATTCCACTCCGGGCCGGCTCCTCACACACTCTCACTTAGAGACTGCTGCTCCTCCAAGTAGGCCGGCCGGTGGCCTGGGGCTGGATTTAGGTTGCAGGCAGAGAGCATGGTGCTGCAAACAGGGGGACTGGGTGTGTGGCTTTGTCAAGGCCCATCAGTGTCCGTGCTCTACTTACTCTGCATCAACACTTAAGGGTGTGTGTGCGTGTGAGTGTGTGTGTGGTGTGTGAGTGTGTGTGTGAGAGAGAGAGAGAGGGAGAGTGGGAGAGAGAGAGATGAGGGTTGCATGTAAAAGAACATGCTGCCATAAGGGTTTTGGATGAGACGAGACGCATTGTATCGTGTGTGTATGTGTGTGTGTGTGTGTGTGTGTGTGTGTGTGTGTGTGTGTGTGTGTGTGTGTGTGTGTGTGTGTGTGTGTGTGTGTGTGTGTGTGTGTGTGTGTGTTGTGCATGTGTCATTGTGTGTATGTGATGAAAAACAGAAAGGTTCTCATTTTCCTGAGTCTTTTATGTACTATGTTTAGTGTATGTGTACATGTGTGTGTGTGTGTGTGTGTGTGTACATGTGTGTGTGTGTATGTGTGTATCACAGTGGTCCTGGGGCCTTTAGTCTTGTTGGTTCAGTGGACTTAAAGAAGGCAGTGGTCTCTCTTCTTCTCTTTCCTGTGTGTGTGTGTGTGTGTGTGTGTGTGTGTGTGTGTGTGTGTGTGTGTGTGTGTGTGTGTGTGTGTGTGTGTGTGTGTGTGTGTGTGTGTGTGTGTGTGTGTGTGTGTGTGTGTTTGTGTTTGTTTGTGCCCTGTACAAGCACAAGTCTTTGGATGCATATTGGACATTTGTTGAGGAGTGACCTAAATCTGTCTGCCATCATTACCTAACAAGAAGACGGAGAGAAAAGCAAATCACACAAACAAACACACGCAAGCACACATATGAATCTGTACACACACACACACACACACACACACACACACACAAACACACACACACACACACACACACACACACTCACACGCACTGGAGATGATTGTGCTGGATACTGTGCACACACAGCAGCAGCAGATTGGAATGCTAAGCAGGAAATAAATAAATAAATGTAATGCCGTGCATGATGCAATTCAGCCTCCATCCTCCCGTCTGTCCAGGGCCAAGAGTTCAGTCTAAATTAAGGAGTCATATTACTGTTGTTCTCTTGTATCTCGCCCGCCTGTGTCCCGTATGTTCCCTCGTAAAACTCCACTGCGCAGCATCCGCCTCTGATCACCTGCGCCCTCAGTCAGCTGTTTACCTCGTTACCCCTGCTGGGGAAGAGATTGTCTCCACGACATCATTAATTTAGTGTACTGAAAAGTGGCCTAACCTGAGCCCGGCCCTCTTCCTGTGTGTGTGTGTGTGAGAAGAGAAAGATTAAGACTCTTTTATGGGTCAGTGGCCACTGTTGCTCTCAGTTAATTATGGATTTAAAACACGTACTCACATGCGTGTGCTTTCACACACAAAACACAGATAGACACACCCTCTCTCTCTCTCTCTCTCTCTCTCTCTCTCTCTCTCCCTCTCTGCCTCCCTCGCTCCTTCAGGCTGCACTGTGCTATCACCATGGTAACAGCAGATTGAGGGACTTTTCGCTGCACCGAATGCTCAATTGTTATCTTTTTCTCTCACTCCTCTCCGTCTGTCTCTATTATTCTGTCATCCCCCTGTGATTTCTCACATGCACTTTTTCACTGTCACTGTTTGTTATAGACCATACATCTCTCACACACACACAAACACACACACACACACACACACACACACACACACACACACACACACACACACACACACACACACACACACACACACACACACACACACACACACACACACACACACACACACACACACAAACACACTGACAACTGATCACACAAGGAGAGAGTGCTCTTCTTCACTCTCAATCTTACACTTCCACCACTTCCTCCCCAGGCTCTCCTAACTCAGCTGGTGGTGTGACGTCCTAACTCTTCTTACCCAGCATGGCTGTGTCACTGTGGTTCCTGGGGGTGTGTGTGCTCACTCTGGCTCATGTGGCCCCTTCCGGCCAAGGTAAGCGTCACCTTCTGAGGTAGTATAATGTTGAGATATTTATCCTGTAGAATTTTTTTTAAAAAGCTGCTGAAACTGAAACTGTCAACTGATTTATTAAATGGAAAGACGTATTAATGTGCATGTAATACAACCACACTGTCGAAAGAACATCTGCAGACAAAAAAAAAAACCCAATCGGTGCCAGCGATACCGTCCAAAATTATGACCGTAAACTCAAGGGTTTAGCCAAAAGCAACTGATGGGGGAGAATAGACTGTCAAAACAGGATCTGCCTTGTTATGGAGAGCATGTGAAATGGTCATGACCCAAATGTGCAGATCTAAACTAAAATCGTTCTAAATGTGAGGGCAACAGGTTGGATGATGTCAGACTTCTGGTAAATCTGTACAGATGGAGAAAAACAGTTTAAAGGTTGCTGGAAATAGGGTGTTGCGAGTGTTATGACATATTCGTTGATGACCGGTACTTGAGACACCGTCGTTGTATGAGTGGGACTGAAGAGACAAGAGGGGTTGGTGACGAACACTTTTTTGCCAGTGAAGAAGTGCAATGAATCCCCAGGCATTCTGCAGACTCATCTGGCTCTCTTCTTAGCATTGCGTAATATAAGGTTTTAAAAGTATAGCGTTAAGAAAAAAACTTTCACAACCCCGACACAGCAAGCAGCAGGATGACTCACGGAAACACGAAAAGGGAGAAACGGATGATGCTGTTGCTACATAGATTTGCGTGACTCAAATATAAGTCACTGTTTTTGCAAAGTCGTCTTAAGAAAGCCAAAGTCATCTTGTGACCTACAGTGCATAAATAAAGAAGCTTACCAAAACATTTGAAGTGTGCATCTTGCCAAAGAGCTTCAGAAGCTGTAGCTCCCAGTTATTAAACAATCAGTCATTCAGCACCACGGACAGTTACAGTACACAAGTAGCATACTAAACACACACACAAACACACACACACACACACACACACACACACACACACACACACACACACACACACACACACACACACACACACACACACACACACACACACACACACACACACAGACACAAACACACACACAAACACACACACACACACGTTCGCTTTAAATGTGGGCTTAATCCTGACGCAGCAAACACCTTTGCATGTGTACCGTACTATACATGATAAAAAAGATGATGTGAACAACCGGATTAAGGTAATGGTAATGTGATTTTCTCCAGTATCTCTCTTTACACGGATTAATACGGCTGTCAGTTTAGTTTACACACAGAAAGATATGGCAAAGTGAGATACAGCTTTCAAGGGGCAGAAAATGAAATAATAAAATCTTATTCTTTTGTTGATTTGTGTTTACCAAGCAGCTGACAGCCAGGAGTGTAAGCTTTATTCTCCCCACTGGCTTAAATCACAACATATTGTGATGTAACAACACATCACATAACAAGCAGGTGTCACAGTGTAGGTGTAGTGCGATTTATGTCAACAGTCACACTTTGTTTGCATTTGGGAATCCTTCCAGTGTGAACGTTCACACATGTCTGCATTTTAAAGATTAAATTAAATCACATATGAGGTGTTAACACTGCAACAGCATGTACTATTATTTCATCAGGTCAGATATTTGCGTTCAAATAAGTTGTAATTGGGAAATTATTAGTGTGTACATCAACATACCTGCTCATGGCTGAAAAAAAACTCTGCAACAGTATTTAAAGGGATATTCATCCACCAAATATAAGGGTCTGTATCTCAATTGGAAGTACTACTCAGAATGTAAAAACAGTTGTTTTCTCTGCCTCTAGAGGGTATAGCGTATAAACGGGACTATAAGTCAGGATATCTCAGCTTCTGTTGTTTCAAGTTTGACCATTTGTATAGTCACACCTCTGTGGATGGCAGTGTTGTTCCACCGCTCTGATCCAGACTAGTTAACTCTAAACATGACATTTTGTACACTATGCACTTCCTTGACTAGTGTGACATTACGACAGGGTAGTGTTGTCTCAAATTGCAGCCGTAATGCACTTCATGGAAATGACGAGTAACATTTGACTGCTCAGTCTTCTTCTTCCCACCATCATCTGACTACAGTATAGTGGTACTTACTGGAAAAATGATATATATATAATTACTTTTGTATAGTTGTTTGGTCGCCATTTTCACCCACTTTAAAATGATGCGACCAACTTTTTAACCGCTCTAAGAGCATAGGTACTAAAACTGCACTGGATTTTCATGACTTTCCAGTGTGATCGCATTATTCTCCAGTTCAATACAGTCTGAAAGTTTTTTTTTTTTTTTTTTCCCTTTCTTCCTACGTCCACCCCTCACAAGCAGCTATGTCCCGGGCCGCCATGCCATTCGGGCTGCTGCGCAGAGAACTGGCGTGTGAGGGTTACCCCATAGAGCTGCGCTGCCCAGGAAGTGATGTGGTTATGGTGGAGACCGCCAACTATGGTCGCACCGACGACAAGATCTGTGACGCAGACCCCTTCCAGATGGAGAACACACAGTGTTACCTCCCTGACGCACTCAAGATTATGGCCCAGAGGTTTGTGTTCGCTGGGTTACACGTCTTGCTGAGTGTGTTTTTGTAATCAAACAGCAAAGGTACAAATTGGAATGTCATTCTTGTACAATTCGAGTATGTGCAAACATTTTGGAAGCAGTTAAACCGATCAATTAGAGCAACTACTGTTTCCTACAAACAGTATGTGTGCACTGCTGTATAACATACATGTGGATTCATGTCAGAGGAAACGTTAGACAAAGCCAATACTTGTGCTGTGAGTTGTGTGTATGTGCAAGGGCAGTAATCTCTCCAGCTGAGTGTGAGTGCCGGGCTGCACCATTAGCTGTGTACTCAGCAGTGTTTTCCTAGAAGAAGTGATCAATATTCAGTGAGAGGGAGAGGGAGAGTGGACAAATGGAGTGTCCTTTGTTTCCCCTTTCCTGTCTGTTAATCTGCCTCTTCTTTGTTTTTCTCCTTATACCATCCATCCATCCATCCATCCATCCATCCATCCATCCATCCATCTGCTGCCCTGCAGGTGTAACAACAGGACTCAGTGTGTGGTGGTTGCAGGAGTCGACGTCTTCCCAGACCCCTGTCCTGGAACATACAAGTACCTGGAGATCCAGTATGAGTGCGTCCCTTACAGTAAGTATGGATATATACAGTATATATACAAGCACACACAAACATACACACCCAAACCTAATCACACGCAAATATGTGTACATGCACACAGAACACAGAGATTTAACCTATTTTTGCCGAGCTACATTGAAGGTTTAAAGTGTTTTTTTTATTCATATATCCTTTGATGTATCCATGAGAAAGTGATGGATAGAATTTTTTTTTCTCAGGGAGTGAGTGAGTGTGAGTGTGTGTGTGTGTGTGTGTGTGTGTGTGTGTGTGTGTGTGTGTGTGTGTGTGTGTGTTTGCGCGTGTGTGCGTGAAATATAAAAAATGAAGTTGGATGGATAAATAACAGAAAGGGGAAACTGTAGGACATACTGTATGTCTTCTATGTGAGTGTGAGTGTGTGCGAGAGTGCATGTATGCACTTGCGCGTGCATGCATGTGTTTTCTTTTTCAGATTCACGCCACGGGAGTTGCTCTCTTTTCTCCACAGGAGCCTGATTGAGGGAAGGAGAGATCTCGGGGAGGTGGAGGGAGGGAGGGAAAAGGGGGAGTCAGGGGGCAGGAAGGGAGGGGAAAGGAGAGGAGAGGAGAGGGAACGAGGGGAGGGGAGTATGCTGGGTCTCTTTTGTGCTTCTTCTTTCTTTTATGTGAACTATAAAGATTGTGGTGAGAATGAGTTCCAAAGTCTTTATCTGTGCAATTCTTTCTTTCTTTTTCTTTCTTTCTTTCTTTCTTTCTTTCTTTCTTTCTTTCTCTCTTGCTTGCTTTCTTGCTTTTCTTTATTTCCCTTCTTTCACCCTCTGACTTCTCTTTCTTTCTCTCCCTCTTTTTTTTCCTATGCTTGAGTAGAAGTGGACCAAAAAGGTAAAGACAAAACATTGTAGCATCTTGATCTCTCCTCACCCCCAACCCCCCTCTTCTCTCTCCTTCTCTTCCTCTCTCTTACCATCTCTCTCTTCCTCCTGCCCTAGGACGTTGTTTCGTAGTCATGCTGGATGTTGCCCCCCTTTTTTTCATTTCCTACTTGGTTATTTTTTCAACCCCCATTTTATCCATCTCTTGTTGTTGAAACCCGTCCTTTTATCCAATTTTATCCAGGTTCTGCACCTAGTCTCTCTTTCTTTTCTTTATCTCTCCAGTGTCTTCCCCTCTTCTTCCTCTCTTGCTCCTGGTCGATCTCTCTGTTTCTTATTTCTCTTCCTCTGTCTCTCTGTGCACACACAAACACAACTGCTCACACAAACAAAAACATATTCCTATTACCTTATCTCTCTTCCGCTCGATTTTCTTTTTCGCACACAAGCACCTTTCTTTCTTTCTTTCTTCCTTTCTTTCTTTCTTGCTTTCTTTCTTTCTTTCTTCCTTTCTTTCTTTCTTTCTTTCTTTCTGTCATTCCTTCCTACTTGTCTGATCATCCTCTTCATGCTTATTTTCCCTTTCTTCCCTTATAGGAAGAGCCCCTTATTTATCTTCATAGGAAAAATAAGACCAAATGTGTGTGATTGTATATCCTTCTGGATGTGTGCTTACCAAGCACTGCTTCTGTGTGTGAGTGTGTGTGCATGCCTATTTGCATGTCAGTGTGAGACTGTACAGTATACATATGTGTCCATACAGTTATTGACATGTGGGTGGACCAATCGTTGTGCTCGGCGTAAACTAACCTGCCCTCTCATTCACTTTAAGGCAAAATTTAGCCCCGCCTTCTGCGTCCCTGATTCTACCTCACACTCTTTTCACTCTTTTTGCACTAACCCACACATACACACACACACACACACGCACATGCACATGCACACACACACACACACACACACACACACACACACACACACATACACACACACACACACACACACACACACACACACACACACACACACACACAAACACACACACACACACACACACACACACAAAAAGTGCATAAAGCATAAAGACACACATATATCATTGCATAGTCCCTGTTGTATTACTGACCACACACACACACACACACACACACACACACACACACACACGCAAACACACACACACACGCAAACACACACACACACACACACACACACACACACACACACACACACACACACACACACACACACACTAACAGTGAGAGATTGACAACACATCTCTTCTGTTGCTTGCCTCTCAAGATCAGCACAGGTTTTTTAAATACTTCTCTCTTTTTCTCTTCATTCTTTTTTCTTCTTGCTGCATCAACTGCATCTGTTTCGATCCATTTTTCATGCATCAATCCATTTTCTCCCTCCACCTGCCTTCACTTTCCTTCCACTCTTTTCTCTCCCTCACATCCCTCCCTGCTTCTTCTTCTTCTTCTTCTTCTTCTTCTTCTTCTCCTTCTCCCTCCCTCTTCCTCTTCTTTCTCACATCCTGCTGTCTTCTCCTCCTAACTCCCGTCTTCCAGTTTTCGTGTGTCCTGGCTCACTGCTCAGCATCCAGTCGGCCTCCTCTCTCCTGGAGGCTGAGCACCAATCAGGGGCATGGTGTAAGGACCCGCTGCAGGCTGGTGACCGGCTGTACGTCATGCCGTGGACGCCGTATAGGACAGAGGTGCTTTATGAGTATGCTTCCTGGGACGACTACCGCCAGAACAGAGTCACCACCACCTATAAGTGAGCAATGTCTGCGTGTATGCATGCTTAACATCTGACCATGTGACTCTGGGCTCTGGACACTTGTGTTTGGCATTTTGACCTATAGATTAAATGATTAATCAATTCATCCAAACAAAATCTAAATGTTTTAATGATAATGAAAATAAATGTTAGTTTGGTGCTAATTTCATGTTCTGTTCAATCAATTTGAGAGATTAAAGCCACTGAAAACATGGTTTCAAATGTTAGTTCTAGTAGCAGTTAGTCTCCATGACTAAATTAGGTTCTATCATATCAAACCCACTTTATAAAACTATGTATGGTTGTTGTTTATTCTGCTATAGCCAAGACATTAATTTGTTACCTCTCTATATATCAGCCATTCTCACTCTAGCTTTAAACCATGTTCACAACGGGCACAGAGCTGTCATTAGATTATGACAAATGTTGCTTAATCCTGACTGGTGCACAGAAGGTTGTGACATGACCTGTTTCAAACGGAGCCCAGCCCAATTCCAACCAGTGACAGAAGCAAAGACAAAAACACAAATATAGAAATCTGTTATGTGAAACAACAAGAAGCTGAAGGAATATGAATATGGATTGCAACTTACTGTAATATAAATAGTTTAATTTTGCATGTGCAAATTTTTCATGATTCTCTGTCCTAGGTTACCTAGCCGTGTGGACGGTACAGGCTTTGTGGTGTATGACGGGGCTGTGTTTTACAACAAGGAGCGAACGCGCAACCTGGTCAAATACGACCTGCGGACACGCATCAAGAGTGGCGAGGCAGTGGTGGTCAATGCCAACTACCACGACACCTCACCTTACAGATGGGGAGGGAAGTCAGACATTGATCTGGCAGTGGACGAGAATGGCCTTTGGGTGATCTACTCTACAGAAGCCAATAATGGACGCATCGTGGTCAGCCAGGTACAGTCGGAGGACGGAAAACAGATAAATGATTGGAAAGACAAAAGTAAGAAGGTTTTTATTACTAAGTTCTCTCATGTCGCCATGTTTGCAGGTAAACCCCTACACCCTGCGCTTTGAGGGAACGTGGGCCACCGGCTTTGACAAGCGTGGGGCGAGCAACGCCTTCATGGCCTGTGGCGTGCTCTATGCCGTGCGTTCTGTTTTTCAGGATGATGAGGGGCAAGCGGAGGGCCGAGTCGGCAGCGACATGGTGGTTTATGCCTACGACACTAGCCGTGGACAGGAGCTGCCCGTTCAAATACCATTTCCCAACCCTTACCAGTACATATCCTCCATAGACTACAACCCCAGAGACAACCAGCTGTATGTTTGGAATAACTACTATGTGCTGAGATACCCGCTACAGTTTACACCGCCACCGCCAACTAAAGGTTTGTGGTACAAGTAAACTAATGCGTCTTGATATACTGACATGTGATGAAAGTATAACATCAACGTTGTTTCCGTCCTTCTAGGTCCCCTCTCTTCTCTGATGACGACCGTCCGCTCCTACACAGCAACAGTCGCGGTGGCCCCAGTACGGCCGTCGGCTTCTCACCCCATTGGTGTCATCAACCGAGGACCCTTTGACCAACGCCCGATCACAGCCATGGTTCCTCTGACCCCACGTCCACCTCTGCGGGTCCCCTTGGCTCCCGGTGGCCCGGGTCAGGTGGGCGGATGTGAAGGCCGGGTGGCGCGAGGGGTGCAGTGGCCGCCCACCCTGAAGGGAGAGACAGTGGAGAGACCCTGCCCGAAAGGGTCACTGGGTAGGTGTAGCGCGTGTGTGTGTGCAGATGTTAGCTACCAGTCTGTGTGTTTCATTGTGTGTGGGAGTGTGGTTTTTGCATGTGTGTGTCTGTATCTCGTTTCCCTTTGAAATGTAGTCGGATGTCCCCTCTTTGAACTTGCCCTCAGATGAGAGAGAGCAGAAGAAAGAGGTTATAGTGTCAAGAGAAGCTAGGTTCGTCAACTCTTCCTCTCGCTATGCAGCTGTCTTCCTCGGCCCAGCGCTCCCTCTGACCAAAAGCTGTTATGCAGATTATGTAGATAAGCTTGTGGTGCATTTTGCCTCATCCTAATCATGTTGAATGATTTGAGCATGGTTTTAGCACAGAGGTGATGATTCCACTGATAAATAATCTAATTGATGTGAGCGATATCAGTGTGGCTGTTGTCTCATAAATAAATGGTGTGTCACACACGCTTTAGTCCTGTTTTTCATGAAATATCAACGCATAAAAACGCCCTGCTACTTTACTGAACATTTTAGCTCCTTTAAGGTCAGAGTTCAGTCTCAAAGTTTGCAACTTCACGCGCTGGGGAAGACAGTCAAACAGGCTAAAGCTAATAGCCAACAACCCAGGTGTTCTTTTCAGGACTTGATAAATACCAAAACAGAGAGAGAAGTATAGCTTTTTGCTAACATTTGACATGAAAAGCAAATCATTCAGCCCTTTGTTTTCCCTGCAAATGAAGAGTTTTTGATCCTGAACCTGTCTCTAAGACTTTAAAGTGTACAATAATGTTTTTGAAAATGCTAACACTTGAGCCATTACTTTTAAGATTGATTTTAATTCATTACTTTGTTTGCACACTGGTGGCAAAAATAATCATAATATAAAAATGACTGCGCTCCAAGGGACAGAAATGTATTTGCAGCCCATAATTTAAGGAATATTTTTTCCCGCTTTATAGTTTATTTCATGAATATATTAAAATAATTATTCATGAAATCCATATTTAATCAAGGAACAGTTCTTCTTAACAACATATTTGTTGTTTGTTGTTGTTCTAATGCTGCACTATTATTATTTGCTATTAGAAGAACAGTGTTTGGGGGATGCATTGAAAGATAAAAGATGCATGGGAAAACATGTGCGAGGAGACACAGAAGTGACAAACCACCTCAGATCCTGTAAAACATGAGCTGTTCTTTCTCTCTCTGACAGCCTGTGTCACCCTGTCTGTCTCTGCAGGTATAGCTTCCTATCAGTGCAGTCAGTCCCCAGTGGGCTGGAGCTCCAGAGGGCCTGACCTTTCCAACTGCACCTCTCCCTGGGTCAGCCAAATTGCACAAAAGGTTAGTCACACACACACACACACACACACACACACACACACACACACACACACACACACACACACACACACACACACACGCGCTGTGCAAATGCCTTAAAGCCAGTCAGCAAGCAGTTCTCTCTTAAATGTCAAAATATTTGACATTACAAACACCCCTTCCTCAATCCAGATTAAGAGCGGAGAGAACGCAGCCAACATCGCTGGGGAGTTGGTCAACCTGACCCGGGGTCGTATTTATGCCGGTGATGTCAGCATGTCTGTCAAGCTAATTGAACAACTATTGGACATCCTGGACTCCCAGCTCCAGGCCTTGAGACCAGCCAATAAAGAGTCAGCAGCACGCAATTACAACAAGGTAAATTGTTCCTGTAGTCATGGCAGAAGTGTACTTGACCTTTCCTTGAAATGAGAGTGG
The DNA here is from genome assembly GCF_963691815.1 of Echiichthys vipera. Taxonomy (NCBI): domain Eukaryota; kingdom Metazoa; phylum Chordata; class Actinopteri; order Perciformes; family Trachinidae; genus Echiichthys; species Echiichthys vipera. The sequence goes on from NC_139827.1 coordinate 23,493,478, forward strand.
AAATGTCAGGGATAATGATTCTAACAATATATGTTTTTCTTCTTTTCAGCTGCAGAAGAGGGAACGCACATGCAGGGCCTATGTTCAGGTAAGATAGATACATAGATTCAATGTATTTCATATAATCAGGAGTTAGAATAAAACACTCTGTCTTCCTCTCCGTCAGGCGGTCGTTCAGACAGTTGATAACCTTTTGGGTCCTGAGGCTCTGGTGTCCTGGGCCGATATGAGCAGTGTTGACCAGTCCCGCTCAGCATCACTGCTATTAGATGCAGTAGAGAAAGGAGCATTTCTATTGGCTAACAATCTGTATGAAGGCCGCTTCAGTGACAGGGCGCCGAATGTTGGTACGTGGTGTCGCTCTTTCTTTCGTTTGCGCTACACGTTGTGGAAGTTACCAGTTCGTCTAAGCTCTTCCTGTGTGTGCATAGATCTGGAGGTTTATGTACTAAATACAGAGGCAGACATACAGGACCTGACGTTCCCTCACTCCTATGACAGCGACAGTATCTTGCAGATATCAGCGCTGGCTCTGCAACAGTACAGCAACAACGGTCTGTGACACGCACCAAAACTAATCAATATTTTGTCATTGACAGCTCAGTTTTATAATATATATATTTCCTGGGTTGGTGAACCATAGGGGTGTGTGGAAGTTATACTAGTTTTTCTCCATATTTTAAAAAATCCAAACATTATAAAATGTAGGATGAGTGTCTCATTTTGAATGTTTTTCGCTTCGCTGCACAGGCCAGGTGAAACTGGTCCTCTCTCTCTATAAGAACCTGGGCTCCTTCCTAACAACCCAGAACTCAACTCTGCGTCTCGGACTGGGGTTGAATCAGGGATCAGAGGCCAGGCGTAGGAGCCTGGTGGTCAACTCCCACGTCATCTCTGCCTCTGTGCACAGAGGATCCAACAGAGTGTACCTCTCCGAGCCAGTGATCTTCACTCTCAGGCACCTGCAGGTCTGTATGGAAATCTTTTCACCTCAAAATTAATGTTTAGAGTGAACTCCTTTTGTGTAAAACCTGCTCACTAAATATCCTTTGTGTTTTTTATTTTTTGGGGGGGGCGTTTGTCTCAACAGCTGGAGAACCACTTTGGCCCCAACTGCTCTTTCTGGAACGGGTCCGGGGTTTCTGGGAATGGCAGGTGGTCTACGCAGGGCTGTCGCCTGTTACACACCAACAACACGCACACTACCTGCGCCTGCAACCATCTGTCCAGCTATGCCGTCCTCATGACATATCAGCAGCCTGCTGTAAGTAACACTCACCACAAACACCTTCACGGCGCACAGAAAGTGGTTTTAAGGCTCATGACAGCGTAGCAACATGTAGTTATCACTCAATGAATACACCTACAAGTCTTCACTATATTCAGCTGGTATTTTTTAAATCTTGTGAGTCTGTGTGTGTCATCATGGCAAAACGTAGTCCTGGAAACACCTATTGTAGCGGGAATGACCACACAGAGCAGGTTTTCAGTATTTTGCCAGGTATATATACCTTTATATCTGTCTCTCTGTCTGTGTGTCTTTCTGGACAGATTTTGTCACGGCAACAGCGCCGCATCTGTGTAAGATACAGTCATGAAACGTTACAAGTGTAGTTGAGATAAAAATGAATGTCGTGTTTGAAAATGGGTGTGGTCTGAATAATTGCCCCAGAAATAGGGGCGTAAGAAGTATAGAAAAGGGGCCCCACTGTACGCCCATGACCTGATTTGGTGTCATGGCTGGGGTGATCCTAATGCAGGATGGTCTCTAGTTAATTTAAAAAATATTGATCAAGTATTCAAACACATCTGAAACAGCAATTGTCTGTGAGTTTTTGGGTATGCATGAATAGCCCATGTTACCGAGTATTATTGTCATTACTGCTTGTTTTTAGTTGGCCAAGAGTCAAACTTTAATGTCATAAATATCCAGCTCCATCCTTCACCAACATAGGCTTCCTGACTACACCTTTACGCACAGTTGAACTTTGTCCCCACGCGCTCTCTCAATTGTTGTTTATAACTCAAGCACAGTGGGGTGATCCTCGTGGGCTGTGGCTGTAAGAGAGAGAGAGAGAGAGAGACGGTGATAAATGCTGCAGGCAATTTTGTCCTGCCATGAAATTGAATTAAATGCTTCTCTGCAAGATTTTCTTTTTTGTTGAGTATGACTTCATCATTTAAATAGATGTTATGCAGCACAAAGGGACACACAACCAGAGGCAGAGACACTTCTGCACTCCTCACCACGAAATACATCCACCTACGCTCACAAACCTACATCTGCACGTTCCTAAGTTCATACGTACTCTATGAGCTGATAAATAATCTCCCCATTCTTTCTTTCCCGTCTCTTCATCAGTTCGGGGCCGGTGTTGAAGAGCTTCTCGTCTATGTAGTATCCTGGGTTGGCATCTCTGTAGCACTGGTGTGTTTGGCCACCTGCCTTACCACCCTGTGCTGCCAGGGGGCGCCCTGGCACACGGACCACAGCACCATCCACTGCAACCTGTGGGCCAACCTGCTCATCACTGAGCTGCTCTTCCTTGTCGGTGCAAACAAGACGCAGTATACAGTGAGTGTTCAGAATCACTATTTGAAAGCATTTTGTTAAAGGTGGCATTTTGTTAAATATTCCTCCTTGTCCTTTGAAATTTGCAGGTTGTGTGCTCCATCATAGCTGGCCTGCTACACTTCTCGTTGCTCTCAGTGTTTTGCTGGTTGTGTCTGGAGGGGGTGGAACTGTATTTGCTGCAGCGGGAGGTGTTCGAGGGACGTAACTCCAGGAGGAAGTATTTCTACCTCTGTGGCTACTCTATTCCTGGGCTGGTGGTGGCTGTGTCTGCAGCCATAGACTTCAGAGGGTACGGCTCAAAAACGGCGTAAGTTGACTAACGCGCACGCGTGTGTGTGTGTGTGTGTGTGTGTGTGTGTGTGTGTGTGTGCACGTTCTTGGATCTTTGTATTCTTGTGTCAGCTTTAAGACTGATTTTGTTGTTTTGGAGGTTCTTATTTTCCTGTAATTTACTTCTATGTATGTGTGTGTGTGTGTGTGTGTGTAGATGCTGGCTGCGAACAGACAATTACTTCATCTGGAGTTTCCTTGGACCTGTCGGTGTCATTGTAACTGTGAGAGTTCATGCCCGCCACCAACCTCTTTGTACATTTTTATATGTATTTTTAATCATCGGTGTGTAATAATTTTTTGTGTCAAGTCATTGTTGATGAATACATGCTTATTCTTTTTGGCTTCAGTTGAACCTTGTTGTCCTGGTGATGACCTTACATAAGATGCACAGCACTGCCGCTTTGAAGCCAGACTCCAGTCGCCATGACAACCTGAGGTAAGTGCTGTGTCTCATGCTGATCTGTTTTGGGGTGATTATGTGCGGCGCTCATTGTGTTTCAGCAGGTTTGGCTCCAATCACACAGTAATTAGAAAAATACACGTAATGTAAAATCAAAATAAAAAATCTATACAAATTAGCTTGGAAAAATTGTTTCTTGAGCTGGAGGCAGTCTGTTATGTGCCTGCATGAAACAGATGTAATGTAATGTAAGCAACATTTTGAACAGTTACAAACGAGTCAAGCATTCACAGCATTTCAAACTCCAGAATAAAATGCACTTCATCAGTAGTGGGAGCTTGTGGTTGGTGTAGTTCTTGAACTTGGTAGACATTGACACACACACACACACACACACACACACACACACACACACACACACACACACACACACACACACGCACACACACACACACACACACACACACTGACAGGGAGTTCTTGTTGAAATCATTTGTCAGAATGAAAAAAAAAAATTGATTTCCAGGGCGTGGGCAGTGGGCTCCCTGACGCTGCTCTTCCTGCAGAGCGTCACCTGGTCCTCAGGCCTGATGTTCCTGTGCGCTCCATCTCTCCTCCTGGCTTACCTCTTCTCCTCCCTAAACACCGCCCAGGGCCTCCTCATCACCATACTGCACTGCACCCTTGCCAGGAAGGTGAGTCGCTTTGTCCACGTGCCGTTACGTAACCGCGAGTCTCTGCAGCCTCATGATTTGTGACTAAAGAGATGTGTTTCAATATTGTGTGTAGGGTCAGAAGGACTACGGCCGATGCCTGCGCCTTTCGCAGTGCTGCGCCACTTCCTCTTCCAGCTCTCCGGACTCGGTGAAGGGTGCTGCCCTGCGGTCCAACAGCCGCTACACCAGCAGCCAGAGTCGGAGAGCTACTGCTAACAGACAGGTACATTACAACACACTGTACAGTACCTCTAAGTGTCTAGCTTTTTGTCTGACTTTAGCTATGGTTAAGTTTGACCTTATGTGGAATATTTCTCTTCCAGAGTCGTATCAGGAGGATGTGGAACGACACTGTTCGCAGACAGACTGAATCGTCTTTCATCGCTGCGGACGTAAACAACACACCTACTCTTAACCGAGGTAAAGATTATTTTGTTCTTTTAAATGTCAGTGCCTCCTCTGTTGTTCAAAGAAGGTGATATTTATTTTCTTTTTTCTTTGTCCCCCCCCCCCCCTCCTCAGCTGCTTTGGGGAACCATTTCCTTACTAATCCGGTGTTGCAGACTCATGCTGGAGCCTCCCCCTATGACACAATGCTGGCCCAGGGATACAACCAACCCTTCACCTCCACAGGTACATTTCATTACAACACTCTGTCATCCTTCATAATTTCTACACAGCATACCCTCTCTCTTTATGTTGGTATGTTTTACTGTCCTTTTACTATTCACAGATGGTACCTTGCAAAACTCTGATGCCACATTAAAAAAGGTGTCCCTTCAGCTGCTTAATTATAAAAGTGCACAGCATCAACTGTCAAGGACGTTTACTGTGTTTAATTCTGACATACTTTTTGACAAGGTTCTGACAATTTCCCATAACTCCGTCTATCTTTTTTGTCTTTTGCTTGTTAAATAGAGCCCTAAGACTGGATTTTCAAGGACAATACAGCTAGCAATATTGAAGGAATTTCAAAATCATATCATATCAGCAGATTAACGTATTTCGCAGTCATTCCCAGCTGCAATGATGGTGTAGAGACACCGAGAGCGCAGATGCGAAGGACCTGGAAACACTGACCACTCAGAGCAAAGTGGGCTTACAGAGATAGGTGCTAAAGGGAGCGTTTCAGACGGATTCAGGTTTTGTTTTTTTTAACATTAAAGGATGTAAATGAGCATAATGTGGGACCTTTTCATTTAAAAATATTAAATTGTACCGTAAGTGCTCCCTCATTAACAAACTGTGATGGTGACACTGCTTCTAAATTAGCGCAAACATGCATTAAATCCGCAATTTCTTGTAACTTGCTGATGCCAGCATACACAACTTATACGCTGATACCTATGTATGTGCGATAAGATAAAAATTGGCCAATAATATCAGGTGACTAATTTATCGCTTGGGTTCTGCCTGAATTTCCCTGAGTGGCCTAAAACTTTTGCCTGTTTGTGATTTTTCTGTGTCTGTACAGTCTGAACGTTTGGAATAAAAGCTGAACCATTTTTTTTTTTGTTTTATATCTGTGTCATGATCTTTAAGGCTTTGACCATGAAATGTTTGTCTTTTAAATGTTTTTGACACTTTCCCTCTCTGTCTCTCTGTCTTAATAACGTGGACCAGTAGGAACCTTCAGAAACAAGCAGAGTACGAGCTCTCCTTTATTGTGCTCACTCCAGTCATTGAGCCCCACTTCCTTGTGCAACTCATAGACAATCAGTGCCACATTTTCAGACAGTAATTATTCATAGACCATGTAGACATAACATACATCTCTTCCATGTGGCTATATAACCAAACATTTCATCAAAGGATATTATTAATATTCAAATCTTGGTAAAGCCACACTCTCACTAGGCACATGAACCCTAAAGTCTGCTCATTCATTCATACGTTCATCCATGTAAATCTTTTATGATGTCCCTCTTTGGTAATTGTCATCTGCATGTTTCTTCCGACAGAGGGTGGTGTGTCCCAGAGCCAGGAGTCCTGTGGGCTGGACAGTGTGTGTCTCAATGGAGGCTACACTCCCAACACCTTTACCCTGCACGGTCTTGGAACCACGCCCGGGTCCCGAGCTGGAGTGGTGGGCAGCACTGACCTTCTGCGGGAGGGAGGAGTTGGGATAGGAGGTGATGACATCTCCCCGGCACTCCTCACCCCACATGGGGCCACAGATCTGGGCAGCGGTGCAGGAATGCGCCGTAACCTGTCTGATGCAGCTGCGTTGGAAAAGATGATCATCTCAGAGCTGGTGCAGAGCAACCTGCGGCCCTCAGTGGCCATGCCTGTTCCTCCTGAGCGCTACGGAAGCCTGGCGAGGCCTCACCACCATGACAGGGCTGCTCTCACACACACTGCCACTTTGACTCGACACGCACAGCCACCCCAAGAGGGCTGGGCTGCCACCATGCAGCCAAACACACGCCACAACGCACAAGAGGGCTGGGCGCATACACGGCACCACACACAAGACAATGAGACATATTCCACAACACGTGGACAAGATCACATCACGGTGCCGCGCTTACAAGATGGCTGGACACACTCACAAGTTTCTGGAGACTCTGAGTCCCGTGAGCTACTCAAAGATGGGGACAGGTCATTGCAAAGCACTCTGAGTCGCCGCGGGCTCCAGGACAGGCAGCATGTGCGTCCCCCTGATGTTCAGGCACGGCCCTACTCCACCCTCAGTCGCACACCTGGTACTCTGTCCCGTCACCGTGGCACAGTGGAACCAAGCGGAGGGACAGACAGAGACAGAGAGAGGGACAGGGAGCGTTATCGGGACAGACCCCTCCCGCCTCCTCCTCCCCCTCCCCCACAGGAGTCTGAGCCCCTGTACAAGGCTCTGGAAGAGCCGCTGCTGATGAAACAGAGGGAGGCAGGCGTAGAGACATGGAGAAGCGTTCAGGACAGGGAGAAGGACGAGACATTTCTCCTAAAAAGAGATGAAATGATGGACGAGTGGAGGGGAGAGACCGAGAGAGGGAGGGATGAGTCTTTTGCTTCTCAGACGAGAGATGGAGAGATGGATGAATGGAGAGCTGGGATAGAAAGAGGGAGAGAGGAATCTCATCTGTTGGAGAAAAGAGGTGGAAGAATGGAGGTGTGGCGGGGAGAGACAGACCAGGAAGAGACTTTTATAACTCAGAAGAAAGATTTTGCGATTGATGCATGGAGAGGCGGGATGGACAGAGAGAAAGACGAATCCTTGTTTTTAAAGGACAGAGATGGATGGAGAGCAGGGATCGAACGAGAGAATGAGAAGCAGAAGGACAGAGTGCTGGATGTGTGGAGAGGAGGGATGGATATAGACAGGGAGGAATCTTTCCTGTTCGAGAGCAAAGATGGCGGTCTCGATGGGAGGCAAAGAGGGAAAGACAGAGGGTCTCTTCGTTACCACGGCGAACGAGAGGATTCTGAAAGCTTTGCTCTGCCTTTGACCCCCGACCTTGACCTTGATACTGACTCCTCACCTATCTACGCCCGAGATTCAAACCCCTCTCCGCTCTATCCCGGAGACCGACGCTCGCCTCCACTCAGCATTTTTCCCCGAAGCTCTCCCCCGACAAACATCTTCACTCCTCGAGACACTAACTCGCCTCCGAACAATCTCTACTCCCGCCACTCACCCCAAGTGTACAGCCGAAGCAGCTCCCCTCCTCGCTTCTACACCCGCACCTCCCCTCCGACCCTCTCGTACCCTGACAGCAGCCCCGAAGGTCCAGAAGAGGTCAGCCCCACTGGCCAGCCTCAGCGGCCCGCCTTGGAACTGCCCTACAGCCTGGGGCGACCCCCGCTGGGCCCGCGGCCCAATCACCTGCAGACCTTCTACCAGCCGCCGCTGCCGCCGCCGCTGGCGTCCAATGGAGAGGCAGTGTACACAGCAGAGCCCACCTCGGAGGGAGATGACGGACAGATGCAGCGGGTGACGAGCCTGTGACTAGGGCGGTGGTGATCGGGGCATAGAAATCAGGGATGAGGGATGAGAAAGAAGATGGGGATATAATAATTTAATTAAACTGACGGAAATGATGCTGATTATGATGATAGCGATGATGAATGACGACGGTAATGATGATGACAGTGATGGCTCCTCCCTGCTTCTATCTCTCGATCACCACGAGACTTCCCCCCTTTTCATGTTTTGTTACTTTTCTATGACTGTGATCCATTTAAAAAAAATCTTCCTCCACTTCCTTTCCTTATCCTCTCTTTCCTGAAACCCTGCTGTGTCTTCCCTCCTCATTGGTGCTGATCCTCATTGGGCCATCGTCTAAGTTTCTATTGGTTCGTCGGCTGGGTGTCACCCTTCCCTGTAGCAAGCAAACAGTGTGTCAAAGAAGCACTTGTGTGTTGCCAAAAAATCCTTTCAAAGAACATGTGCATGACTTTATAGTGGCTTTACAAGGCTACATACTGTAGGAGGAAAGTGCTGAAGTGAGTGTGTGAGCGTGTGTGCGTGAGTGCGTGTGTAGCTTGATGAGCATGCGTGCGTGTAAGGATGAATGTGTGTTTGTGTGTGTGTGTGTGTGTGTGTGTGTGTGTGTGTGTGTGTTTGTGTGTGTGTGTGTGTGTGTGTGTGAGTGAGTGTGTGTATATACATCATTCTTGTATATTTAATGTATCACAGTGAAGCATTTGATCAATATCAACTGGGGGGCCTCTTACACACATCCCCTCCTACTGATTTTGAACTCTTGACCAATCCCATTCCACATCAAGACCAAAACCTCCGCCCCAGCTCCTCCCTCCACCTGCCACAAACTGTTGGTGATGGAAGTCGTTGCCATGAAGCGTGTCATAGCAACAGAACTCTTGACTCCGGAGCCAGAGATCATAGAAACCTCAAAACTTTTCTGCAACCCCCTGAGACCCTTGTACATACCGACCTCAAGTGTTCTGATTGTCTTGTATTGCTATTGAAGTTCAAGTAAACATGTGAAATAAATGTTCCTGTCTTTCTCTTTGTGTGGGTGTACAGAGAGAGAAGGGAGGGTTTCACAGAAAGGAGAAAGATATCTGCGGTGGAAAAGGAGGCAGACGTACGACTGTTGATGCATATAATGATGAGAATGAGCTAGATAAATAGAAAATACTGTTACAGACAGTAGTTGAATGTAATAAAGTACATTTACTCAGATACTGTACTGTAGGTAAAGTAGGAGTGAACGATATATCGAATATACCGAATATTCGAGTATATATTGTCACGCAATTTTTTTAAGCAGCTGGTGTCGGGCCGACTGGTACACAGTGTGTGATGTTATCTAGAGGGCATGGGAAACAGGAAAAGAGTCCTGAGCCACATTTACTTAGGTTAAATCAATATACGTGTATTTATATGAAAAATATAAGATAGATTGCTTTGTGCGTTGATAAAGTGACAAACCCAGCAATAATCATCATCGATTCTGTAGTCCCCTTTAGTATCGTTCAGCTAATTGTTTTGGTTGTGATTGTTTTACAGCAAATTCGTTCTGATAAATGAAGTGCTTGCTACCTGCCTGGCACCAAATGGCAGGCATACAAAGTTAGCTTATGAACATAGTGGAGCATGTTGCAGCTATGGGGGTCAAATATTTTCTTCTCATGTGGTTGCTGGAGTACAAAAATAGAGAATAAATATTGGACTTAAATTTGTCAGGTGGCCATAAACATGAGTCTAAATGAATGGTTTGCCAACCCAAAACATGTTTGCCATATTAACTTAATAGGATGTTATTATGTCAATGTTGTGTTAAAAGTTACATGTTCAGCCCAAAGGTGGTAAAATAACTCTAATTAATAATTTAGTTCAGGATCAATAATAATCCTCTTTTTGTGTATCAAATGCTTTAGAAAGAATGTCACAAATTGAACTTAAAGATCCCATATTGTTGAGTCATTCCGTCTCTGCAATGACACTGCAGAAATGCCAAAAACACAGGTGCAGAAGATCCGAAAACACTGACCAATCAGAGCAGACTGGGCTTTTTCTGGAGGGGGGCTTAAAGAGACAGGTGCTACAGAGCGTTTCAGACAGAGGGTGAATACAGGTATATTCAGACAGAACAGAATGAGCATTAAACTATGCAAACATGTTCTAGTAGAAACCCAAAATACAAGTATGAACCTATAAATAAGCACAGTATGTCCCCTTTTAAAAAAACATTTTTAATGATCTGTGTGTTCTTGGAGTGGTATGAAGTATATTAACATACAGTATATTAGCATTATAAAAAAAATATGGGAACTAGTAGAGTCCGTACGTTTCAAACTTGGATTATATCTTTTGTGTAGACATTCTCATAGTCATTCCCTCATTATTAAAAGACGTATACGCGACGCTGCACACAGAAGGATGGACACATCCTATCACATCTAAATGGTACGACACACGAGAAAACTGAGTTGCTTTCTCGCTATTTGTGCTTTCCTTCAACACCATTACATTCACTAGGTTTGCTTTATATATATATATACAGTGTATATATATATATATATGTGTATATATATATACAGTGTGTATATATATATATATAAACCAAACTGCTACAGTCCAACAAATAGTACGTAACTGTATAAAATATATTACAAACTACCTACACAATTATTAGAAAGTGGTAATATTAACATGAAATTCAAAAAAGTGCTTTTACAGTATCATTCGAGTTGTACAAAATCTGTATATATTTACAGGTGACCTATAGAGTGGTAGCGGTTGCTGTGTGTTCAGGATTAAGTTGTCTCATCTCACAGGTAAGTATCACATGTGAAGCTAAGGTCAGTCACAAGGACAAAAGGTTGAGTGCTCAGGCTGCTTACACAACACCGGCGGAATAGCCGGTATTGTTTTCAGCACACTCCCTCTTCCTTTCTCCCAGTTCATATGTTTTGTCTTTTGAGCCCCATACAGTATCTCACAATTTTTACTCTCCCTTTCTCTAACACACGCCGTCCCAATACTGAGGTATGTGGTTTAACTTCACAGGAAATGGTCTCACATTCTCCAAATTCTTGTCTATCCAAGCTAGACTACAGGCAGCAGGTGGATGTTGGTACACACAGGGGTTGGTGGAGGGGAGGTTTAGCAGACAGTATGGTGGGGCGACAGGGGGCTGTCCAGGGCCTCAGTCAAGGACAGATCTGAGCTTGGGCTTTTAAACATGGACGAGATGTGGAAGGCCTGGGAAGCACACAAACACAAGCCAGACCTCAAGATTTTAACAATCGGTGATATGTGGACACTCACAATAACAAGCGGGCAAGGTATACTTACCACCCAGTATGCAGTTATAGCTCCCTGTATGTAGCCTGTTAGCACGTCGGATGGGTGGTGCCTGTAGTCTGAGATGCGGGTCAGACCTGTGTAGACTGCCAGCAGAACCAGGAGGAACTGCAGAACAGGCCTCAACAGCCGAGCCCCACGCCATGTCAACCGCGCCTGCAGGTAAAACTAAGACAAAAATGAACATCATGTTATTTAGTGCATAGAACAATAAGGTCATCATCTGTATACTGTAAATAATGACCAAGGTGTTTGACCTGAATGTAGGAAGGACTAACGTACTATATTTTTATACATTATATTTATTTGAAACACTCTTACACACAGAAGATGCTGTCGATGGGCACCTATTATATGAATGTGATCAGAAAGCTACGTAGCACACACATGGTGACAGGGAGCTGACGGCAGTGTGTAAATTGAGTAACCCCTCCCACTCCTGAAATAATACAGGGATTTCTTAATCCTGTGCGAATCGGCCATTTATATTACAGACTTCCTGAGGTTAAATGATTTTACCCCACGTCCTCAAACTAATCCCGTCCGAATAGGGCAAGAGGTGG
>NC_139827.1:23510337-23570337 GCF_963691815.1 Echiichthys vipera
CCTGACTCGTTGCAGGGCATCCGTCACCTTGAAGATATGCACCACGGTGGAGCGGAAAACTCCACACACAAGTTGCGCAATAGGAACTCGGATCTCTCTCTCTCTCTCTCTCTCTCTCTCTCTCTCTCTCTCTCTCTCTCTCTCTCTCTCTCTCTCTCTCTCTCTCTCTCTCTCTACATAATCAAGGTGTGACTAATTTTCACCAACTTAGTTATGAGGAAGAGCATAAAATGTGTGTCACAGTGACGACCTATGGCTGCAATCTTGACGATATTTCTCCATCACCATGATTCACCTTTCCCCTTCTTTTTTGTTCTTTGAAGAAGAAGTTTGATGAATATGGTTCCTCATCTCTGAAATCTGCATAGAGTCCCTTTTCATTTCCTTCCTTGTAATTGTTGCTTCCTTAAACTGGTTGATGATTCTTTGTATCAAACGGTCCGACGAGTCAGGCTCATTGTTTTCCACTGAGCAAGCACCGCTGTTTTGTTGCCCACACGCAGGTGGCAGAATGATGATGATATCTATAAAGAAAGACTTGAAACTAACTGAGAAATGCAAGGCAATCCTCTAACTGAAAAAACAATAACAATGAAAGCTCCTTGTTCACTACTGTTGACAGGCAGTGTCAGTAGCCTCTGAACTGCTTTCCACCAGGGCCTGCCATGAATTTGCCTCTTCACAATAGTCAGAAAAGTAAGCAAGCAGTGACTTAGGTGCAGGACATTTTCCATGTGTCAACTTAAATCAGTTCGAATACCATGACCCAATTCGATGTGATTAAACATAAAATCTGTAGGGCATTCTACAACATCTGAAATCATCTTAGTGCTGTCGCGATATTCTGCCAACGTGCCTTTTCAAAATGTATCAAACTGCACGGTCTCAGACATGCTACAGATTGTAAACACATGTCTTCTCTCAGATGTCTTTCCACAAGCCCTGAAAACTGCTGTTATCAAGCCTCTTTTAAAAAAGAACAACTTCGACACTTCATTAATGAACAATTACAGATCAATTTCAAATCTTCCGATTTATATTCATCAAAAAAGCTGTTTTCAAGCAGCTGAACGACTTCAGCTGCTTGAATGTCTTCCAGTCAGGATTTATACAATACCACAGCACTGAGACAGCTCTTGTTAAGTTATTTAATCACATCCACTTAAACACAGACAATGGCAGCATTAGTATTACTGGATCTCAGTCCTGCTGTCAGGAACGGTAGGGGGATAGCACGAAAGGTGGACCCAATGCAGACACGGACAAAAGGTAAAGTTACAAAAGAAACGTTTAATATAATAAACGGACAAACGCAAAAATACTACAGGGAATACAAACACAAGACTAACTAAACGATCAAGGGGATTCAGGAACAGGAAGACGACGGAAGATCAGGGACACGGACGGGAAACAATGAAGGGTCGACGACGGCCCGGCTTCAGGCTTTTGACGCTTTTAAGGTGGTGGTATAATCAGCATAACAGGCTGCAGCTTTGGGGAAACGCCTCCCGGATCTACACACAGACAAGGGAGAGACACATGCAGGGAAACACAGACAGAGGGAGACAAACTCACACAGAAAGGAAGAGAGGAGAGCACTGACAGACACAGAACATGACACCTGGAGTTTGACACAATCGATCACAACATATTACTGGACCGTCTGAAAAACTGGGTGGGACTTCAAGGCACAATATTAAAAGGGTTTGCATCCTACTTGAAGGACAGGGGCTACTTTGCGTCTATAATTTGTGTAATTACACACCTGAGCAGACAATTTTTTTACATGGAGTTCCCCAAGGCTCCATTCTGGGGCCTCTTCTGTTCAATATCTACATGCTTCCACTACCTCAGATCATAAAAAACAACAAAATTTGTCATCATAATTACGTAGACAACACACAGATTTACATAACAATATCACAAGGGGACATGGTCCGATAAAAGCACTGAGTAGATGCACTGAGCAAATCAACAATTGGATGGAGCAGATTTTTCTCCAATTAAACAAAGAAAATAATAGTTTTTAGAGTCAAGGAAGAACGATTAAAAGTTCCAGTAGCACTCAGCTTCAAACGTATGTATGTAAATAGTTTCTAGGTCTATCTGATAAAAGCAGCATATTTGATTTTTGCTTTGTAAACTGTATGTAGTGCACTTTCATTGTAGGTCTATAGGCAACTGCCTGAATCTGCTTAAGGAAGTATTTTTATCTTTAAAAATACAGAGCGGGGTACATATTTTTGATGATGAAAATCTTACCCCATTTTAAAAGTGACATTGTTTTATTGTCAAAATACAGAATTATCACATGTATATTATTAAGTCAATAATTCATCTTATTGATATTTTATGATATAATTCTTTATCTGCATATTTAGTATTGAGGTAAACTGACAGTAATGGGAAGCTGTTACTTTAATATGGTTACTTTAATATTGTGATAGTTTGGTAAGCCTACATTTTTTTATCAAGTAATTCGTAATTGTATCTGAATACATGTTTAAAATAACCCTCACAAACCTGTTCACACATATATTCATATTAACAGTATATGTCATATTACCACACCTTACCAATATAAAAGGAAGACGTAAGTGCCAATACGTACAACAAAAAGGTGTCATTATAGTATCAAACAAAAAGGAGTTGGAAGAAATCAAAGCAGAACAGAGTAGTCCTGTTGGATCAAAATGTTGGCATCAATGTCCTGAAGGCAACTAAGTAGGTCATCAGTTGACTGGGAGTGACAGATCAAGATAATATAGTTCATATGTTTTCAACGTGGGAAATGACACAATAGTTTTCAAAGTAAAAGAAAATGTAATATGTACAAGTTCCTTTATTTACCCAAGTGTATGGAAATTTTTCGAAATTTAGCTCTCTGCTGCAGGGGGCAGCAAAGGAACTGTCAGGGGAGGTTTCATTTGGTTTCATTTTGCTCCTCTGCTGATCTGCTGTTTCTGTACAGGGAAAGGAAAATAGAAAGAGAGCGAGTGAGCCAAAGATAGAGAGAGAGAGAGGGAGAGAGAGAGAGAGAGAGGGAGAGAGAGAGAGAGAGAGAGAGAGAGAGAGAGATAGTACTTTTTTAATTGTAAAGTGAAAGCAGAGACAGTGACTTCCCTGTGAGAAAGCCCAGCATATCACGATGGTGGTTTCTAGTTTTGTCAAAAAAGCTTGTACGTAATCCTGACCACAGAAAATCCAACTATGGATTTGAAAACTGTGTGTGTGTGTGTGTGTGTGTGTGTGTGTGTGTGTGTGTGTGTGTGTGTGTGTGTGTGTGTGTGTGTGTGTGAGTGTGTGTGTGTGTGTGTGTGTGTGTGTGTGTGTGTGTGTGTGTGTGTGTGTGTGTGTGTGTGTGTGTGTGTGTGTGTGTGTGTGTGTGTGTGTGTGTGTGTGAGTGTTTGTGCTGAAAAAATACGTAATTTCTGTTTAACTGTTATTTCATCATTGTTTTTCAATATAATATCAGTATCATAAACATGTATGAAATTGGTTTCCTCTATATGACACATTACAGCAGCTCAGCTAATGCTGAGTAATGCACTTCCTTCGATGAAAGTTGGAAAAGCAATAAAATACAATCACATACACACACACACACACACACACACACACACACACACACACACACACACACACACACACACACACACACACAGGGACAATTCACGCTTTGTTCCATGTGAAACTCAATCTGGATTGTTTTTTTTGTCTTTGTAGGAGGGTGCAGTTTGACATGACAGACTCCTACATGTTGTATGATTCCCAAATATTTTAACACACACACAAACACACACACACAGACACACACACACATATCACTATATTTAGTATTATAAAGTAAAAGCATGTTCTGATCAGATGTTCTGCTGGTCACGCCAAGACTAAGCCATTCTTTTTTTTTTAAGATAATTTTTGGCAGCTTTTCAAGCCTGTTATTATATAGGACAGACAGGAAATGGGGTGATAGAGGGGGAGACATGCAGCAAAGGGCCATGTAAAGATGCTGAGGACCTTCAGCATCTTTACACAGGCCGACTGCTCTAACCAGATATCTGGAAACTTTTGAGGGATGTATCTGTGTGTGTGTGTGTGTGTGTGTGTGTGTGTGTGTGTGTGTGTGTGTGTGTGTGGCTGTTGTGGTGTTCTTATGTTTGAACTTTTGTGGTTACTTTCATTAGGGAACAGAAGACATGGGATTTTGCTCTGCAGGAGGATCTGACCTTCAGTAAGTACAGTATGTCATACTATTCTGTTTCATGCTGATTTCCCCATTTTTGTCTGTTACTCCCACACAGAAAAAGTTGGGAGAAAACACTTTTTTACCATCAAACCCACTCACCGTCTTTTCTCGCTTGTCGTTCCTCATGACATTCTAATTACTGAAGCACTTTTTGTGTTTAATTTTCATGTCATACAGACGGATTATGTGATATGGGAACAGTACATACTGTAAGTCAAGTACTATATATTGTAATATCACAAACAATGTTTCAGTGGGCTTTACAGACCTGCAACATCCAAGCTTCCTGACCCAGCCAAACCTCTCTAAGAAGATGACAGAACCGCCTCCAAAAAACCTCAGTAGAGAGGGGAAAATACAGAAGACACCTGAGAAAAGGACATTTAAAGAGACAGGAGCCAAATGTAGGGGGGGAGTTAGATGACATGGACAGAAAGGTGCAACAGAGGATGAATATGAAATACACTAGCTTGGAGGACGTGCAGTTTGATGGAGAGTATACTATACTATAGACAATGGTATACTTCAGTACAGTACATAAGTAAATCCATTAAATTATATTTCCATCTCTTGAAGTTGCTTTACAGAATGGATATAAATGTAATAATAAACGTTTCAGCGGTTCTTGTTGTACTAATAGCAAGGACAAAATGAATGTAAGCATGAAATATATTACACAAGAACAAATACTGTAAATAAATACATAAAATTTAAGGTAACATTTAGTAAAAAGGGAGATTTCCCTAAGTCTCTTAAAACTATGAATACTGTAAAAATAAAACAAATGCTCAGCCCGTACTCAGGAACTGTGTCTTTAAAACGAGCAGTCAGGACTTCTGTACTGTTGTGATGTCACAACTATACTAGGAAGAAAGAGCCACTACTGTGTCACCGTGGTGGCGTCACAATGGTGTAAGATGCAAACTCAGGAAACTTCACAGGTATATTTTGAGATCAAAATGAAGGCAGAGGTTGGAGTAAGGGCGCAGGAAGTTGGGGGTAGGAAGTAGGTTAGGGGCCAGCCCCCTATACTTTATGCCCCTGGTCTGAATTGGCCTCACGGTTGGTGTGATCCCAATACAAGATAGTCTAATTATTTTTCCTTTGATGTCAAAGTGAGTGAGTTTCATTGTTTAATATTTAAAGTATCTTTTTGTCATGCAATTCTTTTTTTTTTGTTCTTAATTCTTATTTTATTCAATTTGATCTATAACAGGCAAACGGTTTTTCAAGGTTAAATCTTCATTCTGGATTGTATTGAACGTACATGTATTATTTTTTTTGGATACCATCTGTAGTCTGATGATTAGTTTCAGCTTTGACACGACTTCTCAGCAGCACAGCCTAAACAGATCTCTTGCCAGTGACGCTCACTTCCTGTCTTATGTCTGTCTTTATATAACTTTGCACTTCCCTTTCAGTAACAACCACAAACATTCCCGCGACATTTATATCTTTGCAAACTTTGCGGATCTGATCAGCTGATCATGTTTTGATCGGCATAGAGCAATTTGGGAGTGATTACCATAACATCTCCTGTAGGAGGTTGGATCATCACATGATGTGGCTGGGAAAACCCTCTAGTAATTACACTAGTTGCACTATACTGTAACACTGGGGATCAAATAGGCTGGATACAACATTAAATACAACATTAAATACATTAACATATATATTACATATACCACACGCATACAATACCATACAATACATGCATAAAGCCATTCAAACAAACTAAAAGACAATCATTCACACACTGCACACACAAACGCACACACACACACACACACACGCACACACACACACACACACACACACACACACACACACATATGCATCTTCCCATACATATACAGGTATGTTGACGCACACAAATGCACATAAAAGCACACAAACATTCTGTATAGGCTTTGTATGAACATGCAGCCCGTTTCCAGGGCATCAAATATCACCGTTTTGTCACAGCCCACGGCATCTGATCCAGACCGTAGACTGTATAGAATATGGACGTAGTCTATAGAGCGCAAAAGGCAGCTCCTAGTGCCGATTTTTTTCCCCTAGGATAGCAAAGACATGACCCTCCCTACTTTGCCTCTGATTGACTCGTTGCCTCTGTTGGTTGGATTGGTTAGATTTAAGTATGAGGAATGGGAATGACCAATTTGTAGGAGTGTTTTTTTCTTCCTTTCCTAGTACCCTTTGTCATTGTTCATGATCTATTTCTTACTACTTTTTAAATAACATCTTCATTGCAGGTACAAAGCTAGTATGTTATATGCTACTGTTTTAGAAATATTTTCAAGTAGGGAGTAGGGAAAAATATGGGCGGGCCATGCCTTCGCCATCCTAGGGGGAAAAAATCATCTGTCCAGCCCTTGCCATCTTAGTAGTGACTGACACTGCCTTCCTTATTAGGTGTACTGAGTGTGGTGGAGCTGAGATGGAGAAACCTGGCTCAAACCTATCAAGCTTCACAGGGAGGGCAAGAGAGGCGGTTGGCAGCCTGGAGATGGAGTTCGCTCTGTATCAACTCACATTTAGTCAGAGTAAACAACAGCACCAGGGTTGACCGCGTTGGGTCTAGCCTGTCTATGGCAGCATTAGAGTTGGCAGTTAGGCTAAGGGATCTGGAGTCATACCATAGCATTGCATTTTGCACTGCCTGAATTGTATTTGCTACAACAGCTAGGTGTAGACACTGCACACGTGAGTTTGAAGAAAATAAATCAATTTAAATTGACACTGACTAAGTGCAAATTGCAAGAGCACACATGGTTTTGACACTGATCGTGAGGGGATTAAAATGTACTTATCTTTTTATCTACTTTAAACCGATGAGTTATGAAAAAAAAAACTCAACCCCGGACAGTTGTGAAATTATCTATAGAGACCAATCCTTTTTTGTACCAGGCTATAAACATGTTTATTTCTACTGTTAAGGTTGGCATTTCGGTATGGGCCTCAACAGGGATTGAGCCAGTCTCAAGCGGTCACTCGATGAACTATAGTTTCTGGCATTTCTTAGGCCTTTAGGTCGGCACTGAGATTCTGCAGACCCGTGGAGACCCTGTTCAAGGCGTATACACGTGTGCCATGTCTGGAACAGTGGGTCAGGAACCCGTGCATGGGTACATCTAGAACAGGGGCTCTCTACAGGATGATGATATTACTGCAACTTGATACTAATGCACAAGGCACTCTTGAGTGTCTATATGAATCAAACAGGACTTAGAACTGCAAACCCATCCGCAGCAATATTAGACATTCAAAGCTAATGTTCCAGGATTTAGCCCAACAATGTCCGTATAAGAAGGAGGTGTGCTGTTCACGTTTTGTGTGTCCAATGTTACTGTAGTTACATTACAAATGCACATATTTAAACCCAACCCATAATATTTTCCTAACCCTAACCAAGTGGTTTCCTTGCCTAAACCTAACAACACACTTTTCTTAAATTCATGTGTGTTCCCCATATTTATATCAGCGACCATAGTGGAGCGTCACCATGTTCTGTGCAGGGCTACACAGTGCATTGACAAGAGACGCAGAGGGGTCCTGACCAAACAGCCATATTTGATCAGCTGGGATGAGAATGAGTTGGAATATCTGACCACTTCATATAATCAGCATGTACGATAACATGAAGATTACAGGAAGTGGTAAGATATTCAGTAACATAGTCATGCATTAATGAAAAGACTGTTGGTGACTAACCGTCTAATACTGTTGGCCTAACTTCCGATTATTTAAAATCCACCTAATCTCACACACATCTTTCATATTCCTGCCTTTTTGAGTCACTTCCACCATGAGTTAGGCTTCCCGAATCTTTTTCCACACTTTTGTTGTTTGTGTCAATACTGTGATTATCAGGACTCTGAATAAATTATTTCCATCTTTACCATGTTAACCTGTACATTATATGCTCCTTCCATTTGTGAAATTACTTAGGTGAAATATATACGTTGGTAAATTTTGGAAGAAAAACAGAAATGTGGGAAGTGTGCAGTCATTTTAATAAAGCTTTTGAAAGTTGGACAGATTTAAGCATTTCCATATATTTAGTTATTCTCTGACCTGATCAATCAATCTTTAATAGTTCATCTCAAGTAGTTCCCCCTGATTTTTCGGGATTATAATCGCAACTGCCTTTACAAGACAAACTTAATAAAAGGGTAAACTCTAACTTACACACTGAAAAATCTAAAATTCCACTACATAAATCTACATAAGGACACAGAAAGTAATTACAATGGATGTAAACAATACTTCCCAAGTGAAGGATTAAAAGAATTCCCAATTATTACAACCAATAACACTTTACTTAGCGAAGTCTGAAGAGTAGATGCTAATGTTGAGGTACAAGACAAGGTGGCCCTCTTTCATTACAAATATTTGCGTTATGCATTGAACCCTTAACTGAAGGTATAAGAACAAAAAAAATGCACTAATGATTAGAGAAGGAGAACATAAATTAGCACTTTATGCAGAAGATGCAATAGTGTTTCTGACAAATATTAACAAATCGCTATCACTGTTAATGAAAGAAATAGGAAATAGATTAATACTTGGAAAAAAGAGGCAATGACAACAGGAGAGCAAATTGAAAAAGCACTTTTTAAATGGTGATGCACTAAATAAAAATACTTCAGAGGTGTAAACTACAATATCGTTGTGTGACGTTAAGCAACTCGTTTTCCATCTTTTGCTCTCTTGTATGAACATTTCATACTATACCATGATAAGACTGCAGTCTGATTGACTGTTGGCTGGCAAAGGTCTTAAAGACACACACACACACACACACACACACACACACACACACCGGGAATCCCCCTGTGTGTTTGCACAACCCCAAGTTTCACCTTCTGGTCTGATAACAGTTGGCACATGTTTGTGCCAGAATTACGCCAGGTATAGGCTATGAACCTGGAGGAGTGACGTGATTTTTCTTAAGATTGATGATGAACTACTCTCGCCCCACCCTATCCCGTTGCGGTTTCTCTTGTACATTAACTTGCCAAAAACGTTTCGAACAACCCGGTCCAGATTAGGCGAATGTGTCTTTGTTATCACCATGGTGCCACTTTTGCCAGCCGCGTTACATTTGAAAGTGGAGAGGGAAAGCCTTTGTTTGACTGCCCGTGTCGGAATGTAGTGAAGCTGTGGGATGCACATTTCTTCTGTCTTTCGTTTTCCACCGCACACTCTGCCTTTGGGGCGCCCTTGCGCAATTGCAGGGAGAGTCGCGGAAAGTCTGCGCGTCTCGTTCTCTCACCTCGTGTAATTGCAGCGAAGGAGGGGGGCGTGTGTGTGAAGGCGAGAGGGAAATCCATGACTTCCGCGTTTTTCCTCCCACCCTGTAACTGTGTGCACAGTAGTACTGTAAACTATAAAAAGCCATCATGGTACTCACAGACGCGACATTCACATTAAGACGCGGACTGGGCTGTGTGATACCAAGAGGACTATCTTTGGGGAGGTAGCCCACTGGACGTCTGGAACTGTACAACTTCTAAAGCATTTTTATTCACTGAATCTAAAACCTCAACAGTCTCACCGAAGCTCAAGCATCCTTTTGCGGATTGATGGGACACCAAGATAAAGAAATGGACGTTGAGTCTCTCCAGAAGAGCGGCCGCCGCCGTGGAAGTTGCCTGGACGTTTTTCTCGTCGTGTCAATCATTTTTCTGTTTGTGATGGTGACAGCTGTGGCAGCCGGCGGAGTGATGGCTGTGATGCAGCTGCGGTCCAAACTGGAGTCCAAGCGGCCACCTTTTGAGTTTGAGACATCAAAGCTGATAGGACACACACCTGACCCAGCATACAAGGTAAAAATTGCTCCTGTTATTTAAATCTGAATGATTCCCACTCCCCCCCCCCTCTCATTTTTAAAGTTTGACCCCTGTCCTCTGCACATTTTAATCCACTTGCTATACTTTTTGATTGTGTCTACAGATGCAGAACTTTGCCTATCTTGAAGCCACCTCAAGTAAGTTGACTAATATTTAAAGCAGCCATACATCAATGTTTAGATTCACAAATAAAGAGTAAGCAGATGATAATGGTGTCAAATCAATATTTTCCTCTCCATGGACAAAGTTTAAATTGCAAACTTTATAAAGATGTATATATATATATATATGTATAAAGATATATATATATCCTTTATTATCATCACTAAAATGACGTGAAAAAGATTACATAGGAATTTTAGATGTGGAAAAAAACATTCAGGCAAGACAACACCAGAAAGGGATGTATTAGTTGAGATTGCTGATCTGTGTAAACGTCATCTAAATGAGGTATTTGTCTCCCCCTGAAGGCGAGTTGAAGACCTCCACCATGCACTGGGCTCCAGTCATCTATGGCACTGGGAAGTCTCTAGGAAGCAACTTCTTGTTGGACTCAGAGCAGCATTCGCTGCAGCCCAAACGGGTGGGGACCTACTTCATTTACATTGAGCTCAACCTCACCTGCATCTATAACTGCAGCGCGGGCCTCCTTAGCGTGCATGTGGGCGATAAGCTCACCTGCAATGTTGAGCTTCCAGCTGTGGCAGATTCAGCCCCAGTGAGCAAGAAGTGCTGGACAGTGAGCCAGCTGAAGAAGCAGAAACTGATCACTCAGATGACAGTACCAAAGGGGGGGCTGGAGAACTGGAGCCTGGAGCTGGGCAGCTCGAGATTTGGGATGTTCCTCGTGGACTAATGTAGACACTTTATAGTGGTACTACTGTCATCCAGATGAAGATCTGCCTTTGACCTTTGGGTTGTAACTAAAGAATACCTGTTTGTGATTACTTACGTCCAAGTAGGGGAAAATGGACAGGCACTTCAAAGCTATGACTAGATTTCTTGCAAACAAAGACGATGCAGCTTAGCAGGATTTTAAGGTGGCATCTGAAGAGAAGTTGCATTTATAATGCAAACAAGCATATGGAAAAGACGAGACACTCATCTCATTCTGTACAAATGTGTATATATTACTCTGTATATTATATATTTATTTGATAATATGGAACTATTTATGTACCTATATTTATATTTTATAGACATTTAGACATTTTGATGTAGATATCACTACTTTAATGCTAATGTGCAATATGCTGCAAGTTTAATCAGTCTACATTGAGTTGAAAATGTAACATTATAGCTCTGTATTCATTTTATAAATGGCTTGGGGCATAAAGTTGAGGGTTACAAAGATGTTTGATTGTAATTTTGCTCCAAAACCCCAGCAAGCTTCTCAGGGACCTCAATTAGATCTAGTGTAGTTAAAGTGGAATCATTTAAGCTCTTCTGGCAAATGATGAGCAGACTGCACTTAAAATAACTTTTACAGAACAAGGTTCCATAAAAAGTATCATTCAGTAATCAAAACATGACTGCAATAACCCAAATATCTTTAATAGGTGGATTCATGAATGGAAAAAATGTTTTGTTTTTCAAAGATATGTAAGTCCTATGGACAAACTACACATTGTTTAATGTATTTTATTGCAATCCATATTAAACTTGGATATGGTGAACACTGAGATTTGATTGAATTTGGGTGTGAAAAGTAGAAATCCGGGTGTGAAAGTGACTGCGACAAAGTTTCAAGTGGAATATATGAAAAGTTTAGGTAAGGGAAAGTTCCCTGCTGTTACACAGCCCATGCCGGGAACTGGACGTACATCACTTCCTGTTTATTTACCAAACAGTGTGGTTTAGAAAAAGTCTATGTGGGCCAGAAAACAAACACATTACACCTCCTGTGTGATATAAACTCAAGAGGAAATAAATAGGCTTTCATGTTGTCAGCACAAAGCAGAGGGCATACTTAAATATCTAAGATGAAAAGATGAATGCAATTGTAACAATTATAGTTGGTTTAATTAGAGCATTACTTTTAAAGTGTGTGTTTGTGTGTGTGCCTTTTTCAATTTCTGCTCTTTCTCCATTTATTAAATTAATTGTTTATATTCAAAGCATCACTGGATCGAGATGTATTAAGACCCTGCACTTAAAGCAGCTAAAATGTGTAAAATCAATATCTTTTAAAATAACAATGTATCAAATGACAATGTGAAAGGGGTCGTTTGTAGTGATGAACCAACAGAGAAGTATCTCTCAAATCTGCAGCTCCGCATTTTAGCTGTCGTAACTTAGTGTTCAGGTTCATTCTCACGGTCATCGTAACGTTGTTTTTGGCCACAGTAGGCAGTTGTTTTCATCGTGATTGGGCCATTGCTCTTATTAAAATTCTAAATAGCATCAAATTAAACACTGATTCTTGTAAAATGTCAATTCAGGATATCAGAGCTAGGTTTATCACGCAACACTAATTGATCGACTAAAACAACTGGACTATATTGTCTGACACGGCCTTAGAGCAACTACATTGCCTATTATAACAATACGGATGATACCCAGCATTAAATAGCCCTTCTGCCGACTGGTTATGCTCTAATAAACTTGTTGGTCAAAGCATTGAACAAAAAAAATGGGTGAATGAACCAGAATTTTCTTCTATTAAATAAAGACAGAACTGAGATTGGTTCAAGTCAGTCACTTTTTTTTAAACACAGTTTAAGCTGACCAAAGTGCTGTACAAAAATAACATTGAAATGTAATGTGAAAAGAAGAAAGAAAACACAAAAAGAACATACCAATGGCAACAATGAACAGCAGGGAAAATGAATATAAATGTGTCTTTATAGATGTAAACTTAATGGTTCAGTTCTAAATATGAACAGCCATATCGAGTCAATAAGGCAGGCTGTTATCACCTTAAAGATATAACAAGGCTTTGTTTTGTCTAAACAGAATTAAGAAAAACTAACTCATGGCTTCATCACCAGAAGGTTATACTACTGTAATGGTCTTTCCTCTGGTCTCTCTAAGCACTAAAGCAGCTTCAGCTTAATTTATAGGCTTTGGGCCTTGATACATTTCTGACCTACCTCATCATATGGACCCTTTCAGGTCTTTTAGGCCATCTGGAACAGGTCAGCTAACCGTTCCCAGGGTCAGAACAAAACATGGTTCATCTGCATTTAGTTGTCACGACTCTCTCACCCACCACTTTCTCTCTTTGAGCTAAAAAAAACCTTTTTTTGCTTTTTATCTATCATATCCTTTATCTTTTTATGTTATGCTTTTTAATTCTTCTTAAATGTGTCTTTTCAAACATCATTATGTTAAGCGCCTTGAGTTGCCACGATGTATGAAATGTGCTTTCTTGCCTTGAAAAAGTTCTGTGTACGCACTAAAACACCTTCTCAGCACTGAACAGCACACAGTTGGCGACCGAAGTGGAGCATTTAGCAGCTCAAGAGCCAGATAGCTCTCTCAGGAGTTAGTAGAGACCAAACATGGAGTGAATGTTGGACTTATATTCATTAGGTGGACACAACTATAAATAAATTCTAATGTTGCTCCATCACAGCTGGTTGTATAAATAAGCTACTCACTGCCTGTTTCTAACAACAAGTGTTTCACATTATCAATTGTTTCCCACTATTCAACTAATCTACAGGTGGTGGTAACAGACTAACACATGCAGCAATGCACAGCTGTTAAGTCTGACGTAACACCCTTTCAAAATATGATTTCCGGGTCCAAACGTTCAGTTGAAACAAAACAGACACAACGGCAGGACATTTGAACAATTACGATCACCTCTAACGTCAGTTAGACACCTTTTTCATTCAAGAAAGAGGTAAAATGACAATTACGTTGTTTTTTAAAACTCATCTGTTCAAACAGGGGTAAATGTGGCACTGCGTTGTTGTAGAAATACGAGGCTTGGACCGGCATGGACCCAGAAATCATATTTTGAAAGAGTGTTACGTCACGTCTTAACAGTCTGATACAGTATGTTCGAAGGAAAATACTTTAAAAATCAGCTTTGCAAATGTTTTATGAAGAAACAAATGCATTGGAGAGGTGTATTTGACCTCAAGGGCATCGCAATGCATTTATGTAACTTTTGTGAGTGATTTAAATCCTGCATTGTTTACGACTGCTGTCTTTCTTCCTCCCTGTCTTTATGGCATATTCCTGTGTTTATTGGCACATTATTGCCACCTGTTGATCAGCAGAGTAGTGTGAAACCAGGTCTGCGAAAATATTCAAATATGTTATTTAAATAACTACACATGTCATATGAATCTAATAGGTAAATAAAAAATATGATGTTTGTCTCTGAATTGTAGTGGAGTAGAGGTATTAAGTGGCACAAGATGCTCAAGCGCAAGTGCTTCAAAAGTGTACTTACAGCATGAGCAAAAACACTTGACACCTCCACTGCGAGGAACAACAAGATAAAGTGTTTTTGTGTGCAAACCTTTCATGCTCAAGCGCAGGAGTATTGTCTTTATGTGTGTTTGTTTCACACAGATACACAGATGTTTATCTGCATCTCAGAGCAGGAAATGACCCAAATATTTAAGCTGCATCTGAGGTCAGTCCCTCAACTCACATACGTTTGGTTACCTGTCTATCTATTTGTCTAGAAGGTTTCCTGTGTCTTCATACTATTCTCATGTGTCTTTTAAACTTTGACTTTTGTGTTACTTCTCCCACCCCGGCAGAATTCCCTTGGCGGTTACAGAACTCTCCTTTACTTAACTTCTCTGTACCTTCACATGTCTTTTTTCCCTTTTGACACTGCTGCAATGTCTGCAAAACTTTCCCCTGTACACTGTGCTGAGTCAGCTACACCAGCCTCAGCACCTCAACAGTTCTTCCCCTCCATCCTCTCCTCTGTGCATCCTTACTCAACCACATCCTGCTCTTCTCAACACACACACACACACACACACACACACACACACACAGGCATTAGTGTATGTTCCGCATCTATGAATCTGCAACTGTGTTATGTGGTTTGCCTCAGTGCTGCTTCCAAACAGTGTCTGTTTGCACGATTTAGTATGTGAGCAGGAATAAATAAGTTATTATTCTATGGCTGATTATTATTAAAAATAAACTGTATTTCTCAGTGATCTTTTTAACTGTCCGAAATTTAACCTTATCAGGAACTGATGCCACCTCACATTGTTGTTTGATAAGAAGCAGTATTTTATTCACACAACAAAATAGATAACACATTTTCAAGTAGGATTACATAACCTGAATATCAGATACTTTGATATGACAACCATTTGTTGCATTTTCATAGGGGGTTCAAATACATCCATTGAGTATGGTATAATTTAGATTATATATAATGTACATATTATAAAATTCACCAAAACATATGGTGTTACACAGAGACATAGACTCTGTTCTGAGACAGAGGTGTTATCGCAGTATACCGCCTGGAAATATCATAAAGGCACCCATGAGATTTTCAGTATGTCCTCGATGCATCTTTTTTATATCATTCAATGTGACGAAAATTTTATCTCCGCTCTGCAGGTGGAAGATCCCAGCCAGGAAACTGTTCCAGAGATCCCCCCTACCTGAGGCCTTTGTACTTGAGATCCCGCAGCGGAAACTAGAGGAAACATGCCCAAGATGTCAGAAAAACCACAGCATAATGAAGACAGCACTGATTTCTGATTGCTTTTGGTAACACAGAAGTGAAGCTACAAACTGGTTGTAGCAAAGTAAACACTTGTGAGCAGATAGGCCGTGACAAAGGAAGTAAGTAAGGAGTGGTACACTGACTAACCTTTTTGCTTTCATAAGTTCTATAGAATCGTCATATGCGTCGGTGTCTTTCATGACCATGTGCTCGAAAAGCGAACACTCATCTACAGCATTTATTGTCACTTTGGAGTAGAGGTAGTAGTAACCTTCCTTCTCGACCACCAAATGGCCATCGTTGTAGCCCATGTTGTAGGTGACAGTTTCGCCATTTTTGCTTTCCCACATCACCACATTCTTCTCCTCTATAGGGAGGTTGGAGCCTGGGATAAGGATGAGAAGAAAGAGAGAAAAGAGTTGTGACAAAAGAAAATGAAGGAGAGCAGTTAAAATGAAGGATCGAGGCTCATATACAGCAAAATATTTTAGTTTGAGTGGTAAGAGGGCCTCTGACCTATCAGTTGAGCGAAGGGCTTCTGTTGGACCTCGTCCAGTGTTGGACGTACTGTTGGAATCTCATTGGACTCTGTTCAAGAAAGCAGGGTCAGACCATCAGACCAATCAATTTTAAAACTCCCATCTGAATTCACACTTTAGTACGTTTTGCAAGATTAAGCCCACATGTGCAGAATTAACAATCAGTGTGCGTTTGGGCGTGTTGATGATGTTTCTATCGTGAGATTGGCGTGAAACTGATAGAAAACAGACATCCAAGGGTGAAGAAGGATGAGGATTTACACAAAGATGACAATGAAAATGTCTAACTGTAGAGACATTCAGGAACTTCTATCAATAAGGGCCGACACCGAAATCATCAGACAAATAAATGAACAGCAAGAGACTGGGTTGTTTGTTACCAAATTATGAACTGGCTAACCAGCGGACATGGCGGTAACTTAAAGAACTGGTCACCTCCTGTTATCTGTTGTATTTGTGAAAGGGCAACTTTGGACAATGTTCGCACCTGATTCTCTGGACATTCTTCGGCGTTCATGTGAGAAAACAGCTTTAGCTTCATCTTAGTCAAGTCATCTTAGTTGTTGAACGTAAAGATTGTTTCATACATCACATATTTGTGACTCATCATAATCAGTTATGATAACAGAGAGTTACTCACTACCTTTAGGTCCCACTTGACTCATTATGTTATCCCTCTGAAAAAGAAAAAAGGCATTAAAGCAACACACATGAGGCCGTGCAACAGTGTAACCTGTGACTCAGCATCCAAAGATATGCGTACTGGACACCAACACTAACCTGCTGACCAGATGTTTGGGGATTGGACAGGTTCTGGCAGAGAGGATGAGACTTACAGAGGGAAAATTCCTGCAAGAGGGTGAGAAATACGCAAAGAAAAAAAAAGGTGAGTAACAAAATCTGTGTGTTTGCAAGCAAGATGTCAAAAGTTCAAGAGCAAGCAGGAACAGGAAGTGTCCTGCGTCATGGAAGCAAATAGAAATGCAAATAAATGGACACTGACATTTGACTCAAAAACAACAAAAAAATGTATATTTATAAAATGTATTGTTTTGACTTAACAACTGTTTTTTGTTTTGTGTTAGATACGGAGAAATACAGTGGCTGGTATAGGGGAAAGAGTCATTTTTGGACATTGTCTTTATTTATTAGATTTGTTTAAACTTAAGTGCATATTACATAACATGCAGAGCGTGCAACATAATAGAGGCAGGTGTGTAATAAACAACATTTTGAAACTGTCTTAGAGAAGTGAAGTTATATTGTGGGTTTGCCCTTGAGAGAGAAAAGAAAGGGAAGTAGAACTAGAGAAAGAGTCCATTCGACACATCTGTCATCATGGACCTCTAACTTAAAGCGTAAATAACAACCCACGTATAAATTTGTTCAGCTTCGGGCTAGTGTGTGTGTCTGATTATGACGTAGAGGAAAATAGGGAAATTCTCGAGAGTTGGAATTTCCACGTGCTCCAAACACTGAGGCTTCTCAGACACGCACAATCACATGCACTCACATGCACTCACATGCAGGCATGGGCCTCACCTGCGTTTTTTTGTATAGTCTGTAGATGAAACACCCCTCGACAATGAGTCCAAACAGGACGAGTCCCACCAGCATTAGAAGAAACTTTTGGCCTGGTCTCAGCCATCTTGGTTTCTTCCCACTGGGCACTGAGACAAAGTTGGCGTGACTGTCCACCACAAATACCTGGGGGTATGTACCCACATCGCCCTCTGCCATCGCGCCAGATCACCCACCAACTGGGATGTTAGTTTTAAAGGTCAATGGGCTTGATGTGACGAGGAAGGGATACTGAAAGAGATGGGGTTAGGGTTAGGTAAAATAGGCTGAGAGAGACATGAGAGTTTTGTCTGCTGTGCTTACAAGCACATGTAGTGCAACCGGCTTCTGGGAAGCAGAAGGATTTCTACATACCCTGACTACTACAAGTACATAAGAAGAAACAGCTTCAACATGTCCAATAAATCAAAGAGAAATGTTCTTTTCTGACAGATTATTCAGGAAGATAATACCTTGGTTTTCACACATTCATATGAAACTCCTTAGGGACATCAAATGCCATAAATAAAGAAAACATTAAACAAAAAATAACATTAGTAGTATTCTCTAACAATACACCATTGTGTATCTTGTAACATCTCCAGATGGCTCACCTTCTGAGAAAAAGAAAATCCTCTGTCTGTACAGATCTTTGTGCTCCCACACCTCTTGAGTTTGCTCGCCTGCTGTCAACTATCACTAATATTGCTTTTTAAGCCAGCTCATGTAAGGAGGAAATGAAGATGACACAGGGGAAGAGAGACAGAAACAGAGAGAGAGAGTGAGTAGTGTGCATGTAAGTATGTGTGTGTGCGTGGGACACTCCCCAGAATAAAGTTATCGTCCCTCAGCTGACACTTCCTTTTCTGTCTCTTCAATTTCTCACTCCTCGTGTGTCATGTTCTCTTAAACACTTTTGGTTTGTTTGTCTCAGTGTAGGCAGTTTCTGAGAAACTTGCACAATCATTTTTTGTCCAGTTGTGCCATGCATTTGGCACATTTTAAACCCTATGGAACCATACAGTGTGGTGTTAAACATCACATACAGTAGAGGTTGAGTCGAGGGGGGTCAAGCTGTTAAATTCACACCGGCTAATTCCTCTGCACTAGAATTGCTGTCTCACATATTTTCCTTGTATGCCTCTGTATTATTTTATGTCTCAGATGACGCTTTAAAGAGGAACATCATCTAAATTAAGATCTCTCAAAGATAAACACAAGATAAGTAAGTCTTGTCCGGGTGCTCTCAGTGTCATCTATGGCCTGGATTCAAGTATAACCCTGACCCCTACAATCAGCATCAGGTATATAAAAAACAAGGCGCACCACCAGCAAATTTCAATTTGTTCTGCAGCTGCATCTGGCCACAAGCCGTTGGAGCTCATTAACTATGTCAGACAATCCTAACTCACCAGTATAATTGTAATCTGTTATGGGCAGCTGTAACCAGATGACGACAGTGCTGCATAGTCGAAGTCATGATAATAACAAACTCTGCCATTTACTCATTTCCATCGCTCCCATCGTCACATTGCTCTTATTTGTCGTAGTCAATCGTAGTGCTATCCAATTGCGTGTATTGGTATTTTGAAATGCATGTGTTGGTGCCACCTATTTAGTTGGGAAGGTCTATCGCTCAAAACCAACTGCCAACCTGCCAAACCCTACTGTATATCTTGACAGATGTGGGTCTGGGTATCCAGGCTAAAAACCAACTGTACAAAAACACTCTGGCTCCAACCGGGAGCAGAGTTTCGCCTCACCGCTCCATCGATCTCCGCTGATGGTGGTCCCGATGGGCAGCAGTGTCTGAATGCCTGCAACATGCGCTACAATTTATTATCATTGGATTTTGGGGGCTTGTTCATGTTCACTATGTGACAAAGGCCATGTCACATAGATGATGACACAAGTACTTGCGAACGGAACAAGATTACTATTGGCAAATCAGCAATCAATCAATCAATCACAGTATAAATAAATCATACCTAATGTGAAAATGCCCTCTTACATTTTTCCCAGTTCATTGTCTATGAAGCAGCTCCTCACTTTTCTCTTGATGACAATGGACATTTATTTAGCACTCTCATTTTTGGATTTAGGAGACTTGTTCATGTTCACTTATATTTTGGGACTTTTGTAGACCATATAAGAATAACATGTATGGATTTTGACAATGGCCATAGTTCCCCTGCAAGTAGCATGTATTTTAATTTTGGGGGAACTCACTATCTCATGTCAGCTGAACAACCTGCAGTGATTGAAGATGACTCATGTGTTGCAGAGGATTGCAGCTCAAGTGCAAGGCCCCGTGTGGAAACACTTTCTTTTTAAATGTTTACGGTCACTGATTTGTTCAAAAGTTGCTTCACTTTTCATTCTTGTCCTCTCTTCCCTTTTCCCCCTCATTCTTTTTATGAGTTATAATTGTTTTTTGTATTTAGGTACAATGTGATTTTGGCCGTTTTTTTGTTGTTTTGTTTCTAACATCCACCAGTGTCATTCCACATTTTGTGTTTATGTTGAGCAGATTTTTTTGTGCTTCTTCTTATTCTTTTTCTTTACCTCTGAAACAAGTATACTGAGAAATACCTTCATCTCCCTCTCTCAATCAAACATATCTTTTTTTCTGTTTAAATCCTATGGTCAAATGTGACGAGGATCAAATACAGAAAGAGAGAAGTAAACATATGAATTACAAAAAGGGACGATTCACGCTTTGTTCCCTGTGAAACTCAATCTGGATTGTTTTTTCGTCTTTGTAGAAAGTGCAGTTTGACATGACAGACTCCACATGTTGCATGATTCCCACATATTTTAACAGACACACACACACACACACACACACACACACACACACACACACACACACACACACACACACACACACACACACACACACACACACGCACTGTGTTCAGTGAAGATAAAGACTCAGGGAGGACAGACGGAAGTCTACAGTTGTGGTGGGCGGCTGTGGTTGTTGCTTGTTAAATGCATTTATTGAGAGAGAAAGAGATGGACGTGAGCATGTGACTTTGTGTGATTACATAAATAAAACATTAAACAGTAAATAATATGGACATTTTATGGAAATAAAACTCTCATAATTACATTTACTGGCTCTTTTTATGTTTTCATCTTCTCACGTTCCTAGCACATGTTAAATAATGATCTATTCCCCATTTTAGTCAAATAACATTTCCCATATTGCTCTCGATTCCCATTTTACACACACATCTCTCTGACCCTTTCTGAAAATTCACAGCAATTCTTCTTTTCTTCATATTTCCTGTTTTCTTTGTTTCTCATTCCTGTGATAATACTGTAAAACTGATGCGTCAGAATCTTCTTGTCATCTTACTGTAACTTGAGTTCAAAGAGGAAAAATTCTATCTTCCTATTACATAAGCAATTTCTAAAGTCATGGCTGTGTCCTATCCAGTTAACTTGAGAAAATTTTTCATAATTTAGGATGGCTTTATTAACTAAATTCCTGTCCTAAGATATGGGATTTTTTCTTAAATGCAGTTCATAAGAATGTTTGTGTAAGACCAAAATTCCTAAATTGAGATAAGCTAGGATTTCAGTGTTTCTGTAATGAGGCCCAGAGTGTATTTCTCTAATTTACTGAAAAAAAACCCACACAAAATGATCACAGAGACGCTAAAATATGAGCGAAAACAACCAATGACTCAAAATAACTATATAGAGACACAAAATGACCACAATGGTACTTAAAAATGACTAGAAATAGCTGCAAAACGACTACAAAGAGACACAAAATAACTAAAAAGAAGACTCTTTAAGTTCCTTTATGTAAACAGTGTTGGGGCCTTTTACCATTTTAATTGAGTGTTTCACAGGGCCCTAAAATATTCAAATACATAATACATATTCAAAATCTTTCACTGCTCATTATAAAGTTAACTATACTTCTCTTAGAGGACAAGTCGCAGTTAGGAAATTTAGGTGTAAATAATTAAAATAATTATGGCTGAATTCCAACTGATCTAAGTAATACGAGAGGCTCTTTGAGTTCTTTGTACTATACAAATGACACATGCAGGTTACCCTAACACACCCCAAGACAAAAACTGAAATGTGTCATAGCTGCATTGTTACTGTCACACTCTATTTAGTACAAATCCAGGCAATGCAGTGCAACACAAATTTCATCATGAGGTGACTGATTCAACAACCATGTGTCCATCACATGCCAATAATGTTGCATCAACCCCAATCAAAAATCTGCAGACTTATGGTGTAAACATTTACTAAACAATGATCCATAAAGTAGAGACTTTCATTTTCTCATTGTGACTGGACCCTTCTCACAGCTGCAGCTATGAACATCAGTAAAGGCTTGGTTTATTTGAGGTGTGCTAATTAGCAAGCTAGACAATATTTACTGTTAGTGTCAATGTTTGCCAGGTGACAAGCGTACTCATCGTTAAGTTTATTACTTGAGGCTGTGTTTTCCATACTGTGATACATGAAAAGGATCTAATGGTTCTGTAATATATGGACCGGCTAGGGCAAGTGTCTGACACAGGACACAGCAATTACAACTGTTAAATTAACTCTAATGAGTGTTTGCATCCTCCCATAGTGTGTGTCTAGAAAGATTATTCACCAGCGGGGGAAATAAGGGAAAAAAAATGCTAATTGTTTACATTTAGATGCATGTATATTTGTAGGTGCATGTGCACAATATACCATCCATCCATCTATCCATCTATAACCGCTTGACCTATCGGGGTCAAGGGGGGCTGACATCGGGGTTGAGGCGGGGTACACCCAGGACAGGACGTCAGTCTATCACCATGTGATTCATGGAAAAATGGATTTTAAACGACATTGGTAATTTGTATGCATGCTATTTTCTGTCAAGATAAAAATATAAAAAGTAATGCACAAAAAAAAAAAAAGTAAGTAAGAAATGGAAAGAAAGGCCTGGGTCACCTTATTCCTCCCCTCAACCACCTGATAAACAGGGACTGAGAGAGCTGTAGGAAGGGATC
Source organism: Echiichthys vipera (assembly GCF_963691815.1). NCBI lineage: Eukaryota > Metazoa > Chordata > Actinopteri > Perciformes > Trachinidae > Echiichthys > Echiichthys vipera. Next base: position 23,533,227 of record NC_139827.1, read on the forward strand.
AGGCCCAAAAAGGACCCGCCTCCACCCTGTAAGGCTCTGCAGGCGACACAAAGCTGGATCAATATCATCACAATATAAACAAATAATCAGAATAAATAAAATAACAATATTAGAAATGTTGTACCACAGAGATGATATCCATACTAATAATTGCAAAGGGTAACAAAAGGCCTGACCCAACTGACTTGTGATGGAGCTCCCTCGCAGTCTTTTCTCTTGCAATAACTCACTCATCTTCCACCGCTTATCCGGGGTCGGGTAGCGGGGGCAGCAGCTTTAGCAGGGGACCCCAAACTTCCCTTTCCCGGGCCACATTAACCAGCTCTAACTGGGGGATCCCGAGGCGTTCCCAGGCCAGTGGGGAGATATAATCTCTCCACCTTCTCAGAGGCCTCCTCCCTCAACTGGCTCCTTTCAACGCAAAGGAGCAGCGGCTCTACTCCGAGTTGCTCACGGATGGCTGAACTTCTCACCCTATCTCTAAGGGAGACTCCAGCCACCCTCCTCATTGCAATAAAGGAAAAAATAAATGGCAATGGTAATTTTATTTATATAGCACATTTCAATACATGTCGAAAGACAAACTATTATATATAAATATAAAGCATAAACAACAAATTTAAGAATACAGTAGAAGCAACACAAGTGTGACCATACAATTTGACTCTCACACACACACAACATAAATTAACATTATGCCCTATCAGCCATAGTTAATTTCACTTCACCTTGGTAACTCAGAAGTTTAACACTTTAAATTGTTTTGGTACAGCTGCTTCATATTCACAAAAATGAATTAATTACTAATTACACAGTACAGTCGTCTGCAGCAGCAGCAAGAGAGTTTTTCACAAACTGGCAACCCAAAAATGGCTCTTATGGTGAACAACCAATACTTACCTAAAACATATTACTAAATGATGAATTAATGTTTAAATAAAGCCATCCTTTACAAAATAAAGCAGTATAATCAGGGGCAGACCTCAGCTCTGCGGTGATTGGAGAAACTTTGCTACTCTTCCTCTTCTGATTGGTCCGCAGCATCGTCCTCGCGCTCGGGGTTCTGTCCAATCACAACACCGCAAAGTTCTGCTGCGGAAGAAGAGAGAAGGATGCGAAGGGAGATGGCTGGAATTAGATAACCCTGTGTTTCGGGAATATCTTCACCATGGAGCTTCTCCGGAGGAAAGAGGGCTGCGGAGGACGGCTGCTTGTCCTCGCGGTAGTGTTCTCGTGGTGTTTCGGGTCCGTGAGCGGTTTCGGACACAGCCTGGACAGCGAGTTCACGTTTCTGCTGCAAGCCGGAAGAACCGAGTGTTTCTACCAAACAGCAATAAAGAATGGGACGATGGAGGTCGAGTATCAGGTAACGCTTATATATGTTTTATATGCCAGCATTAAACTGCAGCTGTGAGCTCATGACAGCTAATATTCCTCCATTAATAATGCACGAGTCAACGTGACCAGTCCAACAACCACGCACTGTAGCTCACGTTCTCCAGGAACGGTGAAAAAAAGTCAAATCAAACTTTATTTATGTATGCAGCAATAGAAATAAAGTACTTCCGGAAAGTAATGACCGCAAGTGATAACAAAATGTGCTGCAGGAAATGAGATGATACACACGTTGTTTATAGTACGTGTACTTAAAGTATTGGATCCTGGTCACCTCTGGTCATCCTGGTCCTGGCTCAGGGAACAGCTAAAAAAAGGATAACATGTCTGTTGTAAAGTCAGCTCATAATGTTTGGTCCACTCATCATCAGACTTAATTTAACACTTTTCCACAGGAGCTCTGTGTGCACAGTCGAGTGCTGCAGGCACCTAACAATGATGTTCTCCATTAATCAAGTCAGATGACAGAGAATAATTCAAAATGTCCATCACAATGATCCAGAGCCCAATGTGATGTCTTCAGATTGGTTTTGTCCAAAAAATAAAAATGGAATAAAAAAATATTCAATTTAATATCACAGAGGTTGAAGAAAAATAGCAAATATTCACATAAGTGATGGTGGAATTAGTGTCTTTGGGGAATGTTTTGGATGGACGGATGGACTTTATTGATCCCAAATTGGCATATTCTTATGTTGCAGTAGCAGGTTATACTGACATTGCACATAAACAGTTAATACACTGTAAATAAATATACATATCAACACTATAAGACATTTCATTATTTATTGAAATCAATTGAAAATAAACACAAATAAAATAAATTAAAATAGCTCAATACAGAACACTATAAATATATGTTATGTCTCTATATAAATATGTGCAAATTCACTACGTTCAAGGTTAGTGAAGGAGCACCACAGTGGGATATGGTTGGAACAGAAGCTATAGAGCTAAGAGTTATCTGAGGTGTTATAAAGAGTAATTGCTTTGGCCAGGAAACGCTTCCCTTTATTGTTCCTTGTGACAGCAAAGCTGAACGAGTTTTTAGAGAAAGGGCTCCTCCGTCTGTCCACTATTAAATGATTGACTAATCATTTCAGCTCTACTTCTGTCTAACAACGTACAAATCACTCAGAAACACTTATTTACACAGGGACACGTCTTATAGTGTAAGGTTCTTTTAGTCAGCAGTGTGTTTGTTTAGTGGGTGAGTCTCAGTCCAACAGTAAGCTCTCTCTTGAAATGCACACAGTCTCTCTAGGAAATGTTTTTCTTCCGGGGACCTGGTGGCCTAGTGGCTTCGCTGTTGGTTTAGACGCACACCACGTTAGCGCAGCACACCATGTTACCAGGCTGGGGACCTTTGCTGTATGTCATACCCCTGTCTCTCCTGGCATACAGTATTTCCTGTCTGTATCTGTACTGTCACTACCTCCATAAAGACAAAGTGCCAAAAGATGTTCTGCAAGAAAATGGGTAGCTTTGCAAGTATTTGTCTGTGCACATGCAGGTGATAGCGGGCGCCGGTATGGACATAGACTTCACCATCATCTCCCCAGAAGGCATCCGGCTCATCATCGAGTCTCGACGCTCTGACGGAGTCCATGTGTAAGTGCTACCTCACATTAGCCTGAATCCTTGAACATATTTCACATTACTCAGCCGGCTGTGTTGGATCTGTCTGTTTCATCCTTGACTTTATTTCCTGTTATCCCAGCGTGGAGCCCACGGTGGAGGGAGATTATGAAATCTGCTTTGACAACAGCTTCAGTCGCTTCTCAGAAAAGATGGTGTTCTTTGAGATCATCATCGAAGGTCAAGGAGGAGATGTGGGCGGAGATGAAGAGTGGCCGGGATTAGAGGAGCCTGACGGAAGCCTTCTGGAGTACAAGCTGGAGGACATCCGGGTGAGATGTTTGTTTGTGGTTTAAGAAATGAATGTTTAAAAAGGGAAATCTAGTTCAGTATGCAGCTGACCACTTAATAAACCCCCTGCTGCAGGCGTATTTGCTCTACCGTGTATCCTGTCTACACAACATCAAGGGATTAAGAGGAGAGATAGTTGTGACAGGTTTGTGTAGGTGTTGTCCAGGTCAGATTATTCATGTTTTTAATTTAGCATGAACAGTGTAAAGGTTAAGATCTGTACACTCCTGTGGTGCTTGCCTCTGGACCGAATACGAATACATTAAACATACAGCTTGGCTGTTCAGAGGATAAGGCCGGCAGTATTCTATGTTTTTTCTTGTTGTTAAATCCAATGAAAAGACCAAAGCCAACAATCAACTGATCCCACTAATGCATGTTATGGGTTTAGCCAAAGCTTGATTTATTTAAATCCATTGTTCAAAAAAGTTTTAAGCACATCAGTGAGCCCCATTGTTGCACTGGGTGACGTGTTCCTAGTACGGGGAACATATGTACTGTAGTTTATTTTGAGTCAGTCCCACAGACAGCGTCCTGTTGCGATATATACTCACTTAAGTATATTAATCCACAGTTGAAAATAGTCCCCGACAAATGCACTATTTAATCCTTTTTTAGTAATTATTGCTTGAACTACAGTAAGCTGTTGTTTTATTCAGTTATTTTGCCTCTTTTTATTTTTGAAACTATATATCTTTGGCCTCATTTTTTTTTATCTTCAGTAGGAACAAAATGAGCTTGAGGCTGAGCAACACAAACAGGCTGAGGAAGTGGGGAAGTATCGTTTTTGGTCTTCGTGGGATCTGCTGACAATATGGAAAATATTGAAATGCGTCAGTCTTAACCTTTTACTAATATGCGTGTACTAGAAAACTCCTTACGGCTAACACCAGCTGGAAACATGAGCTACATCTGCAGGTCAGACTAGTTAGACTAAACCACAGTGATGGTAACATGACCCAATATTATGATTTGCCAGCTGACAGGCTGACATTTAAGGTCCCGTATTATGCTCAATTTCCATACTTGTATTTTGGTTTTCTACTAGAACATGTTTACATGCTTTAATGTTCAAAAAACACATTAAAAAGCCCAGTGTTCTCCTTTTTCCGGGTCTTCCGCATCTACACCATCATTTCAGCGGGGGAATGACTGTAACGGCACTGTAGCGACCCTCTCTACATATGTATACATCACCACCATCCTGAAGTTCTGACGGATCGTTTAAAGACACAGTTACTGAAAACGGGCCGTGTGCATTTCTCTGTGGATTGAACCTTTTGATACTTTCACAGTATTTATATAGCACTTTCATCTGCTTTAAAAAAAGAAATGGAAATCTCACTTTTTAAAAAAGGGGACCTTTAACACAAAATCCATACAGGCACGGGCAAAATAAATGTAATACATTTTCTTGGCAAGTTGTAGCAGTCAGCCATTACCGCCACTGTTTACCACAGTCCTCCAGTACAGAGGATGTGTTGACAACGAAATAAAAAAAAGCCTGTGTACTTTTTACACCATCTTCTCTGTACCTTACTTCCACTTCTCTCTCATTACACCCACCGCTATTTTTGAAATACCTAAAACTTTCCTCACAATTTCCTCAGGAGTCCATGGACTCTCTGCACAGACGCTTGGAGCGCAGCCGGCAGATGCAGACAGTGTTGCGGGCTTTCGAGGCACGGGACCGAAACCTTCTGGAAGACAACCTGTGGAGGGTCTCATTCTGGTCCTGTGCCAGTGTGCTGGTCATGCTGTGTGTGGCCCTCACCCAGGTAAATGGAGCCCTGACACACCACAAAGCACAGACAGACACAGTTTGAATCCAACATCATGCCACAAGTCCTTAAAATCCCTAAAATTTGTTAACTTTGATTAGTGTGTCAAACAATGCCATGTTGGGTCTTTGAATTTGAGGGAATTAGGCCTAGAAATTCCTTGAATTTGATGTTAAAGAAGGCGTGGGAATCTATCTATCTGTGTTTTTTTTCTCTCCATTCCTAGGTCTACACTGTCCGTAAACTGTTCGACGATAGGCGGAGGGTCTGCACGTAGAGGGATTATTTGATAAAAGACAGCCTACAAGGAGAGAAATCTAATTCAACATGTTCAGCTGGTTACCCATTCAGACAATGCTCTATTATCTTTCATTAAGTCTACATTAACATCAGCCTTCAACATCCTTTTTAGTGGATTTTTTTGTGTTTTGTTTATAAGTTTGTGAACAGTAATTAAATATTATTTTATCACAAAGGGTAACCAGAGGAAATTAATTTGGTTATTTCATTTCATGTGGTGCCTTTAATGTCAAATCTTACCAATGAGGAAATACATTTTGAAAGGCATTACATACATAGACTGATCAAAAAAAAGAGTAGATTAGCTGCTGTCCTATGTTTGTGAAACTGGCAAGAGGCTGTATGAATTTTTTGTTAAAGGTGAAATGATTCTTCCCTAAGGTTAACGGTCTGTTATATGACACAACTCAGATCAAGAAACTGATCCTGTGCTGCTGGTTTACAAGGGATAACAATGTGCAATAGTGTTGTTGGCGTATTTGTTTTTCCTCACAGCTTAAGAGCTTTCCATTGTATCAGTGATTTGTCCATCTGACCAGGTGTTTCCTTGGTTACGGTTGCGTTGATGGTTTGTTCTTTTGAGACGTTACTGATTACTTTTCACGTGCCAGTTCAAGTCCACGGTGACGTGTCGACAAACAAGAATGTAGAATAAGAAAAAGGGGTGATTTGCAGTGTGATCGCCAATAATTTACAATGTGTTAGTACTATTCCAGACAAAAATGTAGTATGTATGTCAGTTCAGATATGTATCAGGATAAATTAGTGTGTTTGTGTGTCTCTGCTTTTCTGTTCTTTCTTCTAGATGATCAAACTTTTTTTTTGTCTTACAAATGTATGTTTGTGTCAACAGAATGTGACATTTTGATTCTGCTCAAAGTGTTTTTTATATATAAGAACAGACGTCCATTACATGTTATATAGAATACGTAAAAATCAGGTTTACATGGAAATCATTGACAATAAATGCATTTTTTTTACACAAGAAATACTCGGTTTGATGTGAGTTGTCTTTGGAAAATAAAAAACGGTAACAGAATAATGTTTTTAAATGTGTTCTTTGATTACGTGCATATCACGCATGAATATCATGAGAAATCTTAGTGCTGTTAACAATAACATGTTTCATGATCAAATTAAATCATATGCAGGGCGACCTGTCATAGTTTTAAAGGTCCCTTATTGTAAAAGTGAGATTTCCATATCTTCAATTATTATAAAGCAGGTGAAGGTGCTTTATAAATACTGTGAAAGTATAAAAAGCTCAATCCACAGATAAATGCTCACAGCCCTTATTCAGAAACTGTGTCTTTAAACCAGCCATCAGGACTTCTGTACAGTCACAACTCTACTATATATAGGTAGAAAGTGCTGCTACAGTGATATTACAGTCAATCCCCGTCTTCAAGAACAGTGTAAAGACACATTTCAGATGCGGAAGCTCCAGAAACACTGACCAATCAGAGCAGACTGGGCTTTTTCAGGAGGGGGGCTTAAAGAGACAGGCACGGAAAAGCAGCATTTCAGACAGAGGGTGAATACAGGTATATTCAGACAGACAGAATAATAGATATATGCAGGGCTTTTTGTAAACATGTCAGCCTGCCAGAAAATCATAATATTGGGTCATGGAACCATCACTGTGGTTTAGTCTGACCTTCAGATGTGGCTCATGTTTTTTTGAGTACATGCATATTAAAGTGTTAACCTGACAATTAGCATAATATGGGACCTTTAAACCACAAAAAACACATTTGGTAAATTTTTTAAATCCAGGATTATAACCCTGCGTGTAAATTTGCTGTATTTTTCCTCAAGCCACTTTGAGGAAACAATCAGGAGACCAAAAGCAGCAAAAACACTTTATTCCTGCCTATGTAGCTCCCCCCAATCTCTGACCTTAAGGACTTACAAAAACATTTTCAAAAACAACTTTGACATTATCTGACATTAAGTTGAAGATGGTATAAAGGTTAAATAGCAGGTTTATTTGATCAGATACTTGCATGACTGATTGTAGGAAGAATAACAATATACTGCCTGGAATATGCTTTATGCCAGGTTTGTTTCAAGATACAGTTTCTTGATGTTTTAATTTAGCACAGATTTTTTTTCCCATTTCCAAGTTGTCTCATCCACCCTCAAATGTGACCGACAGGTATTTCAGTAGTATTTATTAAAAAGAGAAAAACAGAGATTCATTCCTCTACAGTATAATTAAATACTAAAAATGCTGTGTAACCTCGGTAACATACCTGTATGTACAGAAGTTACCAGTTACGTCATGGAAATAGGCAAACCCAACACATACAGTATGTCAGCTTTGATCCAACCACAATCATTTGCATAATTCCGTTTCTTTTCCTTCCTTAAACGTCTAATAAAAATCAAGGCATCATCAACAGTTTCAGTTTGAGGGCATACATGTAGGAAACAGCTTGAGAGAACAGAAAATCTTTGGTATGCCTCAACTTCTAACTCATCCAGCTAGTGCTGACTGAGTCCGCCGTGTGGCTACAGAATCCAAGAGTCCTCGACATCCGAGTGTCCTTTACCAGTGGTTGGGACGAGAGGGGACTTGTGGAGGTCGCCTGTGTGAGGAGACCACGAGAACACTTTTATCATCACTCTCTGCTCTTATGTGGATCAGTAACGGTTGACAGACCCAGCGGAGAAGAAAACAGTAGGATTGCATACCTCTGTTTAGCACAAAATCAATGACTTTACAGTGAGTTACCATTGGCAACCATGGTTACCATGGCAACCCCGAGCTCCATCATACAGTAGGGTAGGAAGGAAGGGTGGTCATGCCATGCTGCAGACAGAAAAGTGAAACGTTCTCGTTCTGCACGGCTGTCTCCATTTGACTACCAAGTCAAAAGCTCATGACCAGGATTGAACTGTACGCCGAGAGTATCAAACATTGACAGGAAGTATATGCACTACATGTTTACTGTTACATGCATTGAAACAGCAGATCTAATGACAGAAATAGACAAAGAAAGGCTCCGAGGTGCATGAGAATCTGAGAAAAGACATTGAGCAAAGAATGTCAAACAGCGAGAACAAGCACCAGCCACCACACCTTTTTCTATTCCTTTATTCTTTATTCTCTATTTCAACATCTGAAAGAGAGGCCCTTTCTTTTGCATGTTTCATTTTTTTCATATGGCTTTCAAATGGGACAATAAGTAATTACAAAATGTTGCTCTTCTCAATTTCAACTGCAAACGCACACACACACGCACGCATGCAGGCACGCACGCAGGCACGCACGCAGGCACGCACGCACGCACGCACACACACACACACACAAAGACAGTGCTGCTGTGCTTTCTCCTCCTTCCTCCTCCTACTCCTCTGTCTCATTAGTCATGGGTCCAAAACAAAAACTATACTCCAGAACTATGAAAAAAATATTGAGCCATACAAATTCCATCGGTCAGTCTGATTTTAATAAGCTCATTTGAAGGCTTCCAAAATCTACCAACAATGAAGAGAAAAAAGACTTTATGGAAAAGCGCTGCTTCCTTAATGAGGTGCTTAGTGTGTTTTAATGACAAAACGTTAGGAAGTATACAACTCACAACATTACTTTTAAAAGAGTTTTCTTACCATTATATAAAAGTTGTGAATCATTTTAAAACTTTCATTTCAAATGAAAAAAGCAAAATTCAAGATGACTTGCTGGTTTATAACCCATAAGCCAATAAAATCATCAAATGTATCCCTTTCATAATAGTGAATCAGTTTTATCATATTCTTTGTTAAAAACCTACACCTACACATGAAATCAAAATAACATACTTAATGTTTCTGAAATGCACAGACTGAAACAGCATCAGATTACCAATTACAGTAGTACAACGTTGTAGTTATAGGAATATAAATGAAAAACAGATGACTCTCTGTTCTAGAGAAATATAAAAGTGTAAACAAAAGGAAAGGTGTTTTTATAGGTGTTTCTAGTCAAGCAGGGATGGCTCTGAAGGACGTATGACAGTGGGTCGGTTGGGGGCAGCTGGGGGTCTTCTGCTGCAGGAAGAGAGAGGTGGAGAGGTGGTTGGGGGAGGAGGAGGAGGGAGAGTTGAAACATGCAAGGCAAAAATATCATCAGATAGTCATGCACCAAATATTCCCAAAACACCAGAAGCCAGAACATACAGTACAACCCTTCACCAGCAGTCCCAGCCACTTCCACCATTTCCAAAGCCACAACAGACATCAGATTGTGTGTGTTTCTGTGTGTGTACGATTTTACCTGGGAATCCCGGGCGGCAGCGCAGGAGGCACGCGGGCCGGCCTGGAAGGGACAAGAGGGATAGAGTTGGGATCGCCTGCGTAGGCCGTTTGGCCCGGGGGTCGAGTTGGCACGGGCGGTGCCCCGAATGCTGGTGAGGGGTTGAGAGGGGGGGGAGGACCCGGGGTGGGACCCCTCGCTGCTGGGGGCCGGCTTGGAGGGGGTGCTGTTGCTGAGGCGGGGCGGGTTGCCGGCGGAGGGCTGAGACAGAGAGACAGGATACTATGAGTGAAGAGTCACATTTGAAAATGAAACGCCCCTAATTAAACCTTCTGTTCACTGAAGACTGTTAACATGAAAGTACAAGATCAGCGTGGATTATTAGTTAAGAATATAATATTTTACATAAACTGTTGATGTCATACGTTATGTATGTTCTGAGAACATTATTATAGTTCATAAAGAGGTTGTATGCATATTTTTGATTAGAGGATTTTCAAAAATGCTGATTATAATTAGGATCATATGAAGTAGATATTATTTCATTGGAGTTTGAGTACACATTATTTCATTTATGTGCATCAAGTGGCAAATAACAAGATAGAAGTCTTCTAGTATGTAATAATGAAGGTAAAAATCAACATTTCAGTGGCCTCTGGTGGCCAAACTATGTAATGGTGACAGTATTTCTTACTGTCTGCACTGACATCTCTTGGTACTCACACAGATACCCATATATCTGCAACAAGCTTTTGGCTGATATGTGCTTGTTCACGTTTGTTACCCTGGGTCCTTGGCGATCCAGTTGTCGTCTACTGGTGGAGGCACTGGGGTGGAAATAGTGGTGGTGCTGATGTCTCCTATGAGGACAAGGGCCTCCTTCAATGCATGATACATCCTCAGCATCTCATCTCTTCTCTGAGCCTGCTCCGGTGACTCCTCCATCAAACTGCCCTGGTCCCCGGCCGAGTACAAGTAGGCTAGGAGCTCAGAGTGGATGAAGTCCTTCGCCTGGACATGGGAGATGAAAAAAGGAAGTTAATACAGGTAGACAGCAAGAATATACATGAGACAGTGACCGGTGTTACTGATAAATGACTTATCAACTTATTTCTCATATCTCATGACTAGTTGAAAAAGAGACACGTACACTGTTGATCATGAGGTGCATGATGGTCTTGGGCATGAGGTCTCTGATGGACTTGTTGACGATGCCGATGTACGAGTCCACAAGGTTACGGATGGTCTCCACCTGCCGCTCCAGCTGTGGGTCCATGGACACAGTGTCGCTAGGGTTCATCGCATCTTCGCTCTCAGGCTGGAGGAGACCAAGACAAATATGGAGATATGAGGGATGGAGAAGCAGAGATGTTTCGTTTGTGTGAGAGCGATCCTGGAAATGTTTTTTCTCCCTCAGGTTGCTGCTACTACTAGTTTGAAGTCGTGTGTTATGTGATGTCACACACCTATAAGCACTAATTAGGATGCAAATGTGAATCTGAATCTGAGGACAGCTAGTTGTTTGTTTGGCAACTGTCAATCCCATCTGATCAATGCACACCCGCATAGTCCTAATGAAGCAGATTAGCTGAGAGTTTGAGTATAAAACTCTTTAAATCTAATAAATAATAACTAAAGAGTTTTTTTTTTAATCTTTTATTTGACTGCTTGCATATTTATTGTTGTAGAGAAATACTTAAAGGTCTCATATTATGCTAGTTTTCAGGTTCAAACTTGTATTTTTGGTTTCTACTAGAACATGTTTACAGGCATAAATGTTCAAAAAACACATTATTTTTCTCATGCTGTCTGTCTAAATATAGCTGTATTCACTCTCCGTCTGAAAGGCTCCGTTTTAGCCCCGGTCTCTTTAAGACCCCCTCCTGAAAAAGCCCAGTCTACTCTGATTGGTCAGTGTTTCCCGGGTCTTCCTAGTCTGAACTCTCCACTACTCTGCAACATCACTGCAGCCGGGGAATGACTGTATCAGCACTGTAGTAACACTTCCTACCTTTATATAGGATGTTATATCACAATAATAGTATAATACTAAAAATATAGTAATTATAGTTTAGTATAGTTGTGCGTCACAATCGTACAAAAGTATCTGAATACAGACTGTGTGCATTTCTCCGTGGATTGAGTGTTTTGATACTTTCACAGTATTCATGTAGCACCCTGACCTGCTTTATAATAAAAAAAGAAAATGTTACTTTTTATGATAAGGGACCTTTAAGATTTGAAGCAGTGTAGTCGTGGGCACAGCTCTTCGTTCTTGTCCACAGTCAAACAAATGCAGTTCAAGGCACAATAGTCATTCTTGGTTTTAGACTAAGAATTAGACTTCTATTTATTGATCCTTTGAGATGACTCCAGCAAGGAAATGAAGATTGCAGCCTTCTGTTCACAGCACAGCAGTATTTTTGCTCATGGAAAACAGATGTCGTTGGATACACTCTCTTTAGTAAATGTCCTGAATTTGTTAGTGTGAAAGTTAAACTGTGGATAGTTGTGGCCTGCATACTGGATCCCCCAGTGTGCTTTCCTGGACCAGCAGGGCAGTGAATTGCACACAATGTGGTTGTAGAACAGTGCATTGCTGTACCTGGTCTTTCTCTGGGTAAACACCAGCTCTGAGAAACGAAGCCTTCCAGCTATCTACATCCTCCTGAGTGTCACATGCCAACTCAATCTGACGCAGGTCTTTATACACATTCCTGTAAGACACACACACACACACACACACACACACACATAAACACACTTATAAATAAAACTTATAATTAACTTGAGTTTAGAACAGATATAACACCATAAACATGTTTGTGTTAGATGATCATAGAATCCACACCTCTGCTCAGTATTGAAGATGGCAAAGACATGTTTGCTGGACATGAAGCCCTTCTCCACATCTCTCAGCTTCAGGTTGTCGAGAGGCAGCATGTACTTCTTCTCTTTCTCCTGATAAAACACCCAGCGATATAATGACAAATATACAAGCAGCAAACTATAGCAAATACACCATCAAGTCACCAGAGCAGCTTCAAGTGATTTGGCACGTTTATGAAAATAACTCTAATTATTACTCATTATTTTACCACCAGATGCTGGAGCTTTTGTCTTTGAAAACATGACCACTTCCTCTCTATCCCGTAGAAACAGGATAAGATCCATTTTCATGCATTTACTGTCCCACGAGCAGCCTTACCTCCTCATCTTTGTACCAGGAAAGGGACTCAGCAGTCAGGACAAACCAGTAGTCCTTGGATCCTCCCTTCATGATACTGATGTTGATAGTGAGCCAGCCTCTGCGGATCACCTGCACAGAAGAGTCCAACAGCTGACTAAACTAAAAACCCAGCAAGAGGGGTAATATGTATCTACAGAAGGCAAACAGAATACTAAAAACAAAAATGGAAGATATGAGATAAAAAAATATGGACATATACAGAGAATTTGCATCACAATACAGCACGACAGCCATGCAAGTGCAACAGTAATTTAATATATATAAAAAAGAGAAGACTCAGATCAACCCATACAGCATGAATTGAAAATACACCACAGACTGCAATAAGAAGTCACCTTCTCAGTATCCATCTCTCTGTCAGACTGACGGACAAGGAGACAAAGGGAACAGACACGGAGAAATAATAAGCAGACATATGCGTAACCCTGATCTGGGCGGTGCAGCTATGAATGTATGATAGAGTTGGAGAGTCAGCCGTGCACCAATTTGTCTCAGTGGCAGACCGTGTTGCTGGATTAAAAGATTCCCTTGCAGCCGAAAAAGCCTTTTCTCCATAGACCTCTATTATAATCAGGGCTTTGAAGGCATAGAGGAGTGAAAGAGGAGGATTCTAAAAAAAGTATTTCGGACATCGAATCTACTTTTAAGTGGGTCTCTTTTATGCCTATGCACATATTTCATAATTAAATAAACTCAATGTCAATATACACCTGATTTGGAGAGAAGTCTGCACACTGACTCTAAATGGGAACAGTTTAATGAGGGCTGAAGCGGCCCCCCAGATCATCATTTTAAACTGCTGGCTGTCGCTTGCTTTGTGACCCGTGCAGTTTATTTGTTCACACCGCTGTGTTAGAATCAGAGACATGGATAACCAGATTGGCTACTTATATCTCACATAGGATCAAAACAATAGTGCTGCAGAAATTAGTCCTAAAAAATACATTTTTGCACTTCGTCTTGAAGTCAATGGGTTTTGGTTAGATGCCTGAAATAAGGTCTGTGGTTAACACAGGTCTGTAAAATACATCTGTAAATACCTCACACATGAATTTGGAAGGTTCAGACCTGATCAGATCAGAAATACTTTAATAATCCCAGGGGGAAATTATTTTTGTTACAAAACTCCAGATATACAAACAACAAGTATTATACAGACAATACAGAAAAAACTCAAATTTAAATTTACAGGAATGAATATTTACAGTAGGGAAATATATACAAGACCAAATTTTTTCTGTGGTTGAGTCTGAATTACAGAGAGTGTTGTACTTCAAACACATGAAATCAGTAGGAAGCTAGTGGTGGTGACTATGGCAAGCGATTTTACATGTGATAAACATTCTGGATATGTGTAGTGTCATTCTTACTCGTAAAATTGCCGTTGTACATATGCGTAATGACATTTTTATTAGTCAGAATGTTTTTTGGATAATCCAAATTACATTATGGATATCTGGAATGGTTTTTCATTTGGGATATCTGAAATTAAAATTATGACTTGTAACAATCTGAGTGTAGATATCTGAAATGGGAGTTTTTCCTAGTTAGGAATGACATTACAGATATCCAGAATGTTCATTCTAGATATCTAAAATGTAATTGCAGATATCTAGAATTATAAGGCATAAAAGGCAAAAGTGATGTCATTTGAACTAGCAAAAATGGCATTGTGGATATCTGAAATGTTCTTTTTGACCACAAAGAATTGAATAACGGATATCTGCAATACTGTACATATTCAGTCTAGTTATTAAATGTTAGAAAATCTTGCCATAGGGGACACTGTCATGTGACTCTATTGTAGTTGGTTTATACCGTAACTTTATTTTATTTATTTTTACTTCTGGAGAATGTTTGCCACAGTTTATTTCCTGCAATAATCCAAAATCCAAAGGAAAAATCCCATTTGTCTTTTGTCGATGGAACCAGAGCAAAGCTAACTTTGAAGCTGGTCTACAAAAACACATCCTCCCTGCAGTGCTCTATGCAGAATTAAATCAGCATGAAAAAAAAAAACTCATTTTGGCCTATATGCTGAGTGAGAAACTTGGACAATTGGAATGAATTGCTGCCATCTTGGTACACGGTATCTAGCTCTGACGCATCCAGTGTAACTCTTTCACTTCCCTCTTCTACATCGAGGAGCACAACTCTTTCTTTCTCGACATGGCCTGAATGACCGTTGAGTCCCCCACCCACCCAAAGAGGAAGTGACAAGTGGAGGTGCAGAGGGGGTTACAGTACTTACAAGAATCTCTCCCTGGGTCATAAAAAGGAGGAACAGAAGAGGAGAAAGAGGAAAGGGAAATAAAAGACGAGAGGGGCACAGACAAGAGTGTGTAAATGTGAAGCAACAGAGGGAAACAATGACAGGAGAGACTGGCTGAGACAACGACAGAGAGAACGAGAAATGGAAGTAACAGCAGAAACAGCAACAGCTATGAAGCTACAGATGTTTTCTATGGTGTTCAAATAGGTGTGTTACCTGATTGGGCATGACTCTCTTCTTGGTGGCATTAGCAGTGGTCCTTTGCTGGGCACTGCAGGAGAAAGATTCAATAACATTAACTCTGGTATAATATCCAAAGATGAAGGGATGGTCTAACAAAGGCATATTATATCGTTTAGATCATTCTGATATCACTATTACTCAGGGGGGGTCAGGGCTACAACTAATGGTTACTTTCATCATGTATTATTCTGCCCATTGTTTTCTTAGTTAGTTTGGTCTTAAGATTTCAGAAAATGGTGAAAAGTTCCCATCACAATTTCTTAAAGCCCAAGATGAGTGTCTTCAACTGACTTATTCTATCTCGTTTATAGGGTCGAAACCCAACACTCAATCTATTGAGTCTATTAACAAAACAAAAACTGTATGTGTAGTTTATAGTTAATTATATAGTTTATATATAATTTCATCATATGATGCATCACCTTCATGTTTTTCTGTGCCCAAAGTCACAGATGTAGAAAAGTTGTAACACAAAATAATCTAATTGTCGAAGTGATTTCATGGTGTCGTTATAAAAATTGTTCTTCTAGTGTAATGAGTACAAACGCCTAAAAGTTTAGTGTTTCATGTGTAGGTCCATATTTTTGAGAAGAGCTGCTCACATAAGCCAGTGGGGAAATGTAGAGGTACAGTGCTTCTACAAATTTTTGGCCTTTCAGTCATGTTGATTTTGCAGTTTTGAAATAGAAATGGTGATGGTAATATTTATTGGCCCAACTGGCTTATTATGTGCCCACAGATAAGTAACAAAACATTCGGTCTGAATAAAATTATTGCTTAGCTTCCTGCCTGTCATCTGTCGCTCCGCTTCACTTGCGCTGCTCACGCTGCTCACGCTGCGTTCCAGTGCCTTTCAAAGTGGAACCTCCTACTAGAGAATTTGAGGTAGGTCGATCTCCCCCAAATTCGCTAGTAGGAGGTTCCACTTTGAAAGGCATTACAATGCACTTTGCCTAGTTGAAGGTCCGAAACTTTGGACTTTGCACTGGAACACAGAATTTCTCTCTCCCCGCACATGTCGGGGTGGAGGGAGCGTCAGAGGTCAGGCAGGGGGAGAGGGTGGGACTTTGGAGGGAAGCGCTGTGAGACATGCCGGAAAGGTAAGAATTCTACTGTTCATTTTCATCCTCATCTTCATGTTCTGTCGCCTAATCGACTTATTGTCTCAGACCTAGAACTTCTCAAGAGCAATCTCCGTCTCTTAGCCCTAATGAAGCTCATGAATAAGTATCTTACTTGGCAAATCCAATGAAGTCCTCATGATTAGTGTTGATGTAGGAGAGTTCAATGTCAATCAACAGCAGCACCTGAGAGGCAAAACATTACACACAGCACACAATGAAGTGAGAGTCTACAAAGGTACAGGTGGGGTACATCTGTCTCACACAAACACACACACACACACCTGGTCTTTGGTCTTGCTGTCTCTCTCTCTGACGTAGGTGGTGACGATTCTCTCTGTCTCTTCTCTCAGTCGAGGGTATGATCCCAGCTGTAGACGCGCATACAGAAAACACAAGCACTGCTGCAGGCACCGTGATTACAGGACACACAAGCACACACCTGTGTGTGCTTACACAACAACTGCGAACACTGTGTACCCACATAAGCAGCCAAACCAAACCACTGACAGCAAATATAACATTATAAACACAAAATACGCAGCAGGACATTTGACACGTAAAGACCGAGGAGGCATGCGCTAATGAGCTCTATATCAGCTTGAGATTTCGTGTCAGCTAGAGATGTTGTGATAGCAAGTGTTAGGAAACAGTGAGCATGATGTCATCTCAAGCTGATAGCGAGTCTCAATAAATCAGGGAGGAAGTAAGAAAAAAAAAAGATCAGGTTAAAGTCGAGAATGAGATGGAGATTGGACAGGGTCTGGTGGGGGGTGCATTATTGATGTTAGCGGTGTATAAGTCATACATATCTCCTTTGTGAAAGACAAGGTGGAAAACGGCCACAGGTTTGCTAATTCTAAGCAGACAAATTTCTTAGTGTGAAAGCGGGGATCTGATTTGATAGGTGAGGCAGGGTGAGGGGTTGTGGATCACCAATCACAGTGCTGATGGGGTAAGAGAGGTGGTAAGGGTCCGGGATCAGAATGGAAAAATGCTCTTTTAGATTCATAATTAAAGAGGGAACCGCAGGGTAAGATGCTGAGGGAAGCCTTCAAGCAGTGATTAGGGGGGACAATAAACAATAACAGACAGACAACTTAGATGATTACATTTTTGTTGACTCCCTTTTTCTTACTTTGCTCTCTATCACTCATTGCTTGCACTCTCTTTTTGTATTCATCACTTTTAAATCTGCCCCACCACTGTTCCTGTTTACCTTTTCAGTGCACTTCCTGATCAGGGCCGCAAGCTCGGTAACGACGAGGTCGACACATTTCAGACAGGGGTCTTTCAGCTTAATGATCTGCTTTTTCACTATGGCCTCAAACGCCAAGTCAGGGGTGAACAGGCCTGTCCTGTGGTAAGGCATCATGGGAGTTGGAGGTTTAATGTCAGGTGAAGGGAGGAGGCAGTGTAGCATGGGTCATGATGAGGGAAAAGGGTAGCAGAAAAATGAAAGCCCCAAAGTTGGATAGAATAGTTTTGGGGGGGAAAAAGTAAAAGAATGATGAAAAATTGAGGAATATGAGAAAAAAAACAACAGGTATTTAGTTAGAGTTTACTTCATGTACAGAACAGAAACAAGCTGCAGGTTCTCAAAATTGTTCATTGCAATTTCAGCATCCATCTTATAACTTTTTAGCCCAGACAATGAATCCTAATCACTTTGGTATTCCCTAAAATTCCCTCTGGTCAAAATTTCCACTTGTCCAATATTGACCAATAGTATAGTTTAATACTATCAGATGTTAGCATGATAAAATGCTAAATTAAGATGGTAAACATGAACATATACTTGCTCAACATAACACATGTTAGCATTTAGCTCAAACCAACACTGTGCTGAAGTACAGCCTTACAGAACAGCTAGAATGGCAGTAGTCTTGAAGGTCCTATATCGTAAAACGTGAGATTATCATGTCTTTTTTTATTATAAAGCAGGTCAATAAGTACCAAAACTCTCAGTCCACAGAGAAATGCACACAGCCCATATTCAGAAACTGTGTCTTTAAATGAGCCGTTAGGACTTCTGTACGGTTGCGATGTCACAACTATACTATATAGGTATGAGTTCTACTTATTATATATATGTATAAAATCAGTGCTGTGACAGTCACTCCCCAGCTGCAATAACGGTGCAGAGACGCCGAAAGTGCAGATGTGGAAGACCTGGAAGAGTGACCACAGGTATATTCTCAAGTATGACAGTATGAGAAACTAAACCTGCAGCTTGTTTTGTGATGAAACTGTACAGGAACGCATACCAGCCCGTCTGTTTCTAACCACACAGCCTCTCAGAGACACCACTCTAGTGCACTGCAGTACAGCCAGGACATTCAGATATATCCACTGATGTTCATGCAAGTGGATTTCAAAGCAGAACTGTAAAAACTGAGCACTCCCTTCGAATTAATCCACTGGATTTTTCAATTCAAGATGTCAAAATGATGTCCAAAAGCACATAGCAAAAAAAAAGACCAAAACTGCTGCTTTATAAAAGAGTTTGGCACCAAAAGGGCTTCTGGCAGCTCTAAAGCTGTATGGTCTCTGTGGTGTGTTATGTACGAGTGTGGCAGCCGGGCAGGAGACCATGCAGTGATACCTTATTAGTGCACTGTCTGACTGTGTTGATGAGCTCCTGGATGACCAGGTCGATGCATTTCAGACAAGGCTCTTTCAGCTTAATGATCTGCTTTTTCACTATGGCCTCAAACGCCAAGTCTGGGGTGAACAGGCCTGTCCTGAGGGACATACAGACAAGACAGACATGGAGACGTGGAGCAGGAGGGGGGTATGTTGTAGAAAGTCACACAGGAAGAGTGTGAGACAGGCACACGGATGGAGCAAGACATGAGCAGACACGCACTGAGGAGGACCAAATGTGGAGTAGTGGAAGAAAAACTGGAACAAGTAGAGTGGAAGACAACCATGAGGCTTACAAGCAGCCAAGGAGACTAACTAAAAACTGCTCTCAAATACAAAAAAAAGACGGACAGACAGCACAATTAATGGACACAAAACAAGACAGACATTGATGCTTGAAGACAGAGAAGAGTGTAGGTCTTTTCATAGCTGAATGGACACAGACAAACAGGGAAAAGGCTGACAGAGAAGCCTTGCCTGACTCCGTGGATGTTCTTGATGGCATAACTGATCTCTTTCCTCAGCTCCTTCTCATCAAACTCCATCTAAGACACAGGGCAAAAACATTTTTATATCATAGTGTACAATATTACTAACAGACGGACAGACAAACAAACAAAGAACAAACACAACAACAACAACAAATGAAGCCAGACAGGAGGAATAGTCTGTGGGTTTGTGTGCCCTTTCATAGAGTTGGATTTATGAGAGACCTTAGGGAATGTAGTAACAGTATGACACCAGCATTTATAATATTATCAGTAGTGTAAATACAAAACCGTCACAGTACACATCATTGACTTAACTTTGGTTGCTTGAGCCACTTGTTAACCCTTAAGGTAACGACACAAATATGCAAAATACTTGCCTGGCATCAAAGCTATTCATGCCGGCAGCAATGCAAACTTGAGACACTTAAAAAAAGGTTCAAAATTTGTCTAGGCAGAGGACCAACTACTGAGATACTAACCAAGAGCAGCATCTGTCTATCTGAATCCTGAGCTACTGTTAGATACTTTATTGAGTTTTCTTTTAGCGAAATGCTCCAAGTTAAATTTGAGTTCCCTCCCTGGTGAACAGTTAGCTATGTAATTTGTGTGTCTAGGGATTTAATTGTGAAATGTAAATGTAAAACGGAAGGAGTGGTTCAGTTTTTTGCTGCTTTTGTCAAGGTTAAAGTTTGCTGTCTTGGTAGCGAACTACAGGGCCTCCATGTTGTTGCTTAATAATCCAACACGACGTCATGGTTGATGTCTTTATCATGGTGCGAAAAGCTCAGAACAATCGACCTTGATCCTAAAAAAATGACGGCGCTTTTTCACCACTTAATATTCACCGTTATGTAGTGTTATGTGAACAGAAAAAAACATATCAACATGCAAATTAATTGCACAAAAGTGCGCCCCCAGTGTGTAAAGGCTAGAAATAAACATCCTTTGACACAGTTGGGGTTGTCTGTCAACAGGAAAATAAAAGAGCGATTCCTTGCCAGTTAAATGTCAAATAAGTATAACTCATTAATCTTAAAAAAATATATATTAAAGAAACACTTGTCACCTTAACCAGCTCGAAGGGAAAGCGCTCATGGAAGATGCGGTTGATCTTTGCTCCGCCTGACAAGTTGGAGGTGTCCACCTGATCCCCAGATCCCTCAATGCACTTCTCAAAGTCCACGCCAAACTGCTGCACCATCCTACAGATAGCACATAGTTTACATGAAATGTCCTAAATTGTGGAAAACATGTATCTGTGTATCGGCTTATGTGTATATACTGACTGGAGCAAGGCCTTGGTCTTGCGTGTGGGGTCATCAGGACGGAAGTTCTTGTACTCCTCCACCTCTTTCTCCAGTGATAACAGCTGGCTTTGCAGCTTACTGCGTAACCCTGGCAACGTGTCGCGGATATGGTTGGTAAGTTGCTGCAGAGACACAAAAATTATTTATTTTTACCAAAGTTATGCAACATGTTACCTCATTTTTATTAAAACGCATTATGAATAAAACATGTCAGAAATAATATTTTCAGCCCTGGACATTAGTTACCAAATTAATCTTCAACAATTTGTCGCCCTGTGAGCTTTACCACATACAAGGGATGAAAAGGACCTACAGTGTTATCTGTATGTGTATTTATATGTGATCAGGTGTGCGTCTTACCTGATTGAGGGTCTTCTGCAGGTGCGGTGTTCCCATACGTTCTGCAATGTGTCTGTACCCAGGGTGGGATAGGAAGAACTTCCTCTCAGCAGCCAGAGCTGCACGAATGTCTTTTTTTCCATCGATGTCCTTTTGACTGCGGTTCACCACGCCGATGTAACCTAAAAAAGAATACAGAGCAGACAAAGGAGGTTTTTATGGCCAAACAGTGGACCGCTAACCCAAAACCACATATCTCTCACTTGCTGGAGACCAAACTGTAGTTAAAAGAAAAGTCTTGAAAGTAGAGAAGAAGTGTCTACTGATCTTTTTGGGTTGTAGACCAAAGACCATCATTGACTGAATAGGATTTGCAACTAAATATTAAATTATGATGACTTCCAAAATTTGAGAACTCTGTATAAGAAGAACTGTTCATCCGATGTGGATTAAACATGTCAGTCAGTTTTACATCATAGTAATAGCTGTATTTCAAAGCCAGTGTGTAGCATTAGAGAGTCAACACCAAGAACCATATCTATAAATATATCGTAAAAAAAAAAAGAAAAAAAAAAGACGTCTCGCCAACTACATCCGAATGATATCGTTGGGATTACTTTCAGAGCGAGTTGACATGTGCTAGAAACACTGATAGCCAAGCAAAATCTATGAGTTTCTCCTCAAGGTCATCTGCCATGTTGAACATGTAATGCTCAACATGGCAGATGACCTTGAGGAGAAACTCATCATTAGGGTTAAAAAATACCCACCTCTGTTTGATAAAGCAAACTGTGTTTATAAAGACGCAATCAAGAATAAGGACATCTGGGATGCAATCGGACTCACTCTTGAAATCAGTGTGTTTATGATATTGATGACATAAATCTATTATTAATGGAGCTGTCCAATGTGGGGCTTGGACACAGCTGAAGCGTGCAGTGGATTCAAATAAAGCATTTAAAATGTGTGTGTGTGTGTGTGTGTGTGTGTGTGTGTGTGTGTGTGTGTGTGTGTGTGTGTGTGTGTGTAGTCTCACCTCTGCGGAGCGGCAGTAGTTTGTTTTCCAGGATGTCTCGTGCATCCGTCCCCTCATCCATCAGGTCCAGCTTGGTGATCACACCAATGGTCCGTAGACCTAAAGACAAAGGTGTCATCGCTAATTGTATTAAATACTGATGTTGTAATATTCACATATGAAACAGAGATTTTAGGATTTACACAGATCTTTTGAGGATATTATTTAGACCGTTATATTCTAATAACCCACAATGAAACAGTGTGGTAGCAGTATTTTAAAGTCTATCACAAACTGCTTAAGAGATATAAACAAGACCTCTCTACATCTTCAGCCATGCTAGCAGCTCTGTGACACTGCACTTAGTCATAGCAGTGCTCTGAGCTAACTGCTAACGTCAGCATGCTAACATGCCCTCAATGACAATGTAACATGCTGATATTAAGCAGATATTAACCAATCTTGTTTACCAACTTGTTTCAGGGTGTTAGCATGCTAACATTTGCTTAACATTATCTTACTATTAGCACTAAACACAATGTACAGGTGAAACTGATTGGGAAGGCCATTAGTTTTGCAGATAGTTGGTCATAAGCCAAAGTAATCCAAGACAAGTTATTATTTTGTTATTAATCTGATGATGGCATTAGAAGTTAATGTGCTAAAGCTGTAGTTATCATTCATTCTACAGTTACAAGCTTGTACCTCTAATAACATTTGCTGGAATTCAACTCACTTGAATGAAAGAAGGCCAAAGGTGCGGGTGATTTCATTTATTTATATCTCCACTAATTTTATACAATATATCGCTGCTGCCAGGAATTCTTTTATTAATGTCACTTTTAATTATTCTCTTGCACTGAGGCAAAGATTAATAGAAAGAGGAAGAGTTATATTGGCTGCAAGATACAGTAATAAGCTTTGTACCAAATTAGAGCCAAAAAAATGGTACCATATATCCAGAGAAAGGTTTGCAAAAGAAAAAGACACGACATTTTAACACGATCCTACACACACACACACACACACACACACACACACACACACACATACACGCTTTTCAAGGTCTCACAAGGTCCCCTTACCCTGAGGGTCCACCTCCTTGGAAATCTTGAGTGCGTCCGAGTTGGCCAGGTCAGTGTTGGCCGGGGTGACGGCCAGGATCAGACAGCTCTCCTTGGTGATGAACTGCATCAGCATGTCCCTGATCTGGTGCTCGATGTCGTGAGGCTGGTCTCCCACGGCCACTTTGGTCATCCCCGGCAGGTCGATCAGGGTCAGGTTCAGCACTGAGAGATGTTGAAGGGGTAGAAGGAGGGAATTGATCAATCAGAGGTTGAAGAGTTTGTCTGTCTGTGTGTGTGTGTGTGTGTGTGTGTGTGTGTGTGTGTGAGTTACCATTAGGGGAGTAGACACGGAGGTTGATGGGGATGGAGGAGATGCCCTTGTTGGATCCAGTGATCCGGTCAGTCTCTGCTTCAATCTCCAGACGGACCTCGTCAAAGTCCACAAATTTACGTCCTTTACAGTGCAGGAACTCTGCATACTCTACATGGAGAAAATGAGCAATTTAGACAGGAGAGAGGGTGATCGATTGACAGGAGATGAATATAGAAACAAATGTGACATTTTTGAGCAAACTTGTGTGAAACCCGTTGATGTGTACATTTAGATGGATATACGTAGTAAAGTAAAGTATATGAAGTGATTGTTAACTGGGAGCCTTCAGGCCAAACCCAGTACAGCCTGCCAAAGCTTCCCATCCGACCGGCAGAATATTATCTTTTGGTACCAACATTGTCCGAACCACGCTCCAAAGTTAGGCTATATTTTGGCATGGGAACAACTGGCCTCGCCACTTTTAAAGGGGTCCCTTGACCTCAGAATATCTGAATGCAACGTGTATGCATGTTTTTTTATGCAGTATAAATTATTGTTATTTTTGCCTATTTTTAAATGGTGTATTTGGATTTCCCATGTTTTTAGGAGTCTGTTCACGGTGATATAGGTAAATAATATATCCTTAATTTTGTAAGAACATAAAATATTAAACAATAATAAGCTAATTAGGCCTAAATAAATACAAATATATGAAAGTGTGGCCCTCACAATGTCTGCTTAGAAAAGTTCTGGTCCTTAAACAAATGTAATTGGTGACCCCTGGTCCATAAGACGCTCATCACATGTATTCAACTTTGCACATGGAATTTGATGATTCTTTTTTTGCTACTACATCAGAATCCATGTCTTGAAAAGCCTGGATTTAAGAGCACAAACTCTTTCCCGTCTGTTACAACTTGCCTGCTTTATTGTTAACCAGCTGGAGGATGAGAGGACGACGAGTGACGATGCCAGATCCTCTGGGCAAGAAGTCCCTAAAAAGAGACAGAGAGATAAAGTTTAATACACGCAGACAACTTAGGGACAAGGCTATTGAAAGTCCAACACCTCCTCAGACCTAAACGACAGGCTCGGCCGCTTGCCAATGACTCCCAAGATGGCAGATATGGCCTGTGTAACGTTGTGAAACAGTCGCCGTTATTAACACATAATTAACGCTGTGAAATAGAGCTACTTAGCTACGTTGGGGCAACAAAACTACTTGGTTGTATGGTTAGGAAAAGACCATGGTTTCAAATGAGTAATTTTGTATTTTTCAGTCTCCTGGGTGAAAGTCTTGTGTTTGTTTGATGCATCCTCCACCTCTACCTCTATGGGGTCTATGGCGTTCCTTATACCATGTCACCTGACTTTCTCCTTTGACTCCCCCCATAATTATTACAGCTATTAGAGGTCGGCGCCTTAAAACAAACATGAATATGGGTCGTAATAAGCCGCTTTCACAATCAACCAGTATGGCCTTTTTTGCTGTCACAACATGTCATTTCAAAGGTTAAAATAAGAACAAGGTAAATCAAGTTAATTTTTATAGAATTATTCAGCTACATGATGTTGTTTCTCAGTCAATAAATATAAAGTGTGTGTGGGGGGGGGGGCATTACGCATTTCGTCTTTAAACATTCTCATGTTAAAAGACTGAATATATGTCAGTTGCTATCAAAATAAGAGCACAAGCGCTAAAGTTGATCCACAGTGAGTATGCGTGTACATGTGTGCATTATTGATGCAAGGCAAAGACTGACTTACAACCCTTTCCATCATAAATAGTGCAAAGAGAAAGAAACAACCCCCCCCTCATAACACACAGATTCATCATAATGGAAACTCCTGTTCAATAGAACTGTGATCATTTCCAGGTCACTGAGTACACATCTCTCCAGGCTATGAGAATATGTCTGTCCGTCTGTCCTTCTGTCTGTGTGTTTGCCAGGTCAGCAGCAAAGACTGAGTCGAGTTTCAGCGTGAGGTAAGCACGCCACACACACACACACACACACACACAAACACACACACACACACACACACACACACACAAACACACACACACACACACACACACAGACACACACACACACACCAACACACACTTAAACACATACACACACACCCTGTGCCTGTTGTCCACTGCTGACAGAGCAGTCAGGATGTTACACAACAGTGATTCCCATCCTCTTTCCTCATCTCTTCCTGTCACTTATGACAGCATAACATGAATAACATGATTGCCAACAAGACAGTTAATTCAATAAACCAGGGGTTTTCAAAGTTTCAAAATGTGTGTGTGTGTGTGTGTGTGGAGGGGGGGGCTCCAATGAATGAAAGTTATTACAGTTATCACATTAGTTTTCAAACGATGATCACAAAGAATCTCCATTTTTCACACCAAAAAGTTAAAATCAGTTGAATTGATTAATTGATTGACAGAAAATGAATCTGCAACAATGCTGAGTATTGATAAATTGCTTTAGACTAAAATGCCAAATATGTTCTGGTTTCAGCTTCTTTGCAGTGAGGATTTGGTGCTTTTCTCTGAAATGTTTGATCGCATACTGAAAAACCTTTAATTTTTGAACACTGGCTGGACAAAACAAGACATATGAAGTTGAAGACTAACTGGGGGATCCAGTTAGTCCAGCGTGGAGATATAATCTCTCCGCCTAGTCCTGGGTCTACCAGGATCTAATCTAACCAAGCCTTCAGGTGCAATTTGGGGTTCAGTATCTTGATCAAGGACACGTATTCCCGATTAGTAGATGACCCGCTCTACCTCTTGAGCCACAGCCGCACAGCGGCAGTGACTGCTTGCCATCCATTATCACAGCTTACATATGAGCACAAAAGAGTGATTTTCCCCTCAGAACAGGTAAGATTGATATTCTTAAATAATTGTTGGAGGCCTGAAGAGGTAAAACCAAGCGCTAACCCTCTGGGTCTAAAAAATTAAGCCAACACATAGGTGCCAAAAACTGTGCTTCCTCGAATGGCCACTTGAGGCTGGCTCCAAATTCGAGTCAATTCCTACAGACTGGGAAAATATACTTAAATGTTGGAACACCAATTCGAAAGTCCGCAAGAAATTTGGTACATGACTTTCCGAGTTAATATTTTATTATGAAATATGGCGGGAAAAAGTGAATGTTGAGTTGATGTTAATAAACTTTTGAGTAATATGTTTATTGCATATCATTTTTTTTGCTCATATGTAATCTGTAACACGGTATGCAATTGTAACATAACCATAAAGTTATTTATTGATTATTAGCATTAACACTGCTAACAGGTCAGGTAAAGGAATATTTTTAGTGGTTTTAGGGAATGTTCAAAAATACAATACATCTTTGTAGTGTCCATGTAATTTTCACATTACAACTTAACGCTCCTGAACTCACTGAAGTTGGAAGAATGACTCCCCAATTCGGGAAATGGGACCATCCAAGGAGCATGTGAAAGTGTCATAAAGCGACGTCAGGCACTACCAAGATGGCATTGAGCTTAATTTTGGCTCTTCAGGGACCTATGTCCATATTTTGTACAGTTGGTTAAATATTTATTGACTGCTTTTATCTCTAATTATTTATCTTGTGACCCCCCTCAGATCAATCATCTGACTAGAGGGGTCACTATCCCCATGTTGGGAACCACTGATATTTATGTTCAAGGGGCAAACGATAAATAGATTGGTAAATAATTGTAAAAAAAACTGTTAGTTGCTGCACTGACTGACTAAAACCCTACTACAGCTGATTAAAAATGAATAAATAAACTTATCTCACGAGCCAGCGTCACACTTCTGCGTGTCAGTAGCCTAATTAACAAACACCAAAACAGCTAACTAGCCTTCTGTGGGTATCTGGTACCCAGTGTGTCATATACACATGACAGTGCAGCTGGTGACATCACTGATGACCCCAGCACAAAGTCATCAATGCCCCTACTGTCTCCCACAGCCACTGCTTGGGACTCGGAGACAAAAGCCAACAGGAAAAAAAGGAGACGTAGCCGGCTAATCAACATTCCCTATCTCCTGGAAAACAAGTGATATCATTCTGACATGTAGAAGAGGAAAGGGCTCCATTCACTTGGAGATAAAAAACCCAAAGCTTCGTAAGATTAAGCATCTACGGCAGCAACACTGCATGTCTTCTTTCCCTTCTCTTTCCTCAGGAATACATTTCACCCCAAGACTTGTGTTACTATGTTTTTGCTGCAGTGTTTTTCTCTACGCTGTTACAGACTAAGCAGTCATCTTAACATTTGGCATTAATGCAACAGTTGGTTTGTTGCTGTTTTGTCATCAAAGGAGGTCCATTCAAAGGGTTACACTCATTCATCAGCCTCACAAAGACATTCAGCAGTGAAGGCATGGTGGGAACACACACTAAAGGCATTTTCATTTGTAAGAGCCAATACTTCATCTATATGTGACAATGACCTCACCTAAACGTGCCAACAATCTTTTTTGTACCTCACCCTTGAAAGTAAAACATTGACCTGACCTATGTAACGCGAGGCCTATAAAGATGTATTTACAGCCCCTGTGCAAGCAGTCTCAAGAAAAAACAACCTATGTAAATGTTTGACAGAATGGGACTAATATGGAGCAGCGCAGTGCCAATATCCTGCCAAGGAAGTTACTTGTTTATTCAAAATGCGGAGCTCTAGACTAAAATATCCCTTTACTACGCCCTTTAAAGCCAAATTCTCCTCAGTTTTCGTCTCCCAATCAACAGCTGTTTTGTCTATGCGTAAAATGTGTAATAACTGATCGTGAATAGCTCGGCTCCAAAATGGAAAAGAATCCGTTGGGAGAAAAAAAACAACGTTAGAGACTGGGAGGCACCGACAGAGCGCGTAACCAAGTGCTTAGTTGGCGACTTTTACGCAAAAGCTCGGCGTAGTTTTCCTAAAAAGAGCAGCAAAAGTCACAATATACAGTCCTAAAAGTGAAAGAAACAACAATCCAAGACTACATATAAACGTTAGGCTACAACCTCCCGACGAAATTCTCCAACACGGAGCTCTTCCCTGCGCTCTGGCCGCCGACCACCGCTATCTGCGGCAGGTCCAAGTTGCACGTCTGGCCGATGGAGCTGAAGGCGTCCTGGAGTTTGTTGATGAGGGGAATTAGGTCTTCCATCCCCCGGTTTCCCATAGCGGCACCTCGGTCAGCCCGGTGGGCTCTTCTCCTGCTCTGCTCCCCCGGTCAAATAAGATCCAGAGAGGGTCGCTCTCCCAGCAAACTAAAAGTTCCCAGACGGCACTGCAGCCTGTCACAGTCTCTGCGAGTTTATTTCATCAAAACACAAAACGGTTTAGAGTCAAGAGTCCCGACTGCGGTCAGAGTATAGGGGGAGATTATTAGCTGGATTATTGCATGACAGAAGTAGCCACATCAAACCGAAAACTTCTGTCATCATCCGGTCAGGCGACACCCAGCCTCCGCCGGAGATTGTGGCTCCGCCCCCCTTCATCGACACTTTCCTCTGTCATTGGTCAGCTGGGACTGTCTGTCAATGGAGCCTCACTCATGCGTGTCATCATTTTTACAATATAGTTTTTGGACTTGAACTTTAAAAACGGGAGGAAAAGTCAGTTTTTCCCTACGAACTAGGAAACACTTGAAGGGTTTCATTTGGAAAACAAACGTTTTAAATTGTGTATTCATGGAAATACCAGTGTTTTATTCTGAAGGTTTTCCTTTCGCAAATCAGCTCTAGAATTAAATTAGCTTAATCAAAAATAAAAACATTACAAAAATTTAACTTTCTGTAATAATTAGTTCTGTTTACAATGGTCTTTGACAGATGTCTGGACTGACACTGGGACAAAACCAGCAGTCCTCGTTTAGTACAATAATGTAGATCAGCTGTCTCAGTTAGACAAATAAAGTGAATATCTGCAAAATGTTACAATCCTCACAGTGTACAATCCCTTACATTTGCCTCTAAAGCAGTAATGTCATGGGAAGAAAAAAACAACAACACTCTTTTGCCTCTGTATGAGGTGGAGTATATTGGTGCATGTTATTTGGGATAGCTGTGGCTGGCTGATCACCCGTTCAACCAGAGGAGGGCGCTGCAAAGCCAAACAAAGAAGACAGACAAGTGGGCCACCTGGATTTAATACAAATATTCTTTACACTGGCTGTTCATCACTCACAAGCTTTAATATTCTAACCTATGGTTCTAACATGAGTGAGACTGGGACACTCAGTTAACCTGTTGAAAACAGTAACAACCACCGTAATTGATTATAATAACAGCAACATATTTATTTTTAAATGTTTTAGTGAAAAGTAAGATTTTCCAAGAAAGATTGAATCATCGTATTTAGAGCACATTTGTATTTATATTCATATGTAGCGCAGATTTTACTCATATTTCAGTCATAGAGACGCAGCCATGATAGATGCTAAGCAGTAATTGGTCGACTCTACAGGGGCACTTTTACTAAATGACAGAAGGCAGACGCAAGTTACAAAACAAACTTGAAGAATATTTATCAGATAAAATGAATAAAAATGAAAAGTTCCATAACTCATCTAGCCTTAAAATGATCAAATTAACTGAGGTCAGGTGTAAACAGGTTTTTTAATAAACAAGCTCTAACTTGATGATGACTCTTGATGCACTCTGATGCACTCTAGAGCACACTGCTCTACATTTTGCAAAATTATAGGGTCCATCGTTTAGAAACGTTGCCAAATAACTTTTCTATATCCCTGGTGTGTAGACTTTATGTACTGTACAGCTATACCATGAAGAGGGGAAAGACTCATTATTCCCCAGGCTTTGAAACTGTAGAATAGACCGCTAGCTCTGCCGGTGGAGGATGGGTGGCACCCTCAGATCCACTGATAGAGGAGTAGTCACAGGCCGACACGCAGTTTTCTTTTGTGTCAGGAAGAGCATTCCCGTCTGTCAAGACGTCGTTTGAGAAATTGACGCTGGCATAGTGGAGCTGGTCTGGGGGAGGGTTGACTGTGGCGTAAACGGACGGTAGCGGGTCTCTTGAGCTTGCCTGCTCGTTCCGTATCTGTATCTCCTCGTACTGGTGATCTCCTTGATTTCCCTGGAGAGGAAGAAGGGGAGCAGTGTGACAGAGGGAGCTGTCGTGCCCATATGCAAACTCATAAACACAGAAATACAAGCACCTCTATGTTAAGTTCAGCGTTTGTCCTCTCCTGTGATCCCTGTGCAGTACAGCACACTGAGAAAAAAGAACATTTGCATAAATGGAAACAACAAGCTATGTTTACCCGTCTGCTTTCAAAGTTGTTCATCAGATGCAGGTTAACCTTTTCACTGATGTTTGCCTCTTTAGCCAGGCCAATAGGCAAGAATAAATATTAGTCACCGGTAAGTATACGAAGGTTATTACAGGAATACGTTTACATTTTGTCCTTAACTTACCTTAGAGTATATGTAACTTCTACTCCTAAAAGTGTACATCAAATTTGCCAAAAATCCCTTACCTCGTGTCCTAGGGAGATTGTGTCTGCACAGTACAAGTACAACCACAAGTATCAGTAATAATGCCAGACACATTACCACAGCCACAATCATTCCTGAAACCAAGAGCAGTTGAAGCTGTTAAAGAATACATGTTGAGTTTCATTGTCCTCGGGATTCACGAGGACATTCACAGGTAAAGAAACATTTTTTTTCTGTTATTTGTTTGTGCAGCAGAGGTGTCTGCACATTTTGGTATGAATAGCAGCTGTTTGTTATCTGAGATCACTGGGTACCTTTGTCAACTGGACGGTTGTCAATCTGACCTTCTGGTGTGTTATCAAGGTTATCAGATGGATCGTTATTAAGGTCATAATCTTCTACTTCTCTGATGTGTCTTTCAGCTGTGCAAGGGT
The DNA here is from genome assembly GCF_963691815.1 of Echiichthys vipera. Classification (NCBI taxonomy): domain Eukaryota; kingdom Metazoa; phylum Chordata; class Actinopteri; order Perciformes; family Trachinidae; genus Echiichthys; species Echiichthys vipera. The sequence goes on from NC_139827.1 coordinate 23,564,824, forward strand.
GAAAAGCCAGAAGGTAAGAGATGTGACAAAAGGCATAAGCCAAACCCAAGAATTTCAGTATTCGCAGGAGAGCAACAGTGTCTCACGACGCTAAAGATCAACTGTTGTGAATACGGAAGTTCTACGGCTGATAAAATGTCATCCCAAAGGAAATCACTATCTGACGGCAAAACATAGCAGGTAAAATGTTCTAAATATAGCTTGCACTTACACTGATACAGATTATCTTAGGTGAGCCTTTTTTAGGTGGCTAAAATATGCTTTTGCTGCTGCCCCTGTCCACTGCTTAGTTCACTGCTTGGCTCTTGTGCCGAGACTCCTGTCTGCTTTGCCAAACTGGGGCTGTGTGGACTGTCATCTGCTGAAGATACGCTGTCAACAGATAAGTGCCTCTTTCAACCGCAATTGAAAATAACTCAGATATCTCTTTAAACCATGCTTGCCGTAACAACAGGCGTTGCCAAATCAACCAGGACTGAAATCTTAAGAAACTTTGTTCTTGCTGCAGGTTAAAAGGGAACTCATTTTAACCACTACAGGTAGTTTTCATTTATAACCATGAGGATAATTACATAAACTGATCTTGTGTTTTTTATGTCAAAAGTAAATGTTCCTGTAAATACATGGAGTAGAAGTACAAAGTAGCAGAAAATTTGAATACTCAAGTCAAGTATTTCAAATCTCTTTTACCAGGTGAATAGTGATAAACTGCAAAGCTAGCTGACATCTATCCAATGACAGCAGTACAGACGACTGCATTTGGCTCATATAGTGTAAAAGTTATTGTGTGAGTGTAAGTATAGCACAAAAGTGCTCAGTGCTCACCTACAGTGAGGAGGATTCTGGTGTATTTATCAAACTGCTGCGGCATTCTGGAGCCACACCAGTACAACCCAGAGTCATCTACTCTTAGATTGCTGATGTCCACATAGAGGTTGTTCTTTCTTCTGTTATCCCTTATATGAAACCTGCCTCTGCTCACATCTCTGTCCTGGTCTGTTGTATGTATCAGCTCCTCACAGATGAACGGATTCTCCCCCTTGCACAGAGATTTTTCATTGCTCTCATCGTTGTTTGAATAGGTACACTTGATATGGGCGGCCTCTCCAGTTTTGTGATGTATTGACTTTAGTGCGATGTCGTCCCAATCTGAAACATTAGAAACCTCAGATCAATGCAACCACTATTTGACCAGATAAATTCTATTTTTCTGTAGAAATGGTAAGTGTGTCAGCGTGTGTTGGTTAGTTTCGAATCAGGATGATTAAAAGCAGCAATACTCACTCAAAACGCTCAGGTCGATCTCAAATAAACATGCAGTGGAACCGTCAACTCTTTCCATGAAACACCTGTATATTCCAGCATCATCCTCGGTCAGTGTGGAAATGGTCACGGTGTAGACTCCTCCCAATTCTTCATCTTTCAGAGAAAACCTGTCTCGTCTGGTGTACTTTGAAGTGTGAGTTGATATCAGATTTTTGCAAACAGACTTTTCATTCTTTCTGCAGAAATGTTTGGTGTTGCTTTCTTCTTCTCTTGGATATTTGCAGGTGATGGTGACAGAGCTGCCATGACGTGCCGTCTGGTTCACTGGTGGTTTGTCACCTGCCAGAGAGGGGAAACATGCCTAAGTATGAAACTGCAGGCTGACCTTCTCACTTAAACACAACAACGTTAAGTCGTATTGTCTCATATTCCACACACATCCACACACAGTTTTCTGGCCAGAGCACTCAGAATTTTATTTAAAATATTATGTTAATTTCCAGGTTCATACTTGTATTGTGGGTTTGTACTACAACATTTTTACATGCTTTAATGTTGAGGAACACATTCATTTCTCATAGTGTAATAGTGTAATAAAAAAAGAACTATATTTCCGAATAAATCAAGTATTAATAATTTGTTATTAATTTGTTGCTGATCTCCGGTGTATATACATACAGTAGTTGCCTATAATTGCCTATACGTTGTATAGTTATGACTTATCACAACTGTACAGAAGTACAGACAACTCATTTAAAGGCACAGCTTCTGAATACAGGCTGTGTGTATTTCTATATGGAATCAACATTTTGATACCGTCACAGTATTCATATAGTGCCTTGACCTGCTTTATAATAAAGAAAAAGACATAGAAATCTCGATCATGGTGGTGTGGTGGTCAGCACTGTTGCCTCAAAGCAAGAGGGTTGCTAGTTTGAATTCCAGGGTCCCAGTTTGCATGATCTCTGCGTGGGTTCTCCATCTTCCTCCCACGGTCGAAAGACATGCACGTGTTAGGTTAAATGATGACTCTAAATTGGCCGTAGGTGTGAATGTAAAAGGTTGTCTGTCTCTGTTGTCTGTCTCTCTCCCCCTGCGTCCCTGATAGGGACAGGCGATTGAGGCTGGATGGACATGGAAATCTCACTTTTTACAAAAGGACCCTGAATACACCCATTAGAAATACAGGTTATGCATTCAAATAACATATTATCCATGACATTTTTAATGTATAAGGTACACAAATAAATATAGTTTGAAAGGGAAACATGTGAAGGTCATATAAGTCCCAAAGTCCCTGAAAACCTGACTTCAATTTGTTTTCTATAAAATAAACAAGTTACGACCAAAGTAAAAATAAACATCTTCAGTTGTCATTTATTGAGAATTGAACACTCCAAAACAACACAGAATTTGATCAGATTTGATAAACAGTAAACAAGCAACCCAGCATTTACAGCTGGGTAGTGCCATCGTTAACTATGCATTATACAATATTTTATAAGCTGATAACAGGTTTTCTATGTAAATTCATGTAATTAAATGTGGAGTAAAAAGTACATTTCTGCGCCGTCATTGAGTACGAGTATAAAGTAAAAATCCTCAAATTAAAGTATTTTGTACGGTGCATGAGCGAATGTACTTTCCATGTCTGGTGTTTGAGCTGCCAAGTCTTTTTCTATTTCTATTTTATTTTGACATCCAACCAAGTTTAATATGCTTTACATCTTCATTGTACTTACAGTTTATGTTGACACCTCTGCCTTTGTTTCCTGTCACACACAGCAAACTCACACCAACTGTTATAAGAATTGCAAGAACAAAAAGTTATTTCATCATACCACATCATAACATGTTTCACACACATCAAAGTGAAGCACAAACAGAAGACTACGATTACCTTACCTATTGTTAAGAAAATGATGACTTTCAGGGATTTACTCATTGTCTCAGTCCAGCTTTTTCCAACTTAACCTTCTATTTAATCTGGCTTTATCTTAATATTAAGCTATTAAGCTAAATCATTCGTCAGTGCACTACAGTCAGGACTGCTGTCTCACCTTCTGTCTCTCTGTGCAAATACGATCGTGTCAGCTTCTTCTTTCTAGCACATAATTAGAAACATTTGCATCTAAAAATGAGGATGTACAGTAGTTTCCCATATGCAGAGAGTGAAACAGAGATAGAAAGAGAGATATCCTTTCATCTGTTAAGAAATACAAATAAGACAAATACACTTGTACTTCAGAGAACAATGTCCACTATGTTTCTCTTATCTTTGGATAAAAAATAACTAGAATACCAGCTCTTTATATCCAAACTGCACATATATTTGATCTACAATGTACTATTTCTAAAAGAAGGGAGAGCAACACAATGATTCAAAACTTGCTTTATGGTGCAATTAAAAACCCATGTGAACATACAGTAAAGTCCCATTATAATGCATTTACCTAGAAGAATCAAAGCAAAAGTGCCATAATTGTGGGCTTATGCTCTGCTTTTGTTTCATTTCCAGTAAAAGAAACGGCAGTTCATTATTGTAAAAACTCATAATGTGACATGGAAAAAAATGGATTAATAAATAAAGGGACCTATGACCTTTTTGGGGTTCATATTTGCAATAGAAATCAGTTAATATGAGTGTTAGACATTTTAAATGCACTGTTTTAGATTTTGACTGTCCTAGTATCTAAGCAGAGGTGATTCTAGAGTCTTGTTAAGGTTTGTTTAAAGTGCATCATACACGTCACTTGCAACTTGAGTACAAAAAATTAAAAATAAGTTGAAACAGGAGTCAGATGGGGCCCCTTTAGGGAGGCCAGGTCTCTTGATGTCAATTCAAACTTTGCGCATTGTCACTGCTGTAGTTTAAAGTTTGTCAGTCCTCTGGAGCCCACTACTGGCCTGGGGCCCCAAGCAGTTGCCTGCCCTGCCTGCTGGCAAGTGGTGCCTCTGTGAGTAGACTCAAACCAGCAAATAAATGTCAAGTTTGACATAAACATTGCCAGGTGGTAGGGTGAGACATGACACAAAATCAACATGACTGACAGACAAACAGGAAGTTAAGTAAGAATCGCTTTCATCGTTTAAATATTAACATTCCTGCAGACCTCACTTAACTGAGTTTTTCATCTTGGAGAATAAAGGATGCTTTTTATAATTAAATGTCCATCAGCATGGAAATCTTATCGAGTGACATAAAAATGCACCGGTTGATAACATTAATTAGATGGTTTCTAACTTCAGTAAAGTCAGTTTATAAAAATATGGTAATATGTAGATGATAGAGTTGACAATTCAATTCCATAAAAAATGAAAAAGCCACTTGAGCCCCATTTTTTCCTTTTACATTTGGTCAAATTGGCACCATTAAGAGTGTGCTTAATTTAGGCCACAGTAGATGCACAGTATAAAAACACTAACCCTGGATATTTTTTTTGTTACCAAAAGTGATTTGTGATTCACAAACGTTTATTTGTGATAAACATTCATAGAAAAATCTATGAAAAAATGTGTGTAACACGTCTGTGTGTCGAGATATGACACATTACGTTATGACTTACACCCTTTCACCTCACACATTATCTTTGTTTCCCAGCCATCCTCTGGGGAGGCCTCCAGATGAATACAGTCAACTTGAAACCCATATGAGTATTCGATATGTCACGTGTCAACTGAGATGTTTGACTTACACGGCTAACATGTACAACATTGAGAATGTCACCATATGAATCCATTAGAAAGCTTAAGGCAGACTATGTTGATTGTGAAAGGAAATGCAACACATTCTTCCTCATACAAATGAAAAGGGCAAAAACAAGCAATAAAACATACAGCTTGTTCAATCAAGCATGGTCAGGGGTTCTGCTTGACTTTGTCAGATATCAGTGTGGAATTGACATTACTGAGTCAGATTGTGGACACATGTCTCTTAAGTACTTCTGCTACTATGGTATGTTTTCTATAATTTATCATTATATTGTATATTTTGGTTGTATGCATAATATGTTGATTTGCCTCATTTATCATCATAGGAGGTGGATAAAAAAACATGATAGTGGATTCATTTGCAATAACAGATATATACATTTTTATTTTTCCAAAATCCTGTGCCAGGGAACTGGTGGTTTATTCATTTTAAGATTGTTTCATTTTGCAAATTAACTTAGATCGGTTAAAACTTTCTAAACAGGGCATAAAGCTGGATAAGATAAGGATTTAGGGTTTTGGAAGAAGAGCATGTAA